>NW_024080636.1:3485623-3493950 GCF_003009895.1 Hyaena hyaena | reverse complement strand
CCCTCTCTCTCTGACCCTCCCCTGCTCACACTGTCTCTCTCTCTCTCTCCTAGAAATAAGTAAAACATTAAAAAAAAAAAAGTGGGGGGCGCCTGGGTGGCTCAGTCAGTTAAGCGTCTGACTTCGGCTCAGGTCATGGTCTCACGGTTCGTGGGTTCAAGCCTCATGTCGGGCTCTGTGTTGACAGCTCAGAGCCTGGAGCCTGCTTCGGATTCTGTGTCTCCCTCTCTCTCTGACCCTCCCCTGCTCATGCTGCCTCTCTCTCTCTCAGAAATAAGTAAAAAAACATTAAAATTAAAAAAATAAATAAATAAAAAATAAAAACAAAGGGGCTCCTGGGGGGCTCAATCGGTTAAGCAGCTGACTCGGTTTCTGCTCAGGTCGTGATCTCACGGTTCATAGGTTCGAGCCCTGCGTCAGGCTCCACACTGACAGTGTGAAGCCTGCTTGGGGTTCTTTCTCTCTCTCTCTTTCTGCTCCTCCCCTGCTTGCACTCTTTCTGTCTCTCTAAATAAATAAATAAACTTTAAAAAAGTAAAAATCAAGGGGCGTCTGGGTGGCTCAGTTGGTTAAGCATCTGACTTCGGCTCAGGTCATGATCTCATGGTTCGTGGGTTCGAGTCCCGCATCGGGCTCTGTGCTGACAGCTAGCTCAGAGCCTGGAGCCTGTTTCAGATTCTGTGTCTCCCTCTATCTCTGCCCCTTCTCCACTCATGTTCTGTCTGTCTCTGTCTCAAAAATAAATAAACTATAAAAAAAAATTTTTTTTAAGTAAAAATTAAAAGTTGGAGAACACCACTCACTGGGCAGGACTCTTGTGAGGGTTGGGTGAGGGGTGTTCTGGCCAGTGTCCTGCAGCCAGTAGGTTTTGTGGGACAGTCACCTGGGCATCTTGCAGGGCCCCGATCCTTAGCCCGGGCCCACAGCTGGCTTAATGCTGCTGTGATTATGTTAAGATGCTTCCTAATTTTTGAACAAGAGTACCTGCGTTTTCATTTTGCACGGAGCCCCTCCAATGATGTAGCTGGTTCTGGCCCCTGGCCACCAAGGACCACAGAAGCTGGTGGTTCTTAGTAAAAAGGACGCCTGGACAGACTTTGTCCCCAGTTCTGTGCAGGAAGAGCTCAGTGGAGGGGACATGGATGGTGGGGGCAGAGGAGCCGTGGGGTCACCTGCGGAGAGGGGGGAGGGCCACAGAGAGCAGGTGCTGGGAAGGGCTGGGTCCAGATCGTCCCGAGAAGTGGCCCTAACCCTGCCCAAGTCAATATTTCAAGTGTCCCTTGGAACCCACCTTGGAAACCAGCCATTGCAGGTGCATCTCAGCCAGGATGAGCTTATTGAACAGTTATGAGCCAGCAGTGCGAGGCCAGAAAGCCTCACCTACGTGGTCTTCCTGTTCTCATTCCCCTCCTTGGTTTAAGGTGACAACACCGAGGCCTGGAGCCCCGGAGAGACCAGCCCCGGAGAGATGGGGGCAGAAGAGAGTGCGAACTCAGCCAGTCAGGCTCCGGTTAGTGGTGGTTCCACCAGGTGGCGCTGAATGGCAATGGTGATGGACCTTGGACAGACTTGTGGGGAAGTTTCGGGAAGGCCCCTAAGCAAAGCTCAGAGCACCACCTAGAAAACACACCTGTCTTCTCCAGAAGGCGGCTCTTCATGTTCTGGGGAGGCACTGGTGTGAATGGACAGGCTTCTGGGGTTCAAGTCCAGGCTCTGCCACTTACAAATTCCACAAATTTTCACAGCTTTTGAACTGAAGTTAAAACCATAATTGAGAATATACATATATTTTTGTAATATGGGTCTCCTAATGAGGAGGAGGGAATTCTTTCTTGGGAGGAGGAGCGGGGATGAATTTCACTTAATTGGGCTCCCAAGTTAGCGTGTTCCCCATCACCCGATTGACTGCAAATGGTCATGGGCATACACCATCCTTAGCTTTCTCCAGCTGTTAAAAATCAGGTGGCGGGCTGGATGTGGCCAGTGGTTTGGTGTCTCCTGACCTAGGGGATTAACTGTATTAACTCTGTTTCTTGGAGCTCAGTTCTCCTTTTGCTGAATTGTGTGCCATTGTTGTTACCTTTAAGATTTTCATCTGAACGCTCTCTTTCATGAACTATTTATTTTCATGGGGCAGTGGACTGTTTACATCCCCCGCCTTAATTCAGGTGCTGTGATTCTAGGAGGGGGATATTGGGGAATGATTAGCGGCACCAGGGTAGAGTCCTCATGAATGCGATTAGTGGCCATAAAAAAAAAAAGAGAGAGAGAGAGAGAGACCTCAGAAAGCTCCGTCACCTCTTCTGTCCTGTGAGGACAGGGGGAGATGGTCTGTGAACCAGGAAGTGGGTTCCCAGCAGACACGAAACATGCTTGTGCCTTGATCCTGGACTTCCCCAGCTTCTAGAACTTTGAGAAATAAGTCTGTGGTGTGTGAAAGGCAACCAGTCTCTGGGGATCTGTGAGGGCGGTGTGAGCAATCTAAGGCAGTCTCGGGCATTGCAGCTGAAAAGCGAGACTGTTTGCTCTCAAGGGAGACAGACCAGAGACCCAGTCACTCCGTTAATTAACTTTCTGGCCAACTGTCCCCATGTGTATTTTGTCACCTTCCCTCTTGCTTCTTGTCTCAGATTGTGCCAGGGTTTTGTTCAGAAAATGCACCTTTTTTGGAGCTTCTCTCTTCTGCTTGGTGGGGAGCATTTGTCCCCGTTTTACCGGGCTTGTCCCCATTCATGGGTCTTTACCTCATCTTCCAGGAATTCCTCACTGTTTTGTCTGTCGGGAGTATCTCTTCCAGTTTTCCAACCATGTCACAGATTTATAGCAGGTGGTCATTTATGCAGAGAACCAGCTCCGGAAACGGATCCGTGCTGGGTAAAGACTATTTCTGAAACTCTAATATCGTAGCACCTAAAGAGAGTCACGTCCTTGAACTTAACAACCAATGCGTGTACGTTTGCACACTTTCCACTTGATACTTTATACAATTCTTATCCTTCCAAAACATACAAACTGGGATTTGTCAGAACCTGTGTTGTGACATCACCATGTGATATCTCTTGTCGTCACTCTGCCACGGGGACCACCTGATGTGGGCAATGAATCTTGCCCCGCCTGCTGGAACCTACCAGCCCCAGTGTCAATGGGATGCGGTGAGTGAGGCTCCGCAACCCCAGGGGCATGACTGAGAAGCAGATGATCTCAAGACAAAACCTGGTAGAGTAATTCTTCTGTTTGGATGCCTTTGGTATTTAGAATTCGGAATGATTCATCTTCAACTGTATTTT
This sequence comes from Hyaena hyaena, assembly GCF_003009895.1. Lineage (NCBI taxonomy): Eukaryota > Metazoa > Chordata > Mammalia > Carnivora > Hyaenidae > Hyaena > Hyaena hyaena. The sequence goes on along the minus strand of NW_024080636.1, from coordinate 3,490,663 downwards.
TCCATTTCTTCTGGTTTTTCAGTGAGATTTTAGGGTGTGAAGGGAAATATATATGTTCAGACAGCCGTTTCAAAATTGAAAAAAAGTTTGTTTCTTTAACTTTTATTGTAGCTTTAAACAAATTACAAAACAGTATTTTTGTGCTAACGAAATCCAGACAATGAAAGATATAGGCTGGGGGTGCCTGGGTGGCTCAGGTTGAGTGTCTCAACTTCGGCTCAGGTCATGATCTCACAGTTTGTGAGTTCGAGCCCAGTGTGGGGCTTTGCGCTGACAGCTCAGAGCCTGGAGTCTGCTTTGAATTGTGTCTCACTCTCTCTCTGTCCCTCCCCCACTCACACTGTGTGTGTGTGTGTGTGTGTGTGTGTGTCTCAAAGATAAATAAACATTTAAAAAAAAGATATAGGCTGTAAAAAGAGAAAGTACCTACTATTCCAACTTCCAAAGAGAAAGACTCCAAACATTATTTCCCCCCCCCAGATTTTTATGCTTCCTAAATCATATGTAATGCTTACACATACAAATTTTAATTCTTTTTACTTATTTTTAAAGTAATGTCTACCCCCACGTTGGGCTTGAGCTCATGACCCTGAGATCAAGAGCTGCATGTTTTACCAACTGAGCCAGCCAGGTGCCCCATGTGTACAAATCTTAAAAGCCATGTTATATGAACAGTTGTGTAATTTGCCCTTTTTATGTACTGTATCATGTATATATTTCCAGGTTAGCATACATAAATCCACCTTACACCTTTGAATATGTAAATACTATTTCATTAAATTGATGAACTTTATTTTTTTATTTTTAAAAACCTGTTTACTTATTTAAAAAAATTTTTAATGTTTATTTATGAGAGCTCGAACTCATGAATGGTGAGATCATGACCTGAGCCTAAATCAAGTCAGACACTTCACCGACAGAGCCACCCAGGCGCCCCTAAATTGATGACCTTTAATTTAGCCAACCAGACTTCTGCTACTAAACATTTATACTTTCCAATTTTTCATTATTAGAAATAATACGTCATTAAATGCTCTTGTACACATCTATCTGCTTACTTGGGAGTTTCTATAAATTCCTACAACTGGAGGTTTTAGGTCAAAGGTTAATTTAATTAAATATATTGCATGTTAAAAATTTGATGACTATTGCCAAATTGCCACCCTTCCAAAAGCTGTACCTCTACCAATAGCAAGTGCAAGTGCCTTTTTTTCCATATCCTTTCTAACATTCGTTGTAACTATATTTTGATGAGTTTTAAAAGTTTTTCATTTTAAGTAAACTCTATGCCACGCACGCATGGGGTTCAAACTTACGACTCTGAGGTCAAGAGTTGCCTGCTCTACAGATTCAGCCAGCCAGGCACCCCTTAGCTGTAACTATATTTTAAATGTTTGCATTTAGTCAGCAAAAAATACCTCATTAGAAAATTCAGTATCATTAATTTTCTTTATAAATTATTTTTAATGTTTGTTTTTGAGAGACAGAGACAGGGCATGAGTGGGGGAGGAGCAGAGAGAGAGGCACACAGAATCTAAAACAGGTTCCAGGCTCTGAGCTGTCAGCACAGAGCCCAACTTGGGGCTTGAACTGACGAGCCATAAGATCATGACCTGAGCCGCAGACGGATGCCTAACCCACTGAACCATCCAGGTGCCCCTCAGTAGCATTAATTTTTTAGCAATGTGAGCATCTTTTCACATTTTTTTTTACTATTTTGTTTATCTTTTGTTATGTAATTTGTGGTTCCTGCTCTTCCTCCAAATTAAAATTTTTTTATTGATTTGTGCACTTTTTGTATACTGTGGATGTTAACTAATGCTTTGTCATATATGATGCACACGTTTTCTTTTCATTATTATTAATTAATTAATTTATTTATTTATTGAGATAGAGCACACACATGGGAGCGGAAGAGGAGCAGAGACGGAGGGAGAGAATTCTGAGCAGGCTCTGCACTGACAGTCAGATAAGGGAAGTGACCTGCCGAAAGCCACATAAACTAGCGGATTTTGGAGCGAGGATTCAATCCAGGTCTGGCTCTAGATTAATTTTTTAAAAATGTTTTTTAAAAATTTATTTCTGAGATAGAGACAGTGTGAACAGGGGAGGGTCAGAGAGAGAGAGAGGGAGACACAGAATCGGAAGCCGACTCCAGGCTCTGAGCTGTCAGCACAGAGCCCGACGCGGGGCTCGAACCCACGAACCCTGAGATCATGACCTGAGCCGAAGTCGGACGCTTAACCGACCGAGCCACCCAGTCGCCCCTCTAGTATTAAATTTCTCACTGGGCCACGCTGCCTCAGAGAGTTTACAAAACACAGTTGGAGAGACTAGACCTGTGCCACGCTCGGGGGACATTTAACAAATGCGGCGACCTCTGAGTTGGCCCCGTACTGATTATTACGTGCTGAGCACAACACGTCGCCTAAGGACAACACACTCGACAAAGCAGGCACTGCCGACGGCTCCAACCTTACAGACACGGAAGCTGAGCAGCAGAGGGGACCTCCCGCTGTCGGGCTCCACTTCGCGCCCCGACCCTTCTCAACCGCAGCTCTGGGCCTTGAAGGCTGCGAGGTTCCCGGGGATCGACGGCCGGCTCTTTCCAGGATGTGCCAGGACGCGCGCCGGGCGCGCGGGCCGGCGGGGGGCCTAGGTACCAGTCGGGAAAGCGTGACCCCGGAAGCAGTCGCGGCGCCAGCGGCCGCGTCCTCGGTTGCCAGAGCACCGCCCCGGAAGTAGAGCCCGGCGCGCGGCGGGCCGGTCCGCGGGGCGGCGAGCGGCGTCCTCCGGGCAGCGCGGGAGAGGGGCTGGGGGCGGGGCCGGCCTGCTCGGCGCTGCTCGGCGCTCTGCGCCCACAGGTGAGGTCCCGCCGCCGAGGCCGCCGCCATCCCGGGCGAGGGTGTGGCCGCTGCTGGGTGGGCGGGTGCGCATGCGCGAGCGCGAGTGGACGCCCAGGTCTACGCGGCCGCGACCGTGCGGTTTAGGTGCTGCTTGCCGGCCCCCCGGCCCCACGGGAAAGCTGCGCTGATCACTGTGCCCCCGTTTTGCCTCCGGGTTCCCGTGACTTTCCTGTGCTTCCCGCTCGTTGTAATCGCATTGTTGTGAATATCGGTTATTCCCAGCATTTCATCGTTTCTGGGCTTTTCCCATCCATTTGCAGCCTGTATTGTTTCTCTTGGCATCTTCTGCAGGGCGCGGTGTACCTGTGGCGACCGCTCTGGTTAGGAGACAGATTCGGGTCCCCCGCCCTGCTTGCCCTTCTCTGAGGGACTGGACCTAGGCGTTGCCCCTCCCTGTTTCCCCATCACTCAAAGGGAGTGCGGGGGTGGTGTGTGTGTATGTGTGTGTGTGTGTGTAGATAGCCATGCACCCCGTAGAGTGGTGTGTGTGTGTAGATAGCCATGCACCCCGTAGGTGGTGTGTGTGTGTGTGTGTGTGTGTGTAGATAGCCATGCACCCCGTAGAGTGGTGTGTGTGTGTAGATAGCCATGCACCCCTTAGAGTAGTGTGTGTGTGTGTGTGTGTGTGTGTGTGTAGATAGCCATGCACCCCGTAGAGTAGCTGGGGCATCCCAGGGCATTCGTTCTAGAAGTGAAAGAATCCTATTGTAAGCAGTTTAGGGTTCGCAGGGAGGTTCTTTGTTCAGGAAAAGATTTAATGAGCACATTGCAGTGCTGGTTTGGGGTGACACAAAAAGGTTGGTCTTGCTTTGTGCCCCACCCCCCCGGGGTTACCAGCAGTGCCGAGTAGTTGGTGTGGACCCTGGCACTGTCTCCCAGTGGGGTGTGGGGGTAGATGGTGCCCACCCAGCGGTGCGGAAGTCCTCATTGACGCTACTAGTTATTATTTTCTTGAAGGGTAGCACTTTTTCCTTTCCAAAAAGACTGGCTGAAAAGGAGTCCAGATGCCCTTAGAATCCTGGCCTTGTTGGAAGTGATAGTGACCAGAGTGTTTGGGGGTAGTGGGGATGGGGACACAGAGGGCTCCTGTCTGTCTGTCTGTCTGTCTGTTTTTATGGCTGGACCCAGAGAAGTGCAATGACTCTACGAATGGAAGTTCTGCCCTCTGGTTTCTCCCCAAGGGCTGTGCTGGCTGTAACTGGGTGTCGTCACAACTCCGGGATGTGAAAGGCTTTTTGGCAAAGTTCTGTCCTCCTGGGGTTGTGAGACATCCCCGAGGTGTTCTCTCGCTCAGCAGAAATCCGCTCGCTCCAGGTCTGCCTCAGGCCCCTGGAAAAGCCGTGGGATCTGTGGGTGCTTGTTGACCGGTTTTCTCTCCCCTGCAGGGCTGATGGCCCCCTGGGCTGTGCCCTGTTTGCCACTTGGCACAGAGAGAGCTTGTTTGGTGATGTGTGGAGGGAATTCACGTCCTTATTTTCGTTAATTCATCAAATATTGATAGAGTGCCTGCTATTATTAGACGCTCTTCTGGCCCCGGGGATTCAGTGGGCAGTAATGCAGAACGACATGTCTGCTATCCTGATGGGAGGTGTGTGTGTCAAAGACAGGACCAAGTTCATGAACTAGACCAGTTCTCTTAGAAGATTTTCTTAAAAATGTTTATTTTATAATTTTTGAGAGAGAGAACTGGGGCAGGAGGGGCAGGGAGAGAGGAGCAGAGGATCGGAGGCAGGCTCTGTGTGACAGCAGATAGCCTGTGGGGGGCGCAAACCCACAAACCGTGAGATCACCAGCTGCGCTGAAGTCAGACGCTCAGCCTACTAAGCCATCAGGCACCCCTTGACCAGTTCTTTTCTTTTTTTTTTTTAAATTTTTTAATGTTTTTTTAATTTATTTCTAGGAGAGAGAGAGAGAGAGACAGCGTGAGCAGGGGAGGGTCAGAGAGAGAGAGAGTCACAGACCGAAACAGGCTCCAGGCTCTGAGCTGGCAGTCAGCACAGAGCCCGATGCGGGGCCCGAACCCACTAACTGCGAGATCATGACCTAAGCGAAAGTTGGACGCTTAACCGACTAAGCCACCCAGGCGCCCCTGATCAGTTCTTTTCTTTCTTTTTTTTTTTTTTTTTTTTTTTAA
>NW_024080636.1:3417157-3485562 GCF_003009895.1 Hyaena hyaena | reverse complement strand
GCAGGGGAGGGTCAGAGAGAGAGGGAGTCACAGACTGAAACAGGCTCCAGGCTCTGAGCTGGCCGTCAGCACAGAGCCCGACGCGGGGCTCGAACCCACGAACCGCGAGATCATGACCTAAGCGAAAGTCGGACACTTAACCGACTAAGCCACCCAGGCGCCCCTGATCAGTTCTTTTCAAACTTGGGCAAGGGTAGGAATCTCACCTGAGAGCTTGTTAAGATACAGATTCCTGGGCCCCGCCCCCAAAGAGCCTGAGCGTGTGCGTCAGCGTAGGGGTGGGGGAAGTCCAGGGATGTGTATTTCTAACAAGCTCCGGGTGGTGCCGGTGCCGTGGCCCTGGACTGAACAATTGTGTGCAGCCTGAGTCCACGGGGAAGTAAAGTGGCAGTGTGGTGAGTGGTTGAGGAATTGGGAAAGCCACTCTGAAGAGTTGACCTTCGAGAAGGGTCCAGATGCAGGGGAAGAGCAAAGCCTCAAGACAGGATGCATCGTGGTGGGCGTGAGGAGCTGAAAGGCGGCCAGGAGCCCAAGAAGGCTGGTGTGTGGGGAGGGTGCTGGAGACGAGGTCTGAGAGGTGATGGGGAGCCTAGATTGCATGGGGTCCACCTTGTAGGTCATTGTCAGACTGGTAGCTTTATTCTGGGTGCAGCAGAAGCTTCTGGAGGCTTAGGAGCAGGGTGATATGATTTGCCTGGTGCGTGTGAAAGGGCCAGTCTGCTGCTGGGCGGAGAATGGGTGCTTTGGGGGGGTGGGTGCGGATGGCACTAAGGAAGCCAGTGGGAGCTTGCCGAGGTCGTCCAGGACTAAGGGGAGACTGGGGAGAGGCAGAGACAGACAGGGAATCTTCTGGAGGAGAGCTGGCATGGTTTGCTGCTGGATGAATTACTAGTCACTGCCCCTCGGGACCACAGATGAGCTTTGCTGGGGTGCTGGGGCGCTCTGCCGCGTCTCTTGCCTCCCTGGGTCAGTCCCACCCATGAGCCCCTCGTCCCAGGCAGCTTTATGTCTCCCGTCGCGGACCCAGCACAGAGTGGCTGTCGGTGCCGAGGGGGTGGGTGAGAAAGAAGCTAGGCTGTCCAAGCACAGACCCCCAGGGCCTCCTATGCCAACCTGTCCTCAGGCTCAGGAAGGTCCCGCACACCAGCCCCAGGACTAGGTCCCACTTCGCGTTCTGAAAATAGCCGACTGCCTGGTTTCCGAACCTTTCCCCGGCTGACGTGCCTTAGGAAGTGACAGTCCACCCCGGCCTCGAGCGCGGTCAGCATAAAGATCACACCACTGACTGTTTTCCTGGGTCAGGTTTTATGACGTTGGGTTTTGAAAGCAGTGGACGGCATGGCTTACCAACCGGTCCTGGGAACCATTGGAGAGGTGATCTGTCAAGTTCATTACAGGTTGCTGTTAACCTAACTTTTTTTTTTCCTGTTTTAGGAGGAAGTAACCGGGAAACAATCGACATCAGGTATTTCTTTATTGATTTTTCTAAGGAAAAGGGCTTAGTGTTTCTTAGGGTTGGGGAGGAGGCGGCCCTGGCTTCTGTGCTGGGCCAGGTGGGGGTGGGGATTGGCCATCTGGTCCCTTCGTCTGCTCTGCAGACCATTTCTGAGCCCCCTGCACTGTGCCTGGCCCCGGCTGGGTGCTGGGGGACAGCGGCGCATCAGCCCACACCCTGCCCTGTGGGTAAACTGACAGGCGACACGGTGGGGGAGGGAGGCAGTATGGGCGTCCACAGGCTGCAGTTCGTGCTCTGCCTGTTGCCCTCGGAGCCCCACTCTGCCCCTCTGTAAATGGAGAGAGGACCTGTCTCCGGCAGCCTGGGAGCCAAAATGGTACCCGTAGTAGAGACGAGTATGCGCAGAGCGTTCAGGCCTGTGCCCGGGGGTCCTGGTGCCTTGGGAGCAGTAGCCGTGGTTTTTGGTGATAATCTAAAAATGTAGTTACTGACCCCCCTGAGGGTAGGGCTGATCACCAGTGCTGCAGGTAGGGCTGAAGTGGGGAGTGTGCAGAGCTGCCTCAGGGAGAGCGGAGACACCTGTTTCCAACCCAGTGAACCGGAGTGCCTGCGGCGCGCCAGGCCCGCACTTGCCCCACCTGGCTGCGACCCCCGCCATACCGTGAAGGTCCTGTGGCTTCCATTCCCATTTTGGGGGGGGAATGCGGAGGCCCCAAGAACCCCCGCGAGCACCCATGGGCACGCGAGCTCCGGAAGCGAACCGTCTCCAGGCTTCGGGTGCTGAGGGAACTGCCATCGGGTCCTTTGGCCCTTCCCGAGGCGGCCTGGGTTCCCGGTGCTGGTTTCTGTGCGGGTTTGGTGCATTTCCGAAGTGAAGTCCTGTGTGTTTTTAAAGGAGAGGTGGCCTGAGTTCGTTTTTTTTCTTCTTTTTTAACCATCGATAACCAGCTTGTCCGTTTGCCCATCACTGTGCTGTGCTCTGTTTCCCACATGTATATATGTATTTTTTAATGTTTTATTTATTTCTGAGAGAGACAGTGAGCATGAGCAGGGGAGGGTCAAAGAGAGAGGGAGACACAGAATCCGAAGCAGGCTCCAGGCTCTGAGCTGTCAGCACAGAGCCCGACGTGGGGCTCGAACCCACGAACCATGAGATCATGACCTGATTGGACGCTTAACCGACTGGGCCCCCCAGGCGCCCCTCCCACATGTATATTTAAAGCTCTTTATGGGCGGAGGTTTCTTTATCCTCCAGTGTCTGTGGGCTGTATCCTACATGAGTTTCTTAGGGCCATGGTACCAAAGCGCCACGAAGTGGGTGGCTCCGGGTGGCTGGAAGTCTGAAATCAAGGCATTGGTGGCGCTGCGGTCTCTCTGAAGAATCTGGGGCGGATTCCTAGCCTCTTCCAGCCTCTGGTGAACTCAGACTTGTGGCTTGTGGCAGCGTCACTCTGATCTCTGCCTCCATGTTCATGTGACCATCTTTCCCACGTGCCTGTACATCCCTGCGTCGTCACATGGGGTTCTCTGCCTTCACATGGGGTTCTCTGCCTGCATCCAGATCTCCCTTTTTTTTAATTTTTAAAAATTTATTTATTTTTGAGAGAGAGACAGAGAGAGTGAGTAGGGGAGGGGCAGAGAGAGAGGGAGAGAGAGAATCCCAAGCAGGCAGGCTCCACAGTCTGCACAGAGCCCGGTATGGGGCATGAACTCACAGACTGTGAGATCACAACCTGAGCTGAAACCAAGAGTCAGACTGTTGACTGACTGATAGCCCCTCAGACACCCCTCCTTCTTCTTCTTCTTTTTCTTTTTTTTTTTTAATATTTTTATTTATTTCTAGGAGAGAGAGAGAGAGACAGCGCGAGCAGGGGAGGGTCAGAGAGAGAGGGAGTCACAGACTGAAACAGGCTCCAGGCTCCGAGCTGGCAGTCAGCACAGAGCCCGACACGGGGCTCGAACCCGCGAACCGCGAGATCATGACCTAAGCGAAAGTCGGACGCTTAACCGACTAAGCCACCTAGGCGCCCCTCTTTTTTTTTTTTTTTTTTTAACTAATCTCTACACCCAGTGTGGGGCTTGAACTCATAACCTCGAGATAAGAGTCACATGCCTTACTGACTGAGCCCGCCAGCTGCCCCTCCACGTATCTTTTTTGGGGATTACAGTTCAACCCATAACATTTACAGGGAAGTGACTCTTGAAAGCAAAGAGTCCGACTCAAAGGACCAAAGGACCGACCTTCGAGGATGCGTCCATTCCCCCACTTGCTCGAGGAGTAGGTATTGTTTGCCTCTCCGGTGCCGGTGGGCTAGGTCCCGGAGATAATGGGGTGGCCAGAGGGACCGTGATCTTTGTTGCAAATGCACCCGAATCTAGAAGGAATCGGTGGGATGAGGAGGAAACAGGTGACTGAGAGAACCCTTCCCTCACACACTTCTAGAAGGAACGCACGCAAAGAACTCAAACGTAAGCTAGGAAGTTGCGTGTGCCGGCAGAGGGGGCAGGAGAGGTGTGCAGGAGGTTTGGGGGGGGGTGACAGGAGTGCTTCCTGGGGGAGGCGGCCTTTGAGCCTCGCCCGGTGTGATCGGGGAGCTGGATCCGGAGCAGCGGGGAGGTGGTGGTGTTGGGCCAAAGCAGGGGTGTGCGACACAGAGGAGGAGGGTCACGGCTGCTCTAAAAGGCCAGCCAGAGCCAGAGTGACAAACTTGAGAAAGACTTAGCGCAGGAAGACCCCGAAGCAGCTTGTGTGCCCACGTCCAGCCGGAGAGGCGGCCCCGGGTACCGTGGTCGCCGCGGGCGTGCGGTGTTCGCATCTCCCCGTCCCGCGCTGTGCACGCTGTGTACTTGTTGTCTGCGTCTTCCTTTTGTTCCAGGCAAGACCCGCAGCAGGAGTCCCTGCAGAGGAGAAATTGGACGCTCGTCGGCTCCAGAAGCACCTATGGTGGGTGCCGCCCGAGACTCTGTTTCCTTAGCGCCCACTGTCCACACGGTGGAAAGGGGGAGCCGGGGGCAGGGGCGGGGGCGCACCCAGGAAACCTCCCCTCGAAGGCTCCGCGTCCTGCTCAGTAAGGTGAGGATGGGAATATCTGTCCTGTCTGCCTTCCTGGGTTTGGGAGATCGGCCCGGGAAGCATTTTCTTTCAGTGTTTATTATTTTTGAGAGAGAGAGAAAGCATGAGCAGGGGAGGGGCAGAGCGAGGGAGGGAGAGAGAATCCCAAGCTCTGTCTCACTAACTGTGAAATCATGATCTGAGCCGAAATCAAGAGTTGGACGCTTAACCCACTGAGCCACCCGGGCATCCGATTCAGTCCAATTCTTATACAGGTTCTTAGCCTGTGAGCGTCAGCCTCTGCATCCCTGAGGGAGTGATGACAGTCATACTACCAGAAGTTTCTGGAGTACACTGTTCTCAGCGCTTTAACACATTCACTCAGTTAAGCTTCACTGTAACCTCGTGAGATGGGTAGTTGCCGTTGTTACCCTTATTTTACGCCTAAGGAAACAGAGGTTCAGAGAGGTGAAGTAACTTGCCCAGAGTCACACAGCTAGTGAGTGTCAGAACTGGACCTCAGACTCAAGCCCCAGAGCCCGTACTCTGTCATGGTCCCCCCTCTGTGACACCGCCGTTGCCGGCCAGCTGAGGAGGCAGCGGGCTGATTTCCTATGAGAGCGCCGCGGGGGTGCCTTCTCATTCCCTGTCCCAAAGCAAGCCCGGTGCCCATCCTGTAACTTCTTCCAGGTCTCACAGTGGTACCGACAGGCCTGGGGCCGCAGTCGGCCGGTCTGAATGGAGCACCCGCCCCGTGCCAGGCACAGTGCTAGGCCCCGGGCACAAAGCGAGGAAGAAAGCTCCCCCCCGGCCCCCAGCAGGGACAGGCCTGTAGGAGTGCTGGGGGGCTGTGCACCGGGGCTGGAGTCAGGGAGGCCTTGTGGAGGAGGTGACATTGACTTACACTGGCAGGTGAGTGGGCGGCAGCGTAGCCAGGCTGAGAGGGCGGGGGAGTGCCGCAAGCAGACACCCAGCACGTGCCAAGGCCCTGGGGCAGAGTGTGGGCAGAGCAGTCTGGTGTGGTGAGAACGCAGCAGGTGAAGGAGGGGCAGGTGAGGGCCAGGGGTCTGCCCTGGGGAGCCACGGAGACTAGCAAATGGGAGTGATGTGTAAACACTTGAAGGTCACCTGCGCTCACAGAGAGTGAATTGGAGCAGGTAGGGGAGGAGGCAGGGAGGTAGGCGCTGTCTCCCACCCTTCACAAGTCAGCTCCGGGCCCCCCTGCTCAGGGCGTTCTTCCCCAGCCACCCTGACAGGTGGTCTTCTGCCGTGGCTCTCACAGCCCCAGTGCTGTCCCTGCCTCGTGGCTCCGTCGCGATGGTGATGTTCACTGGGTGGCGATTATCTCATTCTTGCCTTTCTCCCCCTTTGGCCAGGTTCTATTAGTCTTGGCACAGTTGATGTTTTGGCCTGGGTGACTTCCTGGGGGAGGTGTCCTGTCCACTCTAGGGTGTTGGGCAACATCCTCGCTTCCGCTCACTGGATGCCAGAAGCACCCCCGCCCCCAGTTGTGACAACGAAAGACATGGCCTAGGTGCTTGAGGGGCTCACCCGGTTAGGCGTCCAACTCGTGACCTCAGCTCAGCTCACGATCTCGTGGTTCATGGGTTTGAGCCCTGCACCAGGCTCTGTGCTGACAGTGGGGAGCCTGCTTGAGATTCTCTCTCTCTGTTCCTCCCCTGCCCTCTCTCTCTGCCCTTCCCCTGCCCCCCTTCAAAATCAGTAAATAAACCTAAAAAAAAAAAAAAGACACAGCCAGATGTCCCCGGGGGCCCAAGTGGCCCCTGGCTGAGCACCACTGCCTGGCAGGTTGAGCTCGGGATGTGCAAAGGGGAAGTTTGTTGCCATTGCCATTTCAAAGCTCTAACGAGCTGACTTCTTCCAGGATTATGGCAGGAAAAGTGAAATGGGTCACTGATATCGAGAAGTCGGTGCTGATAAATAACTTTGAAAAGAGAGGATGGATCCAAGTGACAGAAAACGAGGATTGGAACTTTTACTGGTAAGTATAAAAAGCTGGATTTGGTTGTTTTTCCAAAGCCTACTTACTTTTTTATAATGTTTATCGTTATTTATTTTTGAGAGAGCAAGTGTGCACACATGTGCATGGGGGAGAGACACAGAGGGAGCGAGAGAATCCCAAGCCGGCTGCACGCTGTCAGCGCAGAGCCCGACCGTGGGGCTCCATCTCACAGACCGTGAGATCATGACCTGAGCGGAAATAACTGAGCCACGCAGGCGCCCCTGAAGCCTGCTTACCAGGCCCGTGAATGGAGGGAGCCCAGGCGTGGGCTGTGTTCTTGGAGGGGCCCCCCCCAAGCCTCCCCCATCCCAAGGCTCCTTGGGAGCACACATTGCTAATCCCTTGGGGGGCTGGGTGAGAAGCCAGAGCCCCCCCTGGTGGTGTTCTCCATCAGTGCCCCACTGCCCAGTGCTGGGGGAGGGGCCCGTGGGGGCGGGGGGCTCCTTTGCTTGCTGTCACAGGGCAGAGGGCACTAGGTGGACTGCTCGACAACTGAAAAGCGAGGGAGACGAGGAACGGGAAAGCCGCGTCTGGCGTGGACTCCCTGGCGGTGCTCCACCCAGCCGGAAACCTGGGAGCTGCCCCAGCCTCCAGGCCCTGCCCTGCCTTCCTCTCTTCATGGGCCGAGGTCCTGTGTCCTCCCTTGTCCGGGCCTGGTGTGCCCCCCGCCGCAGGCCAGCCCCCACCCTGTGGCAGGGCTGTACGCACGAACACAGATCCATGGTCTGTACGCAGCTCCTGGGCGCGGAGCACTGGGCGAACCTTCGAGGGAGGGGAGCTGCTGGGTCTCTGAACCCCTCGGCACGACCCCCCCACCCGAGACCCACTCCCTGCTGCTGCCTCGAGCTCTGTTACTTGGCCTCTTTCCAGCCACTTCCTTCTCCCCCACGCCCCAGTGCAGCACCGCCGCGTGCCGGGATTTGGGATTCCCCTGCCTGTCCCCTCTTTTCCGCGTTACTGGGAACCCCGTGACAGCGGGGATCTCGTCTGGCTTCTCCCAGCATCCCTGAGCCTGGCCCTGGCCCTGGGGTGGTGCGGACCGGCAGCCAGCTTCCATCTCCAGCATTGACTGGGGGGGTGGCCCTTTCCGTGCACCTCTAGTTGAAGAAACCTGTGCTTTAAACCACAACCTCATTTCCCCGGGGGAGTGTGAGGTACAGACAGGGAGAGTGCTGATGGAGAAACGCAGCCCCTGTGTGTGATTCAGGTTTATATTCTCGAAGAAGGTAGAACGAAATAACATAGCCAGAGCCCTGCATCATGAAAGAAGGGCCGGATAAGAGTGTTTCGTACTTACCGCTCTGGATCCCGGGGCTCTGTGCCCTGGGTTTAGTACTGGAAACAACTAAGTGTCACATGGTTAGGAAAAGGTAACCACATTAACCAAGCGGGTTATGGTGGAGCCCTTAAAATAACTAGGAAGATTCTAAAGCAATCTGGAAAATTGCATAACAATAAGCCTGAAGAAAAACACATTCTGAAACTATCTGTGTTCTGATCACAGCTTTGTGTGTAGGGCAGGAAGCAGGAGCTCAGAAAACACGAAGGTCAGGGCTGTGCTAGAGGGGTGTGTTAATTACCTGCTGCCAAAGTGATGGTGTGTAACAAACCCCACGGAATTTAGGGCTCGAAACAACCGTCGTTGCAGCGTGCGTATTTGTGGGTTTGGCTGGGTGGTTCTTTTGGTCCAGCAGCACTTAGCTGATCCTGCCTGGGCATCCCCTGCTGTCCCCTGGGGGTCCCACTGGGGCTTGTCTGGTCTTGGATGCCCTTGGCCAGGACAGCAGCGGCTTCTCACCACAGATCTCTCCCGTCCCTCCAGCCAGCTGGCTTGGGCTTGTTCTCCTGGGGTGGCCGGGGTCCAGGAGGGAGGGAGAAGCTCTCAAGGCCTCTCAGCGCGAGTCTCAGGAGCGGCACGCCATCACTTCTGCCTCGTTTTTGGCCAAAGCAGAGCCACAGGGAGGCGTGGCCTTAAGAATCTAGCAGCTGGCACTTCCTTTGCGGGAACGCTCTGTGGGAGCCCCGAGCTGCCGTGAGAGAAGCCTGGCTCCCTGGGCCTCTCTCACCGGAGGAACTGCACTGCGTGTGATCGTTACAGCTACCCCTGGCCGTCTAGTGTGCCCACCAAGGTGCCAGACGCACGAAGGCACCTTCTTGGACCCTCCAGATGGGATCGTGCGCTGGCTGAATACCCCGGTGACCTCAGTCAGTGCCTCACAGGGCAGAAGCAGCTTGCCTGAGCTGTGCCCAAAATCTTGATCCACTGCGGCACCCTGGAGCATCTGACTTTGGCTCAGGTCATGATCAGGTCATGATCTTGTGGTTTGTGGGTTCGAGCCCCATGCTGGGCTCTGCACTGACAGCTCGGAGCCTCCTTGGGATTTTCTTTCTTGTTCCTCCTTCCTCTGTCTCTTCCCTGCTTACGCATACTCTCTCTCTCTCTCTCAATAAATAGATTAAAAAATTAAACAAATTTTTTTGATCCACAAAACCACGAGATCTTATCCAGTTGCTAACACCAGGCACCTTGCTTTGCAGTAATAGGAACCTCGTCACACCCCTGAGAGAGTAAAGAACCAGCTCATTATTTTGAAAACCAATAATAAAGGGCAAGAATCAAGCTTTTAGTTAGTCTTTCCCGTATGAACTATGTTGTGGGGCATCCAGATTGTCATTGAAGGGACATTTCTCTTTGTAAAAGTATTCCTGCAAACACACGAAGAAGAAATGCAAGCAGAGAATATACCATCTTGCCTCCCCTAATGATGGAAGGGTCTAGGCCCGCCCAGTGTGGGAGCCGCTAACCTCGGGGCCGGCGAGCACTTCACCGTGGCCGGCCCAGTTGTGGCCGACGTGGCCAACATGGCTGATGTGGACCTGCAGCCTCCCGGGTCTGACGGGTTTGCTGTCAGCCCCCTGACTCAGAGGTGGCATGGGAACCAGGAGAGCTGTGCTAAGCGTGTGAGGACCTAGAAGACACAAGTGGCCTGGGATCTCCCACAAGCAGATGGCAGAGGAAAAAAGAAAGAAGGGAGGCCGTAGGTTAAAAGAGCCGTGGGAGAGAGAACAGCTCATCAGAAGGCCTGGCCCTTATCTGCACACGCTCTAAAAATACTTACCAGACAGCTTGGGAAATGTGAACACTGATTAATATTTGGCAATACTCAGAAATCACTGCTGCTTGTTTTCAGTTGTGACAACAGTATGAAGTAGGATATCGTATAATAAGGAGTCCGTAACTGTTAGACAGTCTTGCAGGAGTATCTTAGATGGAATATCATGTGTGGGAATTGCTTCCAAATAAGCCAGTGCCGTGGGGCACAGGTGGGTACAATCAAGGCGAGATTAGGTGCCTGGTCGCAGCCCCTAAAGTGAGCGATGGGTTCTCTTATGCTTTCCTCTCTGCGTTTGCGTGTGGTTGAGCTCTTCCATAATGAAAAGTTTAGAAACTCCCCCGTTATTCTAATGATCACAGAATCAAAAGAGACCCTTTGGGTGCTCGGGGCCCTCCGTAGGTTGGCATCCGGGGTGGGGTGGGGGACTAGAGTGAGAAGCTATGCCAGCCTGCCTTGCATGTGGCTCCCTTGTGAGTGTGGTCCTTCCTTCTTGCTCCCTCCCTGCCCATCTGAGGGGCTAGAAGTGTGGAGGGGTGTGTCAGAGAGGCTGGGTTTCTTAGAGGATTAGAGGCAATCAATTTCTTTTTCTTTTTCTTTTTTTTTTTTAACTGTTTTTTAAAATTTATTTCTGAGAGAGAGAGAGAGGGAGACAGCGTGAGCAGTGGAGGATCAGAGAGAGAGGGAGACACAGAATCTGAAACAGGCTCCAGGCTCTGAGCTGTCAGCACAGAGCCCAACGCGGGGCTCGAACCCCCGAACCGTGAGATCATGACCTGAGCTGAAGTCGGACGCTTAACCGACTGAGCCACCAGGCGCCCCACAATTTTTCAACCGTCCTTATTTAGTAGGTTGCTGGCCCATCATAGGTCTCTGCAATAATAGGAAGCATGGACCCAGAGCCCTTAAATAACCCTGTGATTTTTTTTTTTTAAGTGTATTTATTTTCAGATAGAGACAATGCAACTGGGGTAGGAACAGAGAGAGAGGGACAGAGAATCCTGAACAGACTCTGCACTGTCAGCGCGGAGCCTGATGCAGGGCTCAAACCCATGAACCGTGAAATCATGACCCGAGCTGAAACCAAGAGTCCAGTGCTGCCCCGACTGAGCCACGGCCCGGGCGCCCCAGGCCTGTGATTTTGGCTTAAAGCGGTCCGTGTGCTTCTTGCCTTTGGGTGCAAATATTGTGTAAATGATTTTCCTAATTTCAGAGTCTGGAGGAGGCTGTCTTTCACTAGTTTGTTACCAGCAGTCACTGGTATCATTCATTACTCGGTAAGCATTTATTGAGGATCTCTGTGCCGGGGAGTGAAACTGTCCACTGTAAGACAGACTCAGAACAGCTCCTGCCTCAGTTCAGGTTCAGGTCATGGCTGGCCACTGGACACCCCCCGCCCCCCGCCCTGTGCTGCTGTGGCCTGGGCAGCTCTGGGCCCGGGTGCCGTGAGTGGGAGAACAGGAGAGCCTTCTGGTCGCGAGCTTTAATAACTGCCACCACGTGGACCGAGCTGAGCTTCCGCCCAGCATGTCCCTTCTGCTCCTCTTTTAGGATGAGTGTGCAAACCATCCGAAATGTGTTTAGCGTGGAAACGGGCTATCGGCTCTCCGACGATCAGATCGTCAACCATTTCCCGAACCACTATGAACTGACCCGGAAGGATCTGATGGTGAAGAATATTAAAAGATACAGGAAGGAGCTGGAGAAAGAAGGGAGTCCTCTGGCAGAAAAAGATGAAAACGGGAAATACCTCTATCTGGGTTTGTGCCTTTTTCGCCGCGCGCGTGTGTTAAATGAATCCTCGAGTCCCTTAGTAACACGAGGTACCGGGATGGTGACTCTTGGCTCTGGTGGGTGAATGGGTTCGTGCCGGCTGTGGCAGGCGCCTGTCTCATTCCACGCGTCTCTGGGATGGGCAGGCTGGGGCTCACGTTGAGATCTGAGTTTTCAGGGGTCCTTTGAGAATGTGGTACTTGAGGGGGAGGGGGTGTCCTCAGTGTGCAGATGGGAAGACACGGCCTGAGCTGCAAGCTGCATTTTGTAATGCACGGTCATTACTGCATCTGGCCGTTCCCGTGGAGAACGGTGTGTCCCTTTTCTATCTGGTGGTAACAGCTGGGCTGGTGGATAGTTTCAGAATCCCTTTACATACCTGTGAACAATTATATAACCCATCTCTCAGGGCCTCAGTGTCCTCATCTGATAAATGGGAATGTTAACAGGTTGCTGTGGGCATTACAGGTTCCTAAAGTGCTTAGTACACAGGCAGTAAGGTTATTGTACAGGAACTAAATGGCACAGGGCCTTGATCTTTAGACACTGGCTTGGGGTGGGGGGCAAGGGGGCATGAAGCAGCCTCCAAAAAGGTGGTGGCGGTGTTTTTCTGCCCGTGGCCGATGTTGGGCCAGCTCGCCTGCCATTGTCCCGCCTTTTTCTCCTTTCAGACTTCGTTCCGGTCACCTACATGCTGCCTGCGGACTACAACCTGTTCGTGGAGGAGTTCAGGAAAAGCCCCTCCAGCACCTGGATCATGAAGCCTTGTGGCAAAGCCCAGGGCAAGGGCATCTTTCTGATCAACAAGCTCTCGCAGATCAAAAAGTGGTCCCGGGACAGCAAAACATCTTCGTGAGTGCACCCACTTAGTATCAGGGCTGGGGTGCATGGGTCTTGATCCCCGTCCATATCCACTGTCATTGTGAGTGCACCTGCTTAGGATCAGGGCTGGGGTGCGCGGGTCTGGATCCCTGTCCACACCCACTGTCATCGTGAGTGCACCTGCTTAGGATCAGGGCCCAAGGTGCGCGGGTCTGGATCCCCATCCACACTCACCGTCATCATGAATTCACCCGCTTAGGATCAGGGCTGGGGTGCACGGGTCTGGATCCCTGTCCACACCCACCGTCTTTGTGAGTTCACTTGCTTAGGATCAGGGCCCGGGTTGCACAGGTCTGGATCCCCATCCACACCCACTGTCATCATGAGTTCGCCCACGTGGGATCAGGGCCAGGATGTGTAGGTCTGGATCCCCGTCTGTGCCCACTGTCTTCATGAGTGCACCTGCTTAGGATCAGGGCCCAAAGTGTGTGGGTCTGGATCCCCGTCTACACCCACCGTCGGAGTACCTTTTGTTTGTAGACTCTTACACACTTTATCTGGGTAAACTGAGGCCAGTAGCACCACCCTCACGGGGGCAGGACGGGGGTGAGACAGGTGAACGTAGGTGTATCTGTGACCGGTGGCAGGGATAGTGCAAGCCCACATCGGGCCAGGCGGTTTTGTCTGGGGCTCGCCGTGCGTCTGCGGGTCCCGAACTGCACAGAGATGCTGGGTGTGGGTCTCTCCTGGTGGCCTGGTGGCTTGCAGTTCCCGGGAGCGGAGGGTCCCCTTCTCCCTGGCGGGTTCCCCGGGGTCCACAGCACTGTCCTCTGGGGCAGGGGCTCGGGCCTGGGGGCTCCTTCATGGATGCCACCTCCCCCCCCATCTTCTCCCCGACACACCAACCTTTGGGCCCTGCCTTCTAATTTTGACCGTGTCTGCCGCCCTCAGGTTTGTGGCCCAGCCCAGTAAGGAGGCCTACGTGATCTCCCTGTACATTAACAACCCGCTGCTGATCGGCGGCAGGAAGTTTGACCTGCGCTTATACGTGCTGGTGTCGACGTATCGCCCGCTGCGCTGTTACATGTGAGAGTCGCTGGGCTTCTGTCCTCACGAGACGCAGCCCTTCAGGGACAACGTACATTAGTGGCTTGGGGAGTGGCTGCTGGCCGTCACAGGGTTTCTCGATGGTGGCGATGGTCCCGCAAATCCGGGCGCACCAGGGACCACGGCATCCTGCACTTTAGGTGGGGGAGTCCTGCGGCATAGGATTGTATCTTAGTAGGAGCGCTCTCAGAAAAGAGCCATGAAACATGAAAAAGCAGCTCCTTTAAAGGCCTAAGTCAAAATGCAGCTCTTTTTTAACTGTTTAAAAAAAATTTTTTTTTTAATTTTTTTATTTATTTCTAGGAGAGAGAGAGACAGCATGAGCAGGGGAGGGTCAGAGAGAGAGGCAGATACAGACTCTGAAATAGGCTCCAGGCTCCGAGCTGGCAGTCAGCACAGACCCCGACGCGGGGTTCAAACCCACGAACCGCGAGATCATGACCTAAGTGAAAGTCGGACGCTTAACCGACTAGGCCACCCAGGCGGCCCTGTTTAAAAAATTTTTAATGTTTATTTTTGAGAGAAAAAGAGAGACAGAGGGTGAGCGGGGGAGGGGCAGAGAGAGAGGGAGACCCAGAATCTGAAGCAGGTTCCAGGCTCCAAGCTGTCCGCACAGAGCCTGACACGGGGCTCGAACCCACGAACCGTGAGATCTTGGCCTGAGCTGAGGTTGGACGCCCAACCGCCCCCCCGGGCTCCCGACGAGGTGGTTCTTGTGAGAGAGCGGTGTCGCGTCTTGTCTCTGCGCCTCCTCGGAGCGCTGACGGGGTCTGAATCCCACGCAGGTACAAACTTGGGTTCTGCCGCTTCTGCACGGTGAAGTACACGCCCAGCACCAGCGAGCTGGACAACATGTTTGTTCATCTCACCAACGTCGCCATCCAGAAGCACGGGGTGAGTGCGTCCTTTCACTGGCGCTCGCGGAGACGCGCGCTTTTGCGGGCTCTTCTCTCTTTCTCTCCGTGGGCGTGGGCGGGGCGGGTCGGGGCACCGGATCCCAGACGCCCTGACACTCGTGAGCAGTGGGAGCTTTAAGTATCTGGCGCGTCAGCCTTTCTGGTCCCGTGGCCTTGGGCATGCTAACTGGGACCCTCGGAGCCTCGGTTTCTCCGTTTGTGAAAGGAGATCCTGTTCCTCCCTCGTGGGAGCGGCGGGAGGGCTCACGCGTGCCCGTCGTTCAGCAGATCTCTCACCGAGCACCTGTCTGGGTTGGTGTCGCGCCGAGTGCGGGGCTGGGTCGGTGGTCCCTGCTCACGGAGCCTGGGCCCGTAGATTGTGTGGCATCACAGCCCGAGCTGCGTGCTCTGAGCTGGGGACGCAGATCGGGAAGAGCACGGACTGGAGGACTCCCTGGTCCAGGTGGCCGGGGAAGGCTTCGTGCAGAAATGTTCGAGCAGAGACCTGAAGTATGAGCGGGGGCTACCCGGGCGGAGGTGGGGAAAGAACGTTCTAGCAGAGGGTGTGGCGTGTGCCGGGGCCCCGTGGCAGGAAGGGGCGTTGCAGGGGCTGAGAGAAGGCGAGGGTGGCTGGAGACCCCGGGGTGAAGGTGGTGGAGTGAGAGGGACCGGGTGAGGCCAGCGAGGCCGGGACACGGGACCTTGTCGGTTCTGTGTGGGCTGTGGGGCTTTTGGCCGGTCCTCACAAAAATGTTCCGAAGGTCTCATTTCTTTAGGAAAGGCTCTTGTGTTTGGATCTTGCCTGATTGGAGGCTTTCAGTATCCTGGTCCTTTTTGTATCATTTGAGTGGAAAGAGGGTAAGCGTTGGTGGAAAACAACCTTCTTTTTTTTTTTTTTTTTTTTTAAAGTTTATGTTTTTAGTAATCTCTAACGCCCAGTGTGGGGCTCACATGACCCCAAAATTAATAGTTGTGTGCTCTTGGGGAGCCCGGGTGGCTTAGGCGGTTAAGCGTCCAACTTCAGCTCAGGTCATGATCTCACAGTTTGTGGGCTCAAGCCCCACATTGGGCTCTGTGCTGACGGCTCAGAGCCTGGAGCCTGTTTCAGATCCTGTGTCTCCCTCTCTCTCTGCGCCTCCCCCACTCACACTCTGTCTCTCTCTCTCACAAAAATAAATAAACATTAAAAAAAAAAAGTCGCATGTTCTTCCGAGTGAGCCAGCCAGATGTCCCAAAATCAAAGTAACCCAGGTTACTTCTCTGAGTAACCTCCTGAAGGGTGCAGTCGGAGCAGCATGGGCTCAGTCCCTTGTCCACTGTCTCCCTCTGTGTGGCTTGGGCAAGTCACCGGCCTCCCTGGGCCTCGTCTGCAAACAGGAGCCCTGGTATTACCTTGCTGGTCATGAAATGACAATAGCCACCCTTTACTGAGGGCCTTGATGGTCTGTGTGAGGCCGGCCCTGCCTCACTGTCCCTCAGGTTTCCCCGATAGCAAATTTGTGAGCATCACTGCTGGATGGTCAAGGTCAGAGGAGAAAGGATGGCTTGGCCAGAGCTTTATTCAGAAGAATTGGGAAAATGGAGATGCCTGGCTGGCTCAGTCAGTGGAGCGTGCAACTCTTGATCTCTGGGTTGTAAGTTCGAGCCCCATGTTGGGTGTAGAGATCACTTAAAAAGTAAAATCTTAAAAAAAATAAATAAATTGGGAAAATGAGCTTTCAGGGGACGCAGCCCCAAACTTAGCAGCCGCTTGGGGAAAGCTGAGCAATGACATCAGGCCTTTGTAGCCCAAGTAGCACGGTTCGTGAGACCTGGGCGTGGGTGGGAAATGCCAGTGACAGGCCTCGAGTCCACGTGGTGGCTCTGAGGACAGTGCAGACTGTGTTGGCCTCTCGGAAATTGGGAGGGCTCCGTTTGATGGGCCTTCTCGGGACACCAGTCAGCTGAGTCACCGCTGCATCAATAAGAAACGGAAATCTTTTTTTTTTTTTTTTTTTAATCTGTGGAAGGAGAGAGCAGAAGGCAGGACCTTAGCTTGGCATCTCTGCAGTGTTCCAGAAGCCTCTGTGCTGTCCCTCTCGGTTCTGTTTGTAAATGCTTCGCTCTTTAATGTGAGAAAGGCCTTCCTCTGAGAAAACTACCTTGCTAGCAGCCTCATGTGGCTCTAATTTGGAACTGCATGAAGGATGGATGTGACCCTGGACGCTGAAATGTCAGGCAGTCTGTGACTGCATCTACCCAGTGTCCCTGGGTGCAAAGCACAGCCCGACCCCCCAGACAGAGATGCCGACGGGGTCTCCCTGCCCTCAGGAATCTCAGAGACCTGCAGGGGAAGCAGAGCACAAAAGACTGATGATAAGGGGGGCCGCAGGGGCGGGGGGCAGGAGGGGGGCATCAGGAGGCGGGGCCAATCCAGTGGGGCCGAGAAGGGGATGGAAAATCAGGGGTGCATCCCAGCATGCGCAGTGTTCGCAGATTGATTTGCTGAAGGGTCTTGGAGTAAATCTGATAAAGTCCAAACAGCAGGAGACCTTTCCTTGCTTTTTAAGTCTGTGCTTATGTGAGACGGCGTTTTCCCGCATGTACTGTCTATGTCTAGAATCTTCTCTCTTTAGTAAACTTTTCTTGCTAGTGAAGAGAATCTGTCACTGAAAAAGAAGGGTGTGGGTGGGCAGGTAGCCTCCAAAAGAGAGCAGTGGGTAGAGATGTAATGTTTTGGGAAAGAGAAATAGAGCGAACTTGGGGGCGGGGATGGGTTAGGAAGGCCAGGCTCGGGTCCCAGCTCCTCACCGCCTGCGCAGAAGCCCAGGTGGCCCGGGCAAGCTTCCTGAGCCCGAGCCCTCTTGCCTGAGGTTGGGACGTTGTGAGGAGCGGCGCGGGTGGTGCTCTTGGACCACGTGCCTGGCACCGACCGGCCCCTCGCGGGCTGGCTTCTCTGGAAGCGGACTCGGAGCAGAAATGAGTGCACAGGGGTTTGCTGGGGCAGCGTGGAGAGGGAAGGGGGTGCAGACAGGGCAGAGGGAGGGTCAAGCCCGGGTGCCACTGCAGCACAGACCCGCATTCCCTGGCATCAGCCCGTCCCGGGCTACAGGCCGCCGGGCCAGGCATGACCTTGAACTGCTCTGCCCTCATTAGCCAAGGGCGGCTCCCAGAGAAGGTCTCCACCAGAACAGTGAGGAGGGGGTTCTGGGCGGCACCCTCAACACACACTGCAGGCTATGAATTGCTAGTTGTGAGTGAACTACAGAGGTGGGGTTTTTTTTTTTTTTAAGTTTATTTTGATAGAGAACACAAGTGGGGGGGGGGGGGGAGAGAGAGAGAGAGAGAAAGAATCCCAAGCAGATTCTGCACTGTCAGCACAGAGCCTGATACGGGGCTCAAACTCACGAAATGTGAGATCATGACCTGAGCCGTAACCAAGAGTCGGACACTCAAACGACTGAGCCGCCCTCCCCACCCCCCGGTACCCAGACGTGGGTATTTTAAAACAAGGCCGTACAGGAGGTCCGGGTCCTCGAGAGGCAGGAGCACCCAGCACCGCCCTAGGGGAGAGGGCAGGTGCCGAGCTCCTCGGGTGCATTGCCTGGGCCGTGCCCTTTCCCGTCGCCAGGAGGACTACAACCACATCCACGGGGGCAAGTGGACGGTGAGCAACCTGCGGCTGTACTTGGAGAGCACCCGGGGCAAGGAGGTGACCGGCAAGCTGTTCGACGAGATCCACTGGATCATCGTGCAGTCGCTGAAGGCCGTGGCGGTGAGTGCGGGAGGGGGGCGGGCCTGTGGGCCATGGGGCGGGCCTGCGAGCCACCGAGGTGGGTGCTTGTTCTTTGGCGACAGATGCCTCTCGTCTTTACGGGCCCACCTCCCGCATGGCAACGTGTCTGCCAGAGGCCGGCTTCCGGCCGGGTGCCGCCCGGGGCGCACCGGGTGCTGGGCCTTCCGTGGCAGCCGCCGGCCCGGCCGCGTCCTGCTGGCGTCACCAGCAGCCCGTCCGTGCCATTGGATGCAGGAGGCACGTCTTGGCGGGAGCCGCTGGCCGGAGGTGGACTCGCGGCAGCCTCCTCAAGTTTAGGCCTCGCGCTCTGTGGGGTCACGGACACCCGGTGCTCGAAACCCACCTCTGTTGCCTCAAGTCGGCTCCTGGTTGACTGGTTTGCGGTTCCTGTTTGTGTTGCTTGGCTGTTGCAGAGCAGGGGTGCAGCCATTTCTGAGGGAAGGGAAAGGAATAAAGAGAAGGCCCCAGCGCGTGGGCCGCCGTCCGTCCTCAGAGCTTCGCGCGCGGGCCCCCCCGATGCCCATCACCCCGTCACTCAGAAGCAAACCGGAGGCCCAGCCCTGGCGGGGAGGCGCGGGGACAGGCGGTGGGGCCCAGGCCTGCCCAGCGGGCTCCCAGCACACAGGCCCACTGGGTGTGGCACCTGAGGGCACTTGGCCTGGCCCGGACAGCAGGCGGCCGGTACCGTGGAGAGCGTATGCCCAGCCCCGCAGCCTCGGAGGCCTTCTCTGCGAACTCGGGAGGCCGTGGGGTGGGGGGTGGGGGAGTTAGCAACTTCCTGTCCTGCACAGGCTGCTGGGACGGGTGTGGGCAGTGGCCGGGGTGGGACCCCAGGCTCTCTGGGGAGATGTAGGTCCTGACTCCCCTGGAAAAACAGCCCCTCCCCCCCACCCCCCCGGCCTGGTTTTCCTGCAGTGGCTGAGGCTGGACTGGCCTGTCTCCCCCTCGGGAGTTTCCGGTTCTAGATCCAGTGTGTGAAGTAGAGTCCACGTACCCACTAATGTACAAAAAGGCCTCACTGCTCTGTGGGGGGCTTCACTCACTGTGGGTGCACCAGGGTCCCCAGGGTGTGTGTGACGTGGCTGCTTGCTGGCCCCTCCCATGGGTTTTCATCCAGGCAGCCTCGGCAGGGCCTGGGGACCTGCATTGTAAGCGAGCAGCTGGCAGGGTTTTCTATGCACTTGGAGAAGAGTTTATAAAGTGGAATTGAAAATTCAAAAGAGGGGCACCTGGGGGGCTCAGTTGGTTAAGCATCCCACTTCCGCTCAGCTCATGATCTCTCAGCTCGAGAGTTCGAGCCCCATGTCAGGATCTATGCTGGCAGCTCAGAGCCTGGAGCCTGCTTCAGATTCTGTGTCTCCCGCTCTCTCTGCCCCTCCCCTGCTCGTGCTCTCTATCTCAAAAATATATAAATATTTAAAAAAAAATTAAAAAAGAAAATTTCCAAATTTTTAGTGAACAGATCAGCTTGTCACAGAGAACAGAGGTTCATAACCTGGCACCCCACATCCCTAAGGGCCCAGGAAGGGCCTAGCAGCCTGGTGGCCAGTGTCTGTGACGAGGTTGCACAGGCCAGGACTCTGGGGCTGGGCTTCTGTCCGCTCTGAGGACAGTCCCTGCTGACAGAGATGTTGCTTTGATCAAGCCTCTGATGAGCGGGACCCGGAGACCCTGGTGATCGCTCGTGAAGTGCCCTCAGAGGCTGAGGGACGTTTCTGAGTCTGGGCCCTGTGGGAGGAGCTGGGGAAGGCTGGGGGACGGCGCTGGGGGTCGCGGTGGGAGTGCGGACCTTGGCGGTGAGTCCCCGCACGTCGTCAGGCCCGAGGAGGTCCTGCCACTTGGCCCACCGCGTGTCCGGGGCAGTGGTGGCAGCCGGGCCCCCCTGAGGCTGTCCGCACAGGCCTCTGGTCCTGTCTTGCAGCCGGTGATGAACAACGACAAGCACTGCTTCGAGTGCTACGGCTACGACATCATCATCGACGACAAGCTGAAGCCCTGGCTGATTGAGGTAACCGTTGCAGGGGCGTGTGTGGCCTGTCGCCTCCCTCCCCCCCCCCCCCCCCCCCCCCGCCAGGCTCGTCAGGCACCCGGCCTTGCATCTCTTAGGCCCAGCGGCGGGACTGGGGGACACAGGGCCCTGTAACGTGACCGTGACTGGGACAGATGTGCAGGTTGGACAGGTTTGCCAATGGCAGAAAGTAAGCTCCTGGATCTGCCCCCTCGGAGCCCAGCCCGAGAGCGGGAGCCGGCTTCCCCCTTCCTGAAGGGCTCCGTACTGCGGAGCCCCAGTGCCCCGGAGGCCCTGGCCTGTCCTCGTGGGGACATTGTTCCCATTCGGGAAAGGAGCTCCCCAACCGGGAAGCCGGCAGGAAGCGGTTGCACACTTGTCCAGAGGTAAGGAGTGTTCTCTTCCCATGAAGGCCAAGTTTTGGACTGGATTCATCTGCCTGTTTCAAGGCATAGAGGCGATGTAGCAGTGGCTGTTCTAGAAAGGGCAAGGTGCACACACCCATTTCCCCGTGACAGGCCTGGGTGACGCCGGCCTCAGCGGCGCTGGGTGCTGGCACCTGTCCAAGGCTCAGATGTGGAGCCCACCTTGCTGGGGTTCCCTGCTTTGCTCTGCAGCCGATAGAGAAGCCTGCGCCTCAGGGGACACAGAGTTGGACCATGAAAACGAAGGCCATCTGTTCCGGTGATTCGTCTCCCTGTGTGCCTCTGAGCACCGGGTCTCGTCACCGCTCTCCCTTGGAAGGGGACGGCACAGGCCCTTTAGCTCAGTCCTATTTTGAGCCAGGAAAACGGAGGGAGGGGTCATGAGTGGCCCCTTGTGGGGGAATTCAGTGGGAGCTGCCCCTGCAGGAAGGTGCTGGAAGAGCCAGGTTGTCCGAGAGCAAACTTCCAAACCGCATTCCCTGGTTACTTCTTTCCCGGGGTACTTCTCACGCTGCCCGAATCACGCGGGCACAGAGATATACACGGGTACACAGAGCGATCGACGGGCACGTGTATAAAATATTAACGTGCTCTGTTTTTCTACGTTAGGAGTTCAGTGCGCTGGCCGTTGTGCTACAGAGCCCCTATTTCCATTTTAAACCGAGTCATTTGAATGGAAGTCAAGCTTTCCTTGATGAGCTAGGGCCTTAATTGTGAATATGACGAACACTCCTTCTAACATAATAACAGGTCTTCATCGGAGTCTGTTTATGATCGTTGGGGCATCATGACATGCTACAGTAGTAATTTAAAGGGCGCCTGAGGTTCACGCAGCCCCTTTTGGCGTAGACGTTAGGTGCCCTCCTGGCAGCACCAGGGCTGACCCGAATGACTTGGAGGGTTTTGCCTCCACGCTGCCATGGTCTGGGGAAGCAGTGGGCCAAGGTCATTACGGCCGTGCCTAAAGCAGAGTAGACGGGTGGTGACTAGGGCTCTGTGGGACTGTCTGCACAGTAGATGCGTTTTCACCTGTGGACTTTTGACACTGCTGAGCCCCCCAGATGCCTTGTGGGACTAACCTTCCGTTTATCAGATAGCTTCCTCATTTGTCAGAAGTTCGCTTCATTGGTGAGGTATTACTCTCTTCCCCAAAAAGGGGCCCACTGGGGATGCCTGGATGGCCCAGTCGTGGAGCATGCAACTCTTGATCTCAGGGTCGTGAGTTCGAGACCCATGTTGGGTGTAGAGATTGCTTAAAAGTTGGGGGGGGGGGCATTACTTTTATTTCAACCCCACCATGCTACTTGGTTGGGGTCATCGGGTTCGCTGATTCTAGGAAAGGTCTGAGGGACTTCCTGTACCTGGGACAGAGCATCTACCTGGGGAGGGTCTACACAGGTCAACACAAGTCAGGTTTATGATCTATGTTCACGTAACGGTTTTATTCGCGGGCTGCGTGACTTGTAGGTCGTAATCCCAACCCACGTTTGACTTTGATATTTCATCTAATCGCTGATGAAGGTAGATCCCAAAACACGTCCTATACAAGGTGCCCCATGATAGTAGGTATTAATGGTATGAAATGACAATTTTACCTAAAACGCGTGGTGGCCAGCATTTTCCTTTGCAGCGCGTGTTCTCATGCCGGAGGAGCCGGTGATCCGAGTGACGAGTGTGATTCCTGTCCTCTCGTAGGTGAACGCGTCCCCGTCCCTCACTTCCAGCACCGCCAATGACCGAATCCTTAAGTATAACCTGATCAATGACACCCTCAATATCGCGGTCCCTAACGGTGAGATTCCCGACTGCAAATGGAACAAGTCCCCCCCGAAGGAAGTTCTCGGCAATTACGAAATTCTGTAAGTCTGTGTGCAGACCGGGCATCGGTCCTTGTGTGTGTCAGATGGAAGGGCGCCAAGGCCCCGCTTGGGTTTTCTGGTTGTGTGTGGACTTGCCTTGTTGGGGCCGAGTGTTTCATTTACTAATGATGTTACGGGATAGATCATGTTGTAGCAGAAAAACAGGTATTAAACTAGGACTTTGTCTAGGCCTTTTGCTTGATAATTATTAACAAAGCCGCTGGGGCAGGTGGGAACAGGAGAGCTCTGTGGCTTACCTTCTCCCAGGCCGCCGCAGGGCACAGGGCCCGGCTCACGCCCTGGAGCTGTATGACATTGAGGAACTCTCTGGAACTCTTTAGCCTCAGTTTGTACACCTTTTGAGCGGGGCTATCGTACAGAGTTGGGAAGACAAGAAATGGTAAAACAGCAGCGGGCAGTTGGGGGCTGACCACGAGCCGGAAACTGCTGAGCACTTTCGTCGTGTGTTACCAGCTTTGTGCCCCGACAGCCTTCTGCGGACAGGAGTGTCGTTAGCTCCCCTGAGGCCCGCGGAAACTAAGGGTTAGGGAGGAAAGTGGCCCATTGGCGGTGACAAAAAGTGGGAGCAGCGGGAGAGGCCGTCCGGAGGGCAGTGGACACGTGAATCACCGTTCGTTCAGACCGCGGGTGGTGGGTGGCCATGGAAACGTGGCCCAGGAGCTGTGCTGTGGGGCCTGGGACGCCGAGGGAGCAAAGGGCGCGTCGCAGAATCCTTGTAAAACAGGCAGCGGCCTTGGTGTGGACGTACCTCGATGTGTGCAGCTGCTTCCGTGAGGCGCGAGCAGGGAAATGTGGAGGGCCGCACCCCGGCCCGTCCGCATGGACGCTGCTGCCACGGGCCTCGAGGGGTGGAAGGGAACTGGAGACAAGGGGGACATCGCGTCCCGTCCTGGAAGGGGAGTGCGGGTGGGGATCACGTTGTGTTTCTGTGAAAGTAAAAGTGTGTGTTTAACATTTCAAGAGAACAGAGGATAGAAACGTGTGGTGAACTTCACACGACCCAAGGTCCCATGCCCACGGCTGGTGGCGTAGTTGGCGTGGGGGCTCGGACCGCAGAGCCTGTGCCGTGCGTGGTGTTGATGATGTGCGTGAGCTACAGGGGAGGGTGGAAGGCCAGCTCCAAGGAGAGGTGCGTGGAGCCTCCGGGCGGTGGAGGTGAGCTTCAAGTGCAACCGCTCAGCGCCGTTGACTGTTTTCTCCAGCCACGGTCAGCTGCCGGGGCAAAGTGCGGGGTGTGCAGGGGTTGGAAGTGAGCCTTGCTGGGGGCTTGTCAGGCGAGGAGGATGGCGAGAGAGGACAGTGGGCGGCGTGGGAGGTGGTCGGAGGTCCTGGTCGCTGGGGTTGGGGCTCCAGGGAAACGAGCTGGGAGAGGGGAGGCGGAGGTCAGAGTGAGAGTCTGCAAGTCCGGGTTTTGCAGGGATTGCGGTTGCTGAACGTGAAAAGGTCAGGTGCCATGGGAATGGTCCGAGCTGCTGTGGAGGACAAGGTCGTCGGGAGGGGGAGGGGTGCAGGGTCAGGGAACTGCGGTCACCTCTCTTTGGTCATTGCAGTCGCCAGTGATCGTGAGCCAGAAGCCTGACCCTTAAGCAGTCAGGGGCAGTGCTCTGGAGGGTTCCGGGTTGACACGCAAGGAGGGTGGTGGGCCCACCTGACCCGGGAAGGAGGCTTTGGGAGAGGGGGGCTCGCCCCAGACCCAGGGGCGTGATGGGTGGGAGGGAAAGCACCCCCACGGGAGGGGCTGCGGGGAAGCAGCGTCTTCAGGGAGAGCTGGGTTTTAGCCCAGGAAGGTGCAGGAGGCGTTTGTCCCAGGATGAGGCGGACTCGGGTTTCCCGAGTCAAGTTTGCCGATTGTTGCCCCGATCTCCATCCTGACAGATGGACACCCGTGGTGTCTGCTGCGTGGATGACAGTCAGCAAACTGCCCTTCCTCCCCCTCGCCCTTCCTCCTCAGCCCCCAGTTTGCCACCAGAAGTGCACTGCAGAGGATAATGCAGCTTCAGAAGCTTCTAGCCCACACCACACTCCGAGTGCAGATTCTGATTCTGGGAATAAACATGTAACAGAAATAGACCCTTTTCCCGAAGTCAGCAAAATTCAGCTAACGCCGCGTAACTCAGCATCTCAGTACCTGTTGCGTTTGCTGTGAACGTCTGCTTACCACAGAGGGTCCTTGGTCAGGGCGTGGCCACCAAATGACCCTCGAATGAGGTTTCATAGTAAACAGAGAGTGGGGCTCATAATGCCCAGTGTCCTGAGTCAGGAGGCTGATGTGAAGTCACCGTGGGGATAGGAGACCTCATTCCCTGGAGCCTGCACCTGCCAGGGCCGGCCAGCAGGGCGGTGGCATTTCTCCACCCTTGCGGACCCCGTAAGAGGGGCTCAGTGTGACGAGAGAGGCCAGGGACTGCCCAGACAGATGTCCTAACCAGGCAGGAGCGTCCAAGGTTCCAGCTAAGTTCTTTCCAAGGTGAAAGCCCAGGCTCTGTTCCTACGCAAGCCTGGCGCATGTGGAAGCTGGGTCTAACCTTTCTTCTCCTGAGCCTCTCCCCGTCTGCCCCCTCCTCCCCGTGGGGGGTGGAGGGGTCATTCACACCCTGTTCTGATCTCAGAGGGGGTCAGTCATAACCTGCCCTCAGATGCTGTGTGTAAAAGAGATTTCCAGACATCAGCTTTCTCCCTTACCACGCTGGTGTCTCATTCATGTTTTCTTTGGGGTCTTTGCCCACTTCCATCTGGGAGCCTTTTGTAAGATATCAGCTGTTCACGAAAACTGTTTAACAAGGCTGCACGACTGCGCTCTGTGGCCTCGGGCAGTGATCGGTGGGCTGGCAGGCTGGGGGCACACAGGGTGGAGGTGCGCGGGGCAGAGCGCAGGGTCGAGGTGCATAGGCTGCGGGGGTTCGGGGTGGGGGCGCACAGGGTGGAGGTGCGTGGGCTGAGGGCTCCCAGGATCGGGACACGCGGGCCGGGGGCGCACAGGGAGGGGCGCGGGGTCGGGCCCGCAGGGTGGAGGCCGGACTGCTTCCCGGGCTGATGCGGGATTCGCCCCGCTGCCGCTCAGTGGCCGGTGGCCATGGTTGGCATTGAGGCTGCTGCCGAATCCTGAAGATGTCCCTCTATTTGTAGCTATGATGAGGAACTGGCGCAGGGCGATGGGGCTGACCGCGAGCTGAGAAGTCGCCAGGGCCAGTCGCTGGGGCCCAGAGGGGGCCGATCAAGAGACTTGGGGAGAACCGTCCTCACCACCTGGAAGTGACCACCCGGGAACACAGAAGACCACAGCCTGACCTTCCCAAATGCTCCCCGCACCCGGGCCTATTTTGAAATTTCCTTTTTCTAGAGCTTTTTTCCTTTATAAGCCCTGTAAATAAATAAAGGCACTTCTTCGGAAGGTTAAGAAGTGTCTGGCGAGGGAAGGAGGCCCTGCTTCTCCTTCGCTGTCACGCGACACTTTGGACCCCAGATGTGGGGAGTTTTCACACGCCAAGCGGTTCTGCGCGTCTCTGGCTGGTGCTGGGTGTCCTACAATTTAACTCAGTTCTGACACCATCTGCCTGGAGATCCCACAGGTGAAGGACCCCGTCCCTCGAGATTGGCCCTCTGCACCCCCATTGGTGCGCTTTTGAATTGATGATGTGGGTCCAGAGCCAACAGCCAAGAAAGAATTCTTGAATGTCTCTGGTGCAAAAAGGTGATTTTATTAAAGCAAGTGGACGGGACCGCGGGCGGGAAGAGCTGCACTGCGGTTGTGCAGAATGACTGGTCACATACCACGTGTTAGGGGAGGTGAAGGAAGGCGAAAGGGAAGCCTCCAAAGGACTTCGGCGGGTGCGCCCGGGGGGGCTCAATTGGTTGAGCGTCAGACTTCAGCTCAGGTTATGATCGCAAGCTCCTGACTTCAAGCCCTGCGTTGGGCTCGGTGCTGACAGCTTGGAGCCTGGAGCCTGTTTCGGATTCTGTGTCTCCCTCTTGCTCTGCCCCTCCCCTGCTCCCACTCTGTCTGTGTGTGTCTCTCTCTCAATTAATAAATATTTAAAGATTAAAGAAAAGATCTAACGGATTTTCATATGCTAAAGAGGATTCCTGAGATATGAGGCCTTGCTATTGTCAAGCTAAGATTGCTTTTTCCCTCCAGCAAGCAGAGCATTAACATTAAGACCCTAGGGAGTTCCTGGCGGAATGTTCTACTCTGTATTTGCCTCAACTATTTGTCAGTGAGCTGCAGGTTATAAGGAAGTTTAATTTTATCTACATTTCCTTCTTGCCTTTGGTCCCCAGGTCACTCTGGAGGGGAGGGGGAGGGGAGGGCTCCAGGAAACTGAGGCCATTGGTTTCTGGAGATCGATCACCTTTTTTTTTCTCCTTGTAAATCGTTAAAACAGTTGCAGGCTGGTGGAGACTGGACCCCGATCTCTCAGGTAACCATTGTGTTTTCCTTTTTTAGCTGAAGACAGGCACAGGCAAGGTGTGCGGGGAAGGGGTGAGGGGCGGCCACGGCCTCCCCTCGGTGCACCGCCCTCCCCGCATCAGTGTGTTCACCAGCCGGCCGAGAAGCTCTGAGTTCTGTAGTCTGAATGCCATAGTTCAAGCAGATTTATGTGGGTTTCTTACACGGCATTGATTGATTAAATCCTGGGCCATTGATGGGCAATTGATTCAACCTTTAGCCCCACCTCCTCCCCAGAGGTTGGGGGCAGGGCTGAAAGTGCCAGCCCCGGGATCTCCGAGTGGTTCCTCGGCAACCAGCCCCGCCCCCAGGCCACCCGGGCACCCCAGCCACACTCCGCCATTAGCACAAACTGGTTTGTTCAAATACAGAAACCGCCCGTTTCACCTTTGCTATCTGGAGCTAATCCAGGAACTGGGAACAACATGAAACATTATAACAAAATGATGTCCCTGGAGCTCTCGGAAAGGAAATTACAAGGGTTTTTTTTTTTTTTTTTTAGGAACAGTGTGACACGAATGGTGATAAAGCCCAAATACATAATTTCTTATGAATCCCAGCGTCCCATTGTCTTTCATTAGAGCCGGAAGGACAGATTCAGAAGTGGGGGAAACCAGCGCGCTCCGCGGAGAGTGCCAGCCTCGGCACATGGTTTACTTTATCACGAGGTGTTCACGCTTTGAAAATACCGCACTAACTTAAAACCTGAATCTGTCCCCTGCCGCTGTGAACAAACGAGGTGTCTGGTTTCCTTCCCTTGCACTTGAGTCCGAGGAAAGGCGGCCACTAGGGTGCTTGTCCGTTTACAGAGGCCCTTGTCCGTCGGTAATAGTAGGCGCGTCTGTCAGATGAGCCCAGACGGTCCCCACCACAACCCTGTGGCTTACCTGACGCCAGCACCTGGGTTTGCCGCAGACCTGGGGGGAGGGGGGGTCAGGTGAGGCAGGGCGGGGGGGCGGGGGCAGCGTTATCATTGTCCGCGGCCATCAGCCAGGACAGGCTCCTGGTGTGGTGTGTTGCCGCGAAGCCACCCTGGACACTAAGTGACCCAGAGGAAGAGCCGGGAGCACCTGAGTAGTCAGTTGGGCCTGTTCTAGCCTCTTGAGACGTGGATTACTTTTTAAAAAAATTTTATTTGTTTTAAGTTTGTTTATTTTCGAGAGAGAGGGAGGGAGACACAGAACCTGAAGCAGGCTCCAGGCTCTGAGCTGTCAGCACGGAGCCTGAAGTGGGGCTCAAAGTCTGAAGAGCGAAATCATGACCTGAGCTGAAGTCGGATACATAACGGTCGGAGCCACCCAGGCGCCCCTGTCGGTTATTTTTAGTAAGGGCCTTTCACTGGACCTTCCTACTGGACACCTGCCTCCTGATGCTTTAGTCACTGTCGTGAGTGTATCTTTAGAACTCGCCACCTGTTTTTCGTTCCGCTGTTCATCTCAGGATTTTGTTCTGCTATTGTGCCGAAGACAGAGGAGACGGGATCTTTCCTGTACCCACGTGTGAACACACGTCAGACGTGTCATGTCGCATGTGTACGTGTGCTCACGTGTTAGGGAAAAGGGCCTTTTACGTGGTAGGACGGAAAGCGAGAGATACCGCGTGAATAGCATTGAGCCAGCATCCAAATGAGCTGCCAGAGAGGAGGGGGCGTGTCTGCAGCCTTCACTTTAAGCCCAGACGGTTCCCCCTTAACGACCTGATTTGTATGTGTGTTTTGCGCAGCCCTTGATTTCACATCCAATGGTGACGGCAGGCGCGGCTTTGCGTTTGGGCAGACCTGGACTTGAGGCCTGGCTCTGACATTGATTAGTCTGTCCCAGGGCAGTCGGGAGGTCTTTGGACCCTCGCATCCTAGCCTACAGAAAGGGGATCAGTTATATTTGCTCCAGAAATGAGCAGGGCCCGGCCCCCAGCCCGGCCTGCCCCGCTTACCCGGGGGCGGCCTCCATCTGGCCTCGGGCCTGGCTCTGGACACAGCTTCTCCGCCCCCAAGTTCCTGCAGCCGGCTTCTCAGTTCCGTTGTCTTTCTGCTCCCAGCGTATCCGGGACAAGGGTGGAGTCCCTGCTGGGAGCGGTGACCTCAGTCTGAGCACGAAGAGCAGCTCCGTCCTGTCAGGAGCGAGGTGGTTAGTTTGCCGATGACCAGGTTGCTAGGTGAGAGTGAGCGTCTGCTAAACAGATTGCTGTCACATACTGACTGTTCCATTAGTGATGTCATGTTCTGGGCCAGATGTTTCCTCTGAGCTTCCAGAATGCACAAGGGTGGGAAGTGCTGGATGTCCGTCCGATGGGCTGCTCAGATGGGCTGCGGCGCAGCGGTTGTAAACGGCTTATCATCCTCATCATCGCGGGGCCCAGCAGGGGTCCCCGCCCAGAGTCTCCGCCCAGAACCGTCCAGATGACACTTCCGCTTTCTTATCAGCTCCCAGTATTTCCCTTTGATGGGAGCTGCAGGGTGGAGGTGGGGGGCAGGTTCCCAAAGTCTGAGCGTCATTTTCTCCCACGACTCTTTTTTTTTAAGTTTATTGTGAGAGGGAGACAAGGTGCACACCAGATAGAAAAGGGGGATGGGCAGAGAGAGAGAGAGAGAGAGAGAGACAAAGAGAATCCCAAGCAGGCCCCGCGCTGTCAGCTTGGAGCCGCGAACTGTGATGTCATGACCTGAGCAGAAATCAAGAGTCAGACGCTTAACCGACTGAGCCACCCAGGCGCCCCCGCAATGGTGCTTTGATTTGTCTGACTTTCCCCAGAGTAAATTCATCATTCACCTACATGGCAGACTGGGTGCTCAGGTTGGGAACGGAGATGTCTTCCTAAGTCTCCCCTCCCCCAGCCCAGAGTCCCTAAGCCTGGGGACAGCCCCCGCACTCAGCCTCCTCCTTCCCCGGGGCCTCCCACCGGACCCCTGCCAGAGCCAACACCAGTCTCAGCCTGCAGCCCCCTCCCAGCCAGCCCGGGGGACCTTCCTCCAAGCCACCTGGCCCCCCGTCTCCCCAGCACCAGGCTGTCACCCTCCGTCGGGCCAGGGAGGGAGAAGAGGGTCTGCTGCAGGCCCCCCGGCCAGCCGGTCGTTGGGCCCAGCACCTGGTTCTTCTCCTGGTCACTGAGCAGATGCCACACGCTGCCTCGGGGCATTTCAGGACCTCCGTGAGGCAACAGGGACGTCATCCAATTTCATTGCCTGTTTCTCATTTGGGAAAACGATGTATTTTTAAAACATTTTTTAAAGGTTCATTTATTTTGAGAGAGAGACAGAACATGAGCAGGGGAGGGACAGAGAGAGAGAGAGAGGGAAACACAGAATCCAAAACAGGCTCCAGGCTCCGCGCTGTCAGCACAGAGCCTGACGCAGGGCTCGAACCCACGAACCACGAGATCCTGACCTGAACTGAAGTCAGACGCTTTGCCAACTGAGCCTCCCAGGCACCCCAGACAACATAGTTTTATGTCTTATGGTTTATCCTAGCGTGAACTATATCATCTCTCATATGCTTTTAAGTTTAAAATGGCATTTCCATACTTTTGTGCCTGGGAGTGTTCGGAGTGGTCCATCTGACGCCCACTCCCGCCGTGGCAGGTGCCCCATATGGAAGCGGCCCGGGGGACTGCGGTGTGCCCTGGAGGGAGCCACAGGCTTCCCCTGCCCGCCACTTGTCCAAAGTTTTTTTTCTCATTTTCAGGTTTAACTCCCTTGATTTTCCTTCTGTGAAAATGCTGCCTGGTAGCCGCAGCTGGACCCCAGGAGTCTCTTTCCAGGTCCTTGGGTGCATCTTTAGGGACAGCGAATTCCTGAGCATGGCCTCCTTCCAGGGCTCGGGTGAGGAAGCCGCGGCGGGGACGGGACTTCGCAGGTGGCCGGGCAGATGGCCCAGATGGCCGTGTAGCCCTGGCCGAGGGGTAGCAGGCCTCGCTGGCCACCACTGGCAGCTGCTTCCTGCGGGGGGACCAGACATGCGCCACAGATCCGTGGGGTCGGGCCCTGTGCTGACAGCTCAGAGCCTGGAGCTGCTTCGGATTCTGTGTCTCTCTCTCTCTCTGCCCCTCCCCCGCTCGTGCTCTGTCCCTTTCTCTCAAAAATATATAAACATTAAAAAATTAAAAAACACACACAAAAATCACAAAATGAAATCATTTCGAATTTGGGTGGACCCTGCGTCTGATGACTGGTGTCCTTGTCAGAGGAGAGGCCGCGGACTCATGGAGAAGGCCATGCGAAGACGGAGCCAGAGACGGGCCCGTGGCCTCTGGCTCCCAGCCCCCCGGAAGCTGGAAGAGACTCAAGAACAGATTCTCCCCTAGAATCTTCCCTCGGGAGGAACCTGAACTGACCGCACCCTGAGTTCAGACTCTGCCTCCAAAACTGTGAGAGAATAAAGGTGTGTGCCTCAGGCCATCGGCAGGTGGTGACTTGTCACAACAGCCCTAGTAAGAGAAGACAGGGCTCCAGGGACCGGCCCACTCGGTGACCGGCGACGGGCAGGGTTTGCTGCCTCGGGCTTGGGGTTGTCCGTCCAGCGTGTGTTCTCGGAGAAGGGCCACACGTCATGCCTCCCGGTGGCCCAGGCCCGGCTGCGCGTCCTCGGTTCCCGGGTTGGTCTCGGCACCAAAGCCTCCTGCCAAGTCAGACGCGTCAGAGAGCCAGAATTTTCTGGGGATTTTTGGGTAATGTGATCGCTGTGTGTACATATGATGCTGATTCCAGGGGTGGGGGACTCCCTGCCCAGATGGCAGTGATGGCGGTGACGACGCCTGAAGCAGGGGGAGGTCCACGAGCCACTGTGTTTGTGCCTCTGGCGTCTGATTCCAGGCCATTGTCAACGCCTCCCTCTCCTGCACCTTTTTTTTTAATGTTTACTTTTTTTTTTTAAGCCTTCATTTTATTTTGAGAGACAGAGAGTGAGCGGGGGAGGGGCAGAGAGAGGGAGACACAGAATCTGAAACAGGCTCCAGGCTCTGAGCTGTCAGCACAGAGCCCGACGTGGGGCTTGAACCCACAGACTGTGAGGTCATGAACTGAGCCAAAGTCAGATGCTTCACTGACCGAGCCACGCAGGCGCTCCTCTCGCACACCTTTTCATTCCAGATGGGAACTGAGTCTTTTTTTAATATTAAAATTTTTTTTTTAATGTTTTATTTATTTCTGGGAGAGAAGAGAGAGAGAAAGCAGGGGAGGGTCAGAGAGAGAGAGACACAGAATCCGAAGTAGGCTCCAGGCTCTGAGCCAGCCATCAGCACAGAGCCTGACGCGGGGCTCGAACCCATGAACTGCGAGATCAAGACCTGAGCCAAAGTCAGACACTCAACTGAATGAGCCACCCAGGTGCCCCAAGTCTTCTTTTTTTAATAATTTTTTTAAAATTTATTTATTTATGAGAGACAGAGACGGAGACAGTGTGAGCAGGGGAGGGTCAGAGAGAGAGGGAGACACAGAATCCGAAACAGGCTCCAGGCTCTGAGCTGTCCGTACAGAGCCTGATGCGGGGCTCGAACCCACGAACCGTGATATCATGACCTGAGTTGAAGTCGGATGCTCAACTGACTGAGCCACCCAGGCGCCCCAATGGGAACTGAGTCTTGATTTTTGTTTCCTGAATTCGGTCCCCTGTGTCACTTCTGCCCCCATCCCCCACTGCCCCCAGCCTCTCTCCCCACCCCACCCCCCCTGAGCTGCTTTAGCCGAGAGCACTCCTGAGGCTCAGGCCCTGGAACCGGCTGCCTCCTGGGGAGAGGGGCCCATGAGGGCTCTATCCTGCTGGGGGTCTCTCCGCTCACACGGGGGCCTGATTCCCATCATGGCTGGAACAGTAAGGTGGACTGGCTCAGAGCTCCAAGGGTGCCCCCTCCACCCACCCATGGAGCAGAGGGCTGTGGCTGCCCCCAGCTTCTGTCCCAGGCCTTAGGCCCCGCTGGCCCGCACGGTCCACAGCCCGCCAGCCGCTGGTGACGGAAAGACATCTTAGAACGGGGGCGCCAGGAGCCCTTCCAGCTGGAGGGACCAGAGGATTTCTGCCTCTGACATGGTCCCCCCGGGAACAGACAGTAGCCCCGACGGCCAGCAGGAATAGGCCTGGCCCTCCCAGCTCTGCGGCCTCGCTTGGGACATAAACAACTACGCAGAATATCAGCGTCAGACGAGGCCCCCGGTCATCACTGGACACGGGCGACAGTGTGGACGTCGTTCAGGCCACAGAATGACCAAACCTCCCCGGCCCGGCTGCGGGAGCTCCGGCTGCTTCACCAGCCAGGGCCCCATCCGGCAGCAGGGGGCTCCCTTCCCTGCGGATGAGGGTTATGAGAAGCCCCCTTCCGGACAGCGGTCAGTCTGGAGCAGAGCCCCGCCTCCTCGGGCCCCCCGCACCCCCCAGCACACCCCCTAGCACCCCATAAGTCCTTCCTGACCCCCTTACTGAGCGCCCCACGCTACTGGGTGGCTCTCCCTCTAGGCCACAGGTGATGGTCCCTCCAGCCTTGGGGAGAAGGTAAGAATATAGAGAATGTGTAACAGTTTCCTATGGCGGATTTCATTACTTTTTTTAATGTTCATTTATTTTTGAGAGAGACAGACAAAGCACGAGTGGGGGAGGGATGGCAGAGAGAGAGGAAGACACAGAATCCAAAGCAGGCTCCAGGGTCTGAGCTGTCAACACAGAGCCCGACGTGGGACTCGAACCCATGAACCGTGAGATCATGATCTGAGCCGAAGTCAGATGCTTAACCGATGGAGCCACCCAGGCGCCCCCAGATTTCACTGCTTTTGATGTGGCTAAGTGTGAAGAAAGATGGACTTCTTCCCCAAGGTCGGCAGAGGCCCTGTTTCATCTTGGAGAGAACACATCTTTCTCTTCGGCAGGTGCCGTGAGCGGCCAGCGGAGAATCAGCCAGGGGTTAGCTGGCCTGGGGCTTCCCCGCCCGGGACTCCACGCCTCCCCCCCCTTACGGCCCCATTCCGTGGCTTGCAGGCCGCTTTCCTCACAAAGCCTTAAGGGACTGCTCAAAAATCATCATCATCGTGAAAAAAGATCCCAGCACCTAATCTGGGAGCCAGGGGATGCTGCCTGGTCCCTCATTGTGGGTGGAGCTTCCCAAGGTCACACAGCTGTTGAAGGGCACGGGCTTCATGAGACTGGCATCTGTGACCTCCCATCAGCTCTTTCCAGCACGGGGTGCCGTCTGCTCTGCAAGTTGTTTTCACGTGGAAACAATAGGTCACGATAGCCGCGGGACAGCGTCCGGGGACCGACACTGAAGATTCTGGCTGACAGAACCTGGCTGTCACTCTCCATGGGTAAGTTTGGGGTACGGGAAGCACACAAGGGAGCCTGCAGGGGATGATGGACCAAAGACAGAATCAGGGCAGAGGAACCAGCTCTCCTGGCCCCCCCCTATTTTCTTGCTGTGCACCTGTGAAGAAGTTACTTAGCCTCTCTGAGCTTTGTTTCCTCATCTGCAAGGTGGGGATCACAACCCATGCCCACCAGCCACCTCAGATGGCCATCAGGGGGAAGGAAAGAGAATCATTGTAAAAGCACCAAGTCACCATCAGTTAACATTTTTGCTACAACTTTTAAGAATCTGTGCCCACCCTCAAGGGGTTCACAAGCTATTTCTTGTACAGACCAGGCCTATGCAGCAATGAAAAAGACAGCAGAGGCTCAGGGTTGGAGAAGCAGCATGGCAATCCCAGGCGGCTTCCTGGAGGAGGAGGAGCTTGAGCTGTATATCTTAAAAGAATGAGTGAAAACTGCATGGAAGGCAGGGGAATGGTGAAGGTTAATGTCAGGAAGATGGTTCAGAGCCATAGTATGAAGGATACTGGATGCCAGGCTAAAGAATCTGGACCAATTCCGTAGGCACTAGGGAGCCATTGAATGTTTTTGAGGAGGGACAAGATTGGTGTCCTTAGAGATGTGAGCCTGGGGGCTGGTTTGGAGGATGCTGGAGATGGGAGGGGGGCAGGAGGGAAGCAGAGCAGGGAAGAGCTAAGACAGTGAACTCAGGCTGGGCACGGAGGGCGTGCAGGTGGGAGGGTGGGGGTGGAGGGAGTGGCTTCTGGGCACTGGGTTGGGGGAGGGAGGGCGAGCGAGGCAGGAGCAATTCTCAGTTGCCCAGCAGGGGGCGTTTGTGTGAAAAGGGTTTGAGCCTTGAAAGTGGACAGGTAAACGTTGCAAAATCAAGGTAACTGAAGTACAGCCAACCCTTGAAGGACGCGGGTTTGAACTGCACGGATCTACGCATTGGATTTTTTTCCGATCAGTACAGCCCTGTAAACGTATCTTCTGTTCCCTGTGATCTTAATACCGTTTTCTTCTAACTCCCTTCATTGTGAGAACGCAGTGTGGAATTAACACGTATAGAATGTGTGCTAATCAGCCCGTTTGCGTTACCAGAGAGACTTCTTTCTGGTCAGCACTGGGCTGTGAGCAGTTAAGTTTGGGGAGACAAAAGTCACAGGCGACTTTTCGACTGCGTGGCGGGAGGGGGGTGTCTGCACCCCCTGACTCCTCATTGTTCAGAGTCGGCTGTACTTCCCAGGAGACGTTCAGTGAGGTCCCGCTACTGTGACTGTGGAGTCACAGTTCCGGGTAGAAAGCTGTCTCCAGCAAGCCCATTTCCCTGCTTTTCCACGGTGTCCCCTGGGGTTCGGGGGGCGTCTGCTGTTTGGTGAGCAGGTCCCGGGGCCCAGCTGTGAACGAGACGGGCCAGTCCTGGCTTAGCAGAGTTCGCTGTAAAGGGGAGAGAGAGAAGAGGAAGGAGCCACGCCAGGGATGGGGAGAATTGCAGCCACCGGAGGGCAGGCACTGACGCTGCCAGAGAAGGTGCCATGAAGGGCCTGGCAGAGGCTGAGTGTGACGGGGGTGGGGGGTGGGCGCGAGAGGCCAGCCCTCAGGTTGTGCTGCATCGGTGCTGGGGATTAGGGCTTGGGGCTCTGGGAGGGCTGGCTGCAGGGCACAGGTGACTTCCTCGGATTCTGGAAGGAGCTGCCGCTCCCTCCACCTGGGCCCCTCCCCCAGGAGAGACTGTGAGGCTGAGCTACTGAGGTGGGGTCCCCTTGCAAGAAGGACCGTGAGCTTGAAAGGCCAGGGTGTGGGGCTGCCCTGTCACTGGCTTTCCCCGGTCCTGACCATTCAGTTCTCCCTTCCGTTCCACTGCCCTTCCCCTCTGTGCTGCCGTTAGCCTGAGCGGTCTAGACACGGCCTCTGATGCCTGCCCCCCACAGCATCCCAACCTATAAAAACGTCACTGTGGTTTTGCCAAGGGACACAGATGGAAGCGTCACCTAGATGATGGTCTGAAGAGAGAGGAGATGCTTAGAAGTAGCGTCAACAGGACTTGGCGGGGGGTAGGGGGGTGGGGATGAGTAAGGAAGGGAGCGAGAGATGTCAACAAAGGTGCCCAGGTTTCTGGAAGGTTCTTTCAAGGCAGGGGCTCTGCGGAGGAGCAGCTCAGCAGAAGGAGGACCTTCCGTTTTAGAGATGTTGAACTTGAGGACAGTGGGCCGTCGTGCTGGCAGCCGAGTGTCGGAGGCTGGACGGTGACACAGAACTGAGGGCCATCGGCGTAGAGCTGGCAAGGGTGCCCCAGCAGGTGGCCCGAAGGCAGAGGGCAGCTGTTCTAGGTCAGCCCACACGAA
The DNA here is from genome assembly GCF_003009895.1 of Hyaena hyaena. NCBI lineage: Eukaryota > Metazoa > Chordata > Mammalia > Carnivora > Hyaenidae > Hyaena > Hyaena hyaena. The sequence continues at coordinate 3,449,154 of NW_024080636.1, read as the reverse complement.
CACAGCATCTCAGGGGTGAGCGCTGCCCAGGGTCATGGTCTGAGACCTGAGCGGGGGGGGGCGGGAGGGGGAGGGGACTTCACAACCTGGGAGTTCAAGGTCACAGTGTGGCAGGGAGACCCATTAGGAAGTGAACCAGCCACATAGACAAGTCTTTCAAGTAGGGACATGTAAGAGAGAAGGGAGTGGGGTCGTGCACCCAACTAAAGGTTATTACTTTTTATGGCTTCATTCGTTCATTCCTTCATTCACTCATTCATTCATTCACTCATTCGTTCATCCCACTAATATTTACTGGGTGCTCACCGTGTGCCTAGCTGTTATAGGTGCTAGGGACCCTTTGCTGAAAAAGATGAGCCAGTCCCTGCCATCATGGAGCAGAAAAATCCAGCGGGGGCTGGGAGAGAAAGCACCTCCTTGAGCAGTTTTATTGAGATGTAATTTATACCATAAACACTCATTTTAAGTGCACGATTCAGTGGTTTTTAGCAAATGTACAGAGTTGTGCAGCCATCGCCACAATCCAGTTTTAGAGTGTCTCCATCCCCCCCAAGACCCCTCAGTGCCTGTTGGTAGGAACTCCCCATTCCTACCCCCAGCCCCTGACAACCACTACCCTACTTTGTTTCTATAGATGGGTCTTTTGGGGGCATTTTATATAAATGGAATCCTACAGCATGTGATGTTTTATGTCTAGCTTCCTCCACTTAGCATAAGGTTTTCGAGGTGTCAGGATGCACCAGCATTTCCTGCCTTTTGATGGCTGAACAGTATTCCAGGGGACGCGTGGGTAGTATGGTGTTTGCCCAGCACCCAGCTGGTAGCACTTGAGTTCTTTTTACTTTGTAGCCACTGTGAGTAACACTTTGTAGCCATTGTGAGTATGTAGCCGCTATGCATATCTGTGCACAGCCTTCATGTGGACAAATGTTTTCATATCCCTTGGGGATAACAGATAAACTGTTTTGGGAGCTGCCAAACTATTTTCCAAAGCACAGGGTGCCATTTTACATTCCCGCCAGCAGTGCGTGTGGTTTTATTTTCTCCACGGCCTCACCAATACTGTCTTAAAAAATTTTTTTTAATGTTTATTTATTTTGAGACAGAGAGAGATAGAGCATGAGTGGGGGAGAGGCAGGGAAAGAGACACAGAATTGGAAGCAGGTTCCAGGCTTTGAGCTGTGACCACGGAGCCTGACGCAGGACTCGAACCCATGGACCGTGAGATCATGACCTGAGCTGAAGTTGGACGCTTAACCGACTGAGCCACCCAGACGCCCCTTGACTGTCTTTTTACATCTGGCCATCTTTGCAGATGTGACATGGTGTGTCCTGTGGCTTTATTTGCATCTCTCTAAGGGCTAAGGATGTTGACCAACTTGCTCTGTGCATATGTTACATTTGTATATCTTCTTGAGAGAAACCATATCAAAGAGCTGAAATGTTCAGTTCTGGGAGGAGAGGGTGACTTATCTCTAATTCTGCGGTGGAAGGTTTCACGGACTCTTCCACGAAACCTTTACTGACAGCTCTTGTCTACACTGCCTCTCCTTTCTCTTAAAACTTAAAGCATAAGTCAGATCATATGTGAGGCCTCATGCCCTCCAAAGGAACTTCCCCTGGATCTTAGAATAAACTCACGCTCTTTGCCCCTCTGGCCTCTTCTCCCACCGCCCTCTCATTTCTGCCCCTGCCCATTTTGATGTATTTTTTTTTTTAATGGTTTACTTATTTCTGAGAGAGAGAGACAGCGTGAGCAGGGGAGGGTCAGAGAGAGAGGGAGTCACAGACTGAAACAGGCTCCAGGCTCTGAGCTGGCAGTCAGCACAGAGCCCGACGCGGGGCTCGAACCCACGAACCGCGAGATCATGACCCAAGCGAAAGTCGGACGCTTAACCGACTAAGCCACCCAGGCGCCCCTGCCCCTGCCCATTTTGGAGCAGCCTCTGCGTGTGCCACACTCTTCCCTGCCCCAGGGCCTTGGCACTGGCAGTCGCCTCTACCTGGAGTCCTCTTCCCCTTGCTGTCTGCAGGGCTGGCTCCATCTCGCCATTTGGAGAAGTCTGGTGCTCTCCTTCTCAGAGAAGCTGTCCTGATCATCCTTTCCTGACTAGCCAGTCTCTTATCACCTTCTGTTTGCTTCCAAGCATTGATCACCAGCTGGAATTAGTTTACTTGCTTTTTTACCTTCTGATGGCTTTGCAAGGGCCACTCCAGCATTTACCCAGCCCTGGCCTGGCAGCAGCAGGCATTGGATACAGGTCAGCGGGATGACTGACCGATGGAGACACGGGTGTCTGCTCATTTGTGACTGTCCTCACCCTCCAGCCGTGTGGCTTCTGCTGCCCGGCCCTTTGCCATCCATCCCCAGCGGAGATGAGGCACACCTTGAGATCCGGGTGACATTCCGTCCTCCGTGCTTGGTGGTCACTTGGCAAAGCACTTTTGCACAGAGCAGCAGGCGCTGGGGCCTGGACAAGCCAGAGCAAGGCCAGCTGGTATCCGAGGAATGGTTTAAAAGTTGGGGAAATGTCCTCCCAAGAAGTGAATATTTAAGGGTAACACGAAGTATTCGAAGAGCCATAGGGCGAAGAGGAGTCCTGTGTGACGGGATGTTGCAGAGGGCAGAACAGGGAGCCGCGGGCAGAAGGACCGAGGAGGCAGGTGTTGGTTTGGCATCAGGGGGACGTGTCTGTTAGCCCTGTCTAGCTCTGGAATGGCTCATCTTTGGGGCAGTGAGCCTCCCGTCCCAGGGAGAGTACCCCTCTCCCCGGGGTGCGCTGGAGAGGACACTCCATGGACGAGAAGGTTGGAAGAGGTGGCTTGTAGGGCCTTTCTGCCTCTGAGCCTGCGGGAGTCCCCTAGGCTGAAGGGGGCATGCTGCACTGTGCCAGCAACCCGAGGTGACCTAGAACTTTGATCTGGTGCTTCTGGAAAAGGGGAAAGAGCCCTTTCAGGGCAGAGGGAGGAAGGAGAGCAGTGCGCACGTGGCACATGAGGACCGGCCAGCATCCGGAGGATGGGCTACGCTCCAAGGCCCTGAGACGGACTTTGCCGCTCGCTTGCCGATTTGTGGGGTCTCCTCTCCCCTATAGCAGGTCTGCCCCACGAGGGCAGGGACTTGTGTCATTCACCGCGGCTCCCCTGGTGCCCAGATGGTGTCCGGCATTGAGTTCCTGCTCAGTAGACGTGAATCCAAAGCCCGGCTCTGGAATCTGCATCCCTGGGAGAGTCCCCGCCCACTCGCTGGCTATTGCTCTCAGTTCCTTGAACCTCTGTTTTCCTTGTTTCCTCAGTGTGGGTGGTGGCGCGAGCGGGACAGTCATTCCGACCAGCCAGGTGGTTGCTCTTCTCTTATTCTTAGTAGGTCTTTGTTGCTGGGTCCCCCTCCCCGGTTCCCGCTGTCCCCTGGGCAAGTGAAAACTTCCCAAAGTTTCCAGGTGCCGCCCACCGACTCACGGAGAAGATCGCCCTGGCTAGTGGAGCCAGAATGTGGGTGAGCGTCAAGGGAGGGTGAAGAGCCCCGGGCAGGGTGCAGGCTGAGTCACGGCCGCAAACGCTGAGGGGCGTGTCGTGGGCATATGACACCCAGTTCCGGCCAGGAGGATGCCATGGCTCCTGCCCGCAGGCAGGGAGGCCCAAACAGAAAGGCTTTGAGAAAGAAAGGAAACGGGAGCACAAATGGACAATTGCAACCAGCTGCCACCCAGGAACCCCCTTCGCCTGGGAGGGGCTTTGGAGCATCAGCTCCCCGCCGGCACTAGCCCAGCCTGTCACAGGGCCTAGAGTGGCTTTCCCAGTTGCAGATACAGGGGAGCCTCCTGGCTTCCCCCTCCCCAGCCAGCGCTGCTTCTCAGTGTCTGGCCCCAGGGACCCTCAGACACTGTGTCCACAACCTGGCAGGCTCTTCCGCTCCCACCTCAACCTGCTGAAACCCTGCCCCTTCCTGAGGCCCAGTTAAAACACCATGTTCTTGGGGCATCCGACTCTTCACTTCAGCTCAGGTCACGATCTCATAGTTTGTGGGTTTGAGTTTCACGTCGGACTCTGTGCTGACCCTGGAGCCTGCTTCGGATTCTGTGTCTCCCTCTCTCTCTGCCCCTCCTCTGCTCACATTCTGTCTCTGTCTGTCTCTCTCTCTCACTCTCTCTCAAAAATAAATGAACATTAAAAAAAAATTAAGGGGCACCTGGGTGGCTCAGTCGGTTAAGCATCTGACCTTGGCTCAGGTCATGATCTCACAGTTTGTGGGTTTGAGCCCCGCGTTGGGCTCTGGGCTGACAGCTCAGAGCCTGGAGCCTGCTTCGGATTCTGTGTCTCCCTATCTCTCTGACCCTCCCCTGCTACCACTCTGTCTCTCTCTCTCTAAAATAAATAAAAAGCATCAAAAAAATGTTTTAACTTTAAAAAAGAATGAATAAGTAAATAAACTTTAGAAGGAAAAAGCTTGGGGCGCCTGGGTGCCCCAGTTGGTTAAGCGTCCAACTTTGGCTTAAGTCATGATCTCATGGTTCCTGAGTTCAAGCCCCGCGTCAGACCGTGTGCTGACAGTTCAGGGCCTGGAGCCTGCTTCGGATTCTGTATCTCCCTTTCTCTCTCTGCCCCTCACATGCTCATGCTCTGTCTCAAAAATAAATAAACATTAAAAATTAAAAAAAAAAAGAAAGAAAAAGCTAACTTGAAAAGAAACAGTGCCATGTCCTTGAGCTTCACACCATCTTCTGATGCAGCACCTGCCCCCTCCTCTGCCTGCAGGTGACATTTCAGGCCTCAGTGATTGTGCCCTGGCTGTCGACTGGTGTTGCACCCCTACCTCATGTTTGCCTCTCCCACCCTGGGTCCTCTTCCCTTGTCCCCCAGCTTGAATGTGCTTCTGGGGGACCACACATTTTCAGATAACTCTGCACACACTTACCCGCATTCCTCATAGGTGCTTCTTCTGACCTCACAGCTCCAGCCCACATGCACCTGCAGATCCAAAATGATTGCCTCCTGAAAAAATATATTAGCGCTTCTTGGCATTGACCCAAATGAGCTGGCAACTCAGGTCCACACAAAACCCTGCACGTGGATACTCTCGGGACCTTTACTGCTAAGTTGCCCAAACTCGAAGCTTCCATGGCTGAACAGATGGACTGCATTGCATGGAATGGAGTGTTACCAGAGATAACAAGAAATGAGCTATCGAGTCACAAAAAGGCATAGAAGCGGCTTCAGTGCGTGTCACCAAGTGAAAGAAGCGAGTCTGGAAAGGCTGTGTAATGTCCGGTTCCAACCGTACAAGATTCTGGAAAAGGCAGAACTCGGGAGTCAAGCTGGATCGCTGCCAAGGGCCTCAGGGAAGGAGGGTGGACGGGATTCCTGGGCCAGCGAGATCATTCTGTGTGACCCTGCAATGGACACGTGTCATTATGCACTGGTCGAAATCCGTCAAACTGTGCGCTTTTGTGAGTAATGGTATTGCTTCTGCAGCGGTAACAAGTGCACCACGCTAATGCGGATGCCAGTGCTGGGGAATCTAGTGACCAGGCGGGACCTCTCTATAGTTTCTAGTCGGTTTTTCTGTAAACCTAAAGCTGCTCTTAAAAAGTCTATTCGTTGAGGGGCGCCTGGGTGTCTTAGTCGGTTAAGCGTCCGACTTTCGCTTAGGTCATGATCTCACGGTTCGTGGGTTCGAGCCCCACATCGGGCTCTGTGCTGACTGCCAGCTCGGAGCCTGGAGCCTATTTCAGAGTCTATCTCCCTCTCTCTCTGACCCTCCCCTGCTCACGCTGTCTCTCTCTCTCTCCTAGAAATAAATAAAAATACTAAAAAAAAAAAAAAAGTCTATTCGTTGAGGTGCCTGGGTGGCTCAGTGGGTTAAATGTGTCTGTCTGAGCCTTGATTTCGGCTCAGGACATGATTTCACCAGTCATGAGATCATGTGATCAAGCCCCATGTCCGGCTCTGCACTGTCAATGCAGATTCTCTCTTTCCCTCTCTCTCTGCCTCTCCCCTGCTCTCTCTCTGTCTCTCCCTCAAAAAATAAATAAATAAACTTAAAAAAAAAGTCTGCTCATTGAGGTGCCTGGGTAGCTCCGTCGGTTGAGGCTATGACTCCTGATTTTGGCTCAGGTCATGACCTCACGGTTTAGGAGTTCAAGCCCCTCACTGGGCTCTGTGCTGACAGGATTCTGTGTGTCCCTCTCTGCTCCCCTCCCCTACCCAAGCTGTGTCTTTGTCTGTCTGTCTGTCTCGCTTGCTCACTCCAAGGTCATTGGTTGAATTTCCTACCATGCCCAGTGGGTATGATGAGAGGTTTCCACATCTGCACTTAGGGGGCTTGGGCAGCAAACAGTTCCTGCGCCCGGGTTAGGGGGCTGCGGGGGGGGAAGGGGCACTGGGAGGCCCGAGTTGGGCCTAACGTGGGCAGGGCTCTCACGCTCCCACAGGCTGGGCAGAAACAGCCGGCCCAGGTCCCAGAATCACCTCTCCCTCCCTGCTGCTGGGTTTGTCACCTCTCTGAACCTCACTCTTCTCATCTGTAAATGGGGAGTACAATTCCTGCCCCACACTTGGGAGGCTTAGCTCCGTGTCTAGATTGCTCCCTACGTTAGGCATGGGCCTGGCCCGCGGCCTCAGGTCCCCTCTATCTGCTTGGGAGGGGAAGGCCCACGGACTTTTTTAAAAAATGTCAAACCTGCAGTGTGACAAATGAAGACAGCCGGAGAGGTGCAGGGAATGACTTCTGTGTTTTCAGAAAGCGGTTTCCAAAGAGGGACGGGGCCTTGTGGGAGGTCTTCTGGAAGTGTCCAGAGGAGGGCCTCGAGGAGGAGTGTGTTTGTCTGGGAAGGGACATTAGCCATTAGCCGGTGAGGAATAGCCAGCAGGAGCCAAAACATTAAGTGGGAGAGAGAGCACCGCTGAGCTAGTGTCCAGAAGCAGCCTCCGACATCTGACAGGGCCCCAAGGCCAGTGCTCAGGGAGGCCCGGACCAGGGAGCCTGGCAGTGGCTCTGCCCATGCCCTCTGTGCTGGGAGACTCAGCAGGGTCGGGGGAATGCGAAGGGCATGGTTTGGGGGCCAGTCAAGAGCTGCGTGACCCTGGACAAGTCACTTTACCTCTCTACCTCAGTTTCCCCAAATGCGAAGTGGGGGTTGTTGTGAGTTGCTGCATGTAAAGCACCATCACGGGGCCTGTCACCATGGAAGGGGCTCATTTGGGTGGCAGCCATGATTATTACGGGGGCTGGGAGAAGGCAGGGCCGGTCAGACCCCTCGGACCCTCCCCGGGTGCCCAGCCTGAGAGGTGCCCCCGTAGGTGCCCGCTGAAGGCTGACGGACCCACGGCTGCACAAACGCGGGAGCGCTGGCTCTCTCCCCGGGCCTGGTCCCGTCTCTGGGTGCCACTGCGGTCACAGAGCAGGGATGCCGGGACCTGTAATTAACTGGGGCCCCGCTGGGCGGGTGGGCGGGCGGACAGGCTCTCCCTGGTGCCCACATGACACTCCTGTAGCGCACGTGCCGCAATCTGAAACCCCAGCCACAGACTGGAACCAGTTGCACAGAGAACAGAGTTGTCACAACAGGAAGGGTGTGTCTGGAGCCTGCCAGAGGCCAGTGGAGGGGCCGGGGCCCTGCTCCCCCACACCCCAGGCCACCCCCAAGAGCCTCCAGGCCCCAGGTGCTTAGAACATGGCTACCAGGAGCGTGTCCTTGGCAGGGTGCTGGATTCAGCCCTGGCCAGCCATCCCTGACCTTGGCTTTAAACTGTAAGGAGGATTGTTTGCCTGAAGCCTTTAGGTACCTGCTCGCACGCCACCTCAGGCCGGCAGCCCCAGTACCTGCTCCCTCAACATGTCCTTCCAAGGCCTGCTTTTCCTCTTTTTTTTTTTTTTTAAATTTTTAACATGTGTTTATTTTTGAGAGACAGAGACAGAGCATAAGCAGGGGAGAGGCAGAGAGAGAGGGAGACACAGAATCCAAAGGAGGCTCCAGGCTCTGAGCTGTCAGCACAGAGCCTGAGGCGGGGCTTGAACTCACCAACGGTGAGATCAAGACTTAAGCCGTAGCTGGAAGCTTAACCAAGTGAGCCCCCCAGGCGCCCCAGGCCTGCTTATCATCTTGGAGGATCTGCTCAAATTCTACTTTTCTCAGGAGCCTCCGGGGCCCCCTCATGCTTGCTCGGGCCCTCGGGAGCCTTGTCCACAGCCCACCTCCTCTGGTCCCCCACCCGGCGGGAGGCGCTCCAAAGTAGAGAATGTGTATTGTTCATTCGCGCCTTGCTGGGTCCCCAGTATCACGTGTCTACTGTGTTACAGGGAGAGGTGGCGTCGGGGTGGGTAAAGAATGTTGGAGAAGGAGCCAGGAGCCCCGCGTTTGAGAAGGATCCATGGCCTGGGCCTTCCCCGGGCCTCTGCTTCCTCACCTTAGAAGGAGCGTAGGACTCACCTGGCTGTCCTGTGGGGTCTTGTGGCTTTGATGTTCTATGGTCCCAGACTCTGTCCCCAGCCTCTCCCACTTACCCCACTGCCAGCCCTGTACTGCTAATGCAAAATCGTCCCCTCCACGCCCGATAACCTGCTGATCGCTTATCCTGATGTAGTGTCCGTCATTCATGCGCCCGGAGAAGGAGTATTCTGAGCCTCTGCCACAAGGCGTTCACATTCAAAACCACTCGAACTTGGGGCACCTGAGTGGCTCAGTCGGTTAAGCGTCCGACTTCGGCTCAGGTCAGGATCTCACGGTTCGTGGGTTCAAGCCCCGCATTGAGCTCTGTGCTGACAGCCAGCTCAGAGCCTGGAGCCTGTTTCAGATTCTGTATCTCCCTCTCTCTCTGACCCTCTTCTGTTCATGCTGTCTCTCGCTCTCTCTCAGAAATAAATAAAAAACATTAAAAATAAAAAAAAAATAACACTCGAACTTACCCTGGCAGCCTCTGACTTGGATCCTTCGTCTGCTGCCCAAACCCAGAAAGGAGAGAAAGTGGCTGGATGGGCCGTCCACCAGGCAGGGGGATGGCTTGAACTTGATCTGGAGGGTCGAGGCCTTCCCCATCTCTCACCCCCACTGGGGCTGTTTGGATCGGAGGGTGGGTTCTGATGGGTTATTCTCAGACTTGCTTGGAGATTCGCATGGTGGGGGTGGGGGGGGGGAGAGGAGGCGCGGGCAGAATTGGAATCTGGGAGGAGCAGAGGGCCGTGGGGGCGGGCACGCCAGCAGCAGGGTGGGGCGGCCTGTGCAGGAGGCGCCCGCGTTCCTCCGCAGGCAGGCGATAGCCCCACAGCAAGGCCACCTCCCCGGGAACATCTACTCTCCCCAGCAGCACCCTTTTGCTGCTCTCAGGACAGGGAGTGCGGGAGCGGGAGAAAGAGCCAGCACGTCCATCTGGGCCTGCCGGGCACCCCACCTGCTGGCTCCCCCTTTCCCAGGCCAGCGGGTGGACCTGGCAAACAGGGGCACCGTGGCCTGGGCCAATACCGGCAAAAGTAGGGGTGAGCCATCATCGCCCTGTCCTGTCCCCCTGTCCGGATGAGGGCATTGAGGCTGAGTTGCCCAAAGCCGAATCCCTAACAGCACGCTAAAAAAGGAAGTCTCTTAAAACAAAGCAAAGCAAAGCAAAACAAAAGGAATGAGGAACTTCTGAGTCTGTGACTAAGTTCCAGGCTTTCCTAATTGCTTGGGGGGCGGGGGGGTGGGGGGAGGAATTCTTAGCAAGAGATTAAATGGCCTGTGTCACTCAGGCCTCTCCTTTCTTCTGCCTCGGTGAGGTGACTGGACCCAGTTAAATATTAACCAGGGGGCTGGGGTCCCTGGGAGCCTGACCTTCATCGCTGTCTCTTGTACACCGGCCACGGCCACAATGGTGACATGAGGCTACATAAAACCCTGGGCCCAAGATCATTCCAGCAGGAAGTGCACCCCCCCACCTGCCGAGGCAGAGCCCCCGTCCAGTGTTTCACAGTGATTGAACACGTCAGGCACAGACACACAGACACAGGTCCTATTCAGCAGGACGTTTGGTGACAGCTGGTCTGGGGACCAAGAGCAGCCCTTGATGGCTCCCCACTGTCTTCTAGTTCGTTGTGTTTTCATCTGTGACACTTTTTGCCTGAAATTTTATGTGTGGTCAAAAGCAGCGCCTTATGGGTGTGCATTTATTTTATAATGTAAGCATGGTATACAACTTCTTTTATAAGTTCGAGTTTCGAGGATTCATCTGTTGTAAAGCGAATCAATAAGAGCAAAGTTACTTTTGGGGGCCCTGGGAGGCACAGTTAGTTAAAGCATCCCACTTCCGCTCAGGTCATGATCTCACGGCTCGGTTCGTGGGATTGAGCCCCGTGTTGGGCTCTGTGCTGACAGCTCAGAGCCTGGAACTGCATTGGACTCTGCATTTCCGGCTCTCTCTGCCCCTCCCCCGACCAAACTTTGTCTCTCTCTTTCTCTCTCTCTCAAATATAAACATTAAAAACAGAGCAATGTCACTTTTTTGATGAATGCACATTTCATGACCACTGTAGCGTATTGTTTTTTTTTTTAATTAGCTTTGGTATCATTCATTTGGTATCAAGGAAATCTGGAATCACAGAAATAGTTGCATACGGTAACTTTGTAAAACAAGGTTTTGTTTTACAGTCACAGGATGCCCTTCGATTTGGCTGATCTGGGAGACTGCCAAGGGAAGGATGATGCTTTGGATTCAGGATGGCATTGCCGTTGGCACCCAGAACCTCCTCATCCTCCTGAACTGCGGGAACTCAAGGAGGGAGCCCAGGATGCGTTGATATGTTCATGTCAGGGTAGAAAAATCTTCATGATGCACCAAGTGAAGGCTGGGCATTGTTAGGTCTTCCTTCAAAGTTTCAAAACATTCACTTTTGTGTTATTGTTAGCTCTTGTTCTGTTTTAGTACAAATGGCAACGTTGTAACCTTGAACCCCCATGGTGACACTGAGTAAAATTTCGAAGAACCCTCCGGGAATAAGAGGAGCTTGCAGAAAATGGGGTGATCCTGATGCAGGGTGGCCTGGAGACGCCCATGTTGGGAAACGTTGTCCGGCTGATGCGACCATATCCCGCTGACTTTGGGTGGCAACACACTCCCACCCGGCAGAGTTGGGTTGAACGTGGCACTCGGTACGTGCAGCTGTGTGCTTGATGGTACAGTTTGACGTGAGCCGACGTGCACAGGCCAGAACAGAACAAAAGGAAGCAAAGCGAGAAAGGCCAGGATAAAAGCCTCCTAATCAATGACACATTTGCAAGGAATCCAGATCTTTCGACAACTTGGCAGGGAAGAGCTTCATTCGGAGGTATATCCAGAAGTGGGCCCCTCTAGCTAGCCTCCACTTAATGCTTTGGTGCCTCTAAAATATTAATAGTCGACGCAGAGTCCATTTACTTGCATCTAGTTTGTTGGATCAGAGTTAAAAAATTTAAAACATTAAATATATCCCAAGGCACTCTTATAAAACGTGGCGGGGTGGGGGTTAGGGGCGGGACACACACAACCCCTGCTAACTGCCAGGGTCCATCCTAAGAGCAGGTATGACCTCATGAATCCCTCATGAATAAATAAAGTTTATTTTGAGAGAGAGAGAGAGACAGAGCATGAGTGGGGGAAGGGCAGAGAGAGGAAGAGAGAATCTGAAGCCGGCTGCCTGCTGTCAGTGAGCTCAGGAACTGCAAACTGTGAGCCTGGAGCTGGACGCTTAACCAAAGGAGCTACCCAGGCGCCCCACCCCCACCCCTTTTAACAGAAAACTGAGACCTCGGCTGGCACAGAGCTATTTCCCCGCTCAGCCGCCTTCCCCACCTTATTTCAACCTCATTTCTTCTCATGCCTGCAATGCTCTGGCCAAGCAGAACCTTCCTCTCTTCCTGGAGAGCAGGTTTTCTTGGCTCTGGGCTTTTGCTCCCATCATTTCCGTTCACTTGGGCTCGGTTAAATATCACTGCCTTCAATGTCGTTGCCCTCTCACTGGAGGGGTTCTGGTGCTCCAGGACCGCTGCTGTCCCTTGATGGGACGGTCTCTTCTAGACTCTGTCTTTGCTGGGTTTTCTCGGGAGGAGGAGCAGGACCCAGGTCCATCCCTCCCCAGGAGGCCAACTCTCCCCACCCCCCACATTCTAAACATTGGAATTATTATTATTATTATTTTTAAATGTTTTATTTATTTCTAGGAGAGAGAGAGAGAGAGAGACAGCGTGAGCAGGGGAGGGTCAGAGAGAGAGGGAGTCACAGACTGAAACAGGCTCCAGGCTCTGAGCTGGCAGTCAGCACAGAGCCCGACGCGGGGCTCGAACCCACGAACCGCAAGATCATGACCTGAGCGAAAGTTGGACGCAAGATCATGACCTAAGCGAAAGTCGGACGCTTAACCAACTAAGCCACCCAGGCGCCCCAGGAATTATTATTTTTTAAGTTTATTTATTTTGAGAGAGAAAGAGAGTGAGAGAGCAGAGATGGGGCAGGGGTGGGGGGAAGAGAGAATAGCAAGCAGGCTCTGTGCTATCAGCACAGAGCCCGATGTGGGGCTCGAACCCACGAACCACGAGATCATGACCTGAGCTGAAACCAAGAGCCGGATGCTTAATCGACTGAGCGACTCAGGCACGCCAACATTGGAATTATTTTTAGAGTGAATGTCTCTAACAGATTTTTATTTTTTTCTTTTAAAAAAATTTTTTTTTAATGTTTTATTTATTTCTGAGAGAGAGAGGCAGTGTGAGCAGGGGCGAGGCAGAGAGAGAGAGGGAGACACAGAATTCACATCAGGCTCCAGGCTCTGAGCTAGCTGTGAGCACAGAGCCCGATGCGGGGCTTGAACCCACGAACTGTGAGATCATGACTTGAGCCGAAGTCAGATGCTTAACCAACTGAGCCACCCAGGCGCCCCCCCCATGATTTTTTTCTTGAACAAGGAACATATATCTCCGTAAAAGAAAGACTATTTGGGGGCATCTGGGTGGCTTACTCAGTTACGTGTCTGACTTCGGCTCATGTCATGATCTCATGGCTCATGAGTTCAAGCCCTGTGTGAGGCTCTGTGTTGACAGCTCAGAGCCTGGAACCTACTTCAGATTCTGTGTCTCCCTCTCTCTCTGCCCCTACCCCCACTTACGCATTGTCTCTCTCTCTCTCTCAAATATAAACAAACATTAAAAATTAAAAAAAAAAAAAAAGACTATTTTACCAGCAATACAACTATATCTGGGTGTTTAAATTTTTTTGCAGAATGTTTTGATCTCAGTGAAAACATGTTTTAACCCGGGCTGTGTAAAGTGTGTGCAGGCTGCTGAGTGCGGAATGGCTAATAAAGGACTAATTGGGTCGGTCTTGTTCCAGACCTAGGTAATAGGCATATTTTGTGGGGAGGAGGGACCACAATGGCAGTGGACAAAGCATGGCTGCTGTCAACTGCTCAGGGACCGAATGCTCATTCCTACATGCATGCCCAGAGCTGCTCTCCACGCTCTTTTTTGCCCCACTCACTCGTCTCCAACAACCCTGTGCGATGGGCTCTGTTATCACCCCCATGTCACAGATGGGGACAAACAGGCACAGGGAGCTGCAGTGACTAGCCCCAGACCCCTCAGTGGGGAAGGGGCAGAGACAGTATCCGGCTCCAGGCCAGTCTGAATCCAATTGGAGGAGGCTGGATACAATTTTGTGAAATGTTTCTGGGGACCAAAGTTGGGATATTCACATCCCTGGCAAAGAGGAGCTCTCTTTGGAAAAATACCTTGCTAAGCTGCGGGGGCGGAGGGCAAGACAAAGGGCTCCGCAGCAGTGTCAAATTGCTAGTGCAAGAAAACGAGAGGAATTTTGTGTTTGTCCTGTGACAGAAAGAGACAAGAAAGGAGCCAATGTGTGGAGGCTGGAGCGCTGCCTGGGTCACGTGGCCAGGAAGTGACCTGGGGGGCTAGGAGGCCAGGAAGGCTCAGGAGGGGGCTCGCTGCCAGCCAGGGCCAGGCTCAGGGCCTCCCTGTGGGGTCCTGTCTTCAGGGACCCCTTCTAGCCTCACAAGTGCTCAGTGTGAAGGGGGATATGTGTGAGCGGGTGTGTGCATGCAGGAGGGGATGAGGGCAAGGACTGAGGAGTATGTGGGGAAGAGCAGGAGCCTGGAGACTGAGGTGACCCACTGGAGGTTTGGGGGGAGGAAGACCGAGCCACAATTAGCATAAACACAATGCAAAGAAAGGAACAGTTTAGAAAGTGAAGAAACACTCTTTGTGGACTCTCCCCGTTCCTGTCTACAGGTAGCAGAATGTATTTGTTTGTTTGTTTGTTTGAGAGAGAGTACAGGGAAGGGGCAGAGAGAGAGAGAATTCCAAGCAGGCTCTGGGCTGTCAGTGCAGAGCCTGAGGCCGGGCTCGAACCCGTGAACTGAGATCATGTCCTGAGCTGAAACCAAGGGTCAGTTGCTCAACTGACCTACAGGTGCCCCTACAGGTAGTAGAATTGTACAGTCTCCACCATTTTGTGTCTTGCCTTCCCTTTTACCATTTATCATTTAGATTAAGCGTTTTCCAGCATTGCTACACTGTCCTCACAATAATTCTCCGGGTGGAACCAGCACAGATCTGGGTTGGGGGGACCTGGGTTTCTAATCCTGGCTCTGCCATTTACCCTCTTCACCCCATCCCTTCCAACCACCCCCTCCCCCACGAGTCCCCCAGATTGCCTGGCCTCAGACTCCAAACCCTCCCTTGGGCATACTCGGATCATCCTCTCCACCAGGATCGTTGGAAGCAATGCTTGGAAAGTGCTTAGTGAATGTTGGTAAGTTTTTACTCGTTATTTCTGTCTGTAGAATGGGGCTAATACTCCATCAAGCAAGGTCTGGGAAGAACCAGAAAGAAAGTGCTCCATTGGGTGGGGCCCGGCCTGGCGGCTCTGTCCACACACACACACACACACACACACACACACACACACCCCTTCCCTCCTTCCCTCCACCACCACCACCACCACCACACTCTGCTGGGCTTAAATTAAGCGGCTCAAGAGGAATGCACTCTTGTGGCGGCTATCTGAAGAAGCCCTGTTGACATTGGCTTCCCCGAGTGCCCTAGGAGAGGAAACTTTCAGAACGACTACTTCCCTGAACTCCCAGTCGGGTGAGGCGCTGCTCTACCGCGCTCCCCACGCCTGGGTGCCAGCAAAGCCTCAGGACTCCGGCCCCTGGACGTGAGCCCGGCAAAGCTGCTCCTGGAAGCGACCCCAGGACTGTGACCCCCCGCACCCTACCGGTTGGTTAAGTAGGCACTCCCCCTTGATTGACAGGAGACGCCGCCAATGGTGCCCAGAGGAGGTTCTTTTGCCCCCCCCCCCAGGGGGCGTGCCGCCTCTTGGCTCTCTGGTCCAATCCGGGATGCCGAAGGGGCTGTGGGGCGGGGCCCGGCGCCCAGCAGCCAATGGGGCGAGCGCGGCGGGCGCGGCGGGGGCGGGGCGCTCCTGGCCGGCGGCAGCGGCGGCCGCGGCGGGGCAGGGCAGGGCAGGGTTGAGGAGCGCGGCCGGAGAGAGGGCGGGAGCCGGAGCCGGAGACGCCGTCGCGGCGGGAGCGGATTGCGCGGCGAGTCGGGAGGAGAGCGGCGGCCGAGGTGAGGGGCGCGCCGCGACGGTTGGGGCGCCGCGGGCGGCCCCAGGGGCGCCGGCGGGCGGCCGGGCCCGCGCTCCGCGCCCGGGGGAAGCCTGAGCGGCCGCGCGGCGGGCGCGCGGACTTCCTGTCTCCGTGGGAGGGGGCGTGTTCGGGGGCGGCGGGCGCCCGAGCGCGAGCGGGAAGGTTCTCGGGTGGGAGTCGCTGGAGAGGGCAGCGCCGCAGCGGGGCCGGCGGGGTCGGAGGCTGCTGCCGAGGGGGCAGGTGGGCGTCCCGCAGACACTCGGGGAGGAGCAGCGGGCGCGCTCCGGCGGAGCCGCCCGGCCGAGGGGCGCGGAGGTTCAGTGGGGGACCCGCGGGCGGCTGCGGCGCCGGAGAAGCGCGGTGGCTGTTAGGCTCCAGTCGGAGGGCAGGCGGGACACCTAACGCGGATGAGCGTGTTTGGGGGCGCTTTGAGGACTGCCCTCCATTTCCTTCCTTCCCACCCTCCCCGTGTCTCTCCTGGCTCCACTGGGAGTGGGGATGGCGAGGCCTTCCTGGCGAGCAGATCCTGGGGCAGGGGGGACAGGCAGGAGAGGTTGGGGCTCTTGGGCCTCCCCCGCCCCCTCCGTTCCACCCTTGGAATTTTCCCAGATTGTCACCGGTTCTTGGAAACGTGAGCACTTTCTCTCTTCTGCGGTTTCCGAGCCTGCCCCGGGCATCGGAATTGGAGAGGGGTCCCGGATTAGAGAGGTAGCAGTTTCTGCCCCTTAATTTCAGTGGTTCCTTGGGTTTTGACCTCACCAACGCCGGGAGCTTTACTTTCCGGATGGAGCTGGTCCGGAGGGCAAACTGCGCTGCCTCCTTGGGACCCACGCGGCTGCTGCCTTTGAGGATGCTGCCCTCCAGTTGGGTGTCCAGGGGAAGGTGGCCTTCGAGGTGTGGGTGTGTGTGACCGCCCCTGGGTCTTCCCTCCTCTGCTGCAACTGTCCTGTGTTTTTGTGGCTGGGGGCGGGGAGGGTAGGCTGCCCGGAATCTCCACGGCTACTCATTACACTTTACCAAACACTCCCTGGCTGTCCTGATGAAAATCGGAGAACAACTAAAAAAATTCAAACCTGAGTTGCCGACGACGGTGAGCTCATAGCTTCCTTCCCTCCTCTGCAGTTTTAGGCTGAAGTGCTGTTTTAAGCCTCCTGGGATTGCGGGTTGGAGCCCAGGGCAAGGAAACCAACCAGGTGGGCTCTGGTGAACGCCAACCTTCCCGTTCTTGCCCCAGATGTTCTTATTCCACTTGGTTCGGAAGCCTCCACGTACAGGCGTTGAATAGGAGCCAGGGCAGCTGGGTTTCTCTTGATTCACGTGGGAAACTCATCTGCGTGCATTTCAACTTAATTCTGGAGCTCAGTAGTCTCCTTGGTGAGATTATGCTGGTTGAGATATGAAGCTACTACATCAAAAACGTTTCTGTGGTGTGTGATTTTCTTTCGACAGTTGTCTTCAGGCTTTAAAGGAGCTTGGCTATTAGGGTGAGGATATTGATTACTTGGGAAAGAAACATGACACGGAAGAGTAGAAGGGTGAATAGGTCTGCACGCTTTAGTCAGTTTTTTTTTTTTGTAGGGGACTAAAAACCCATTTGAATGGACGTAACATGCCCAGCTCATGGTGTTTGGGAATTGGAACTTGATGACTTTCGGTCGCAGATGTATGAGAGGTCATAATATTTAAATAACCTAAAAGTATGCGTCTGTGAAAAACAATGTCTGGGCTTCCGGCACAGCCTGCTGCTGGGAGATAAGGTTGTCTTTCCCTAGTCCTGGATGTCCAGTGTAGATCTCTGATAGCCAGGCCATTCCTGGGCTGGGGGCTGGGATGGGGAGGGGGGGCTCTGTCCTCTACCTCTTCATTTTCTTCTCTCTTCACTTGAAAATTGCGTAGACCGACTTACGAACATGATACTCAGCTTCCTGCTACTGACTGGGTCGACGGTTGATTTTTAGGACGTTAAGGAATATCAAAAAGATTCCATAGATTCCTTAATTAATAGTAATGGTGCCTTGCGTTTAGACGGGGAGCATTTTACCCAGTGCTCTAGGCTAACCCTCAACTGCACCTCCCAGCCGACTCGAGCCTGCCTTATCTGCCAGCAGATTGCCACGGCCGCTTTATGGAGGCCTCCCCGTAGATTATGGGGGTGATGACCACATTTGTGCGAGCCGTGAGGCTGGCTCGGTTTTTTTCCAGTTAGATTGTTTGGAGCCGCAGCGACGCACCTGAAGGCAGGGCAGCAGCGCCTCAGTTATGAAGTCTGTGCATTCCGTGGGCAGAGACCTTCCCTTACAGCCCGGGCAGTGATCCTTCACAAACCTGAAAGCATCTTAGTGCCTGAAACCTGACTCCTGGTGGGTCCCAGTGGTGGTCCCTGGGCCGGCCGTGGAGGAATTCCTTCCGATGTTGAGCTTTCTGATGATTCTGCTCTGTCTGCCGACTGGAGACAGCCTTGAAAGAAGAATCCTCAAAGTGTATTCGGAGGTTTTCTGGGCCATGCAGCATTCTTTACATGCGTGTGGTTCCAGAGGGAACTCTCTGAAGAACAGGGCCATCTAGAAGCACACATGTTGGTAGTTTGAGGAAAAACACGCATACAACAACAACAGAAATCCCCTTTCTGTAGTTATGTGTTGACTTCTGTTTTATTCCCAGAATAACAGAATTTATTTATTCTGCACATTAACCTGTTTGCTTCATAAAACAGAGCACCATGTATCTATTATTAGTTCCTAGATTAAGATCTTTATTTTAAAAATTTTTATTTTTATTCTTAATTCAGAGAGAGAGAGCATGAGCAAGGGAGGGGGCAGAGGGAGAGAGAGAGGAGAGAGAGAGAGAGAGAGAGAATATATTATGGAGGCTCTACAACTCAGCGTGGAGCCTGACATGGGGCTGGATCCCACGACCCTGGGATCATGACCTGAGCTGAAAGCAAGAGTGACATGGTCAACTGACTGAGCCACCTATGTGCCCCACTGTTTTGTTTTGTTTTTTCTAAATTTTATTTTTAGTTAATCTCTAGACCCAGTGTGGGGCTCAAACTCACAACCCTGAGAGCAGGAATCACACACTCCACCCACTGAGCCAGCCAGTTGCCCTCAAATCTTTATTTTTTAATTGAGATCTGTTGGACATACATTTATGTGTTTCTTTAAAAACATTTTTTTTTAACATTTATTTATTATTGAGAGACAGAGCACAGCAGGGGAGGGGCAGAGCAAGGGGGAGATGCAGAATCCAAAGCAGGCTCAGGTTCTGAGCTGTCAGCACAGAGCCCCATGCGGGGCTCGAACTCACAAACTGTGAGATCATGGCCTGAGCTGAAGTTGGACGCTTAACTGACTGAGCCACCTAGGTGCCCCTATATGTTTCTTTTTTAAGAAAATTTCATGACCACAAAATGATTTGAGTGTTTCCTGGCTGCAGGCGCTGAACTAGATAGGATGAGAATAGAGAAATGAAGAAAATACAGTCTCACCCAGCAAGGACCTCAGCAGGAAGCCTTGAGAAGAGAAATCGGAGGGTAGAAACTTTGCTATGACTTTAGCAGCCAGATGTGCAGTGGCTCGTGTAACACCCTGTGTGGCTGTATGAGATTTGTGTGACATTTTTCCTCCCTAGGAACGTGTGCTGGTGAGAGAGGAGGAGTGTGGCCGGAGACGGGAGCTCCCGGGAGCTTTTCCCTCACTAACCTCAAGGCCTAGGACAGTCCCATGTCTTAGGGTCTCCGGTTTTAGATTTGTAAGGTGATAGGCTGAGAGGTTCTTTGCCTTTTGAGAATCCATTAAAAACTGGGGACTCCTTCCCAGAAAGCACACAGCTTCAGAGGCCTGGGGCAGATCCAGGTCTCCGGGATCACCCCATCTCTAACCCCCTTTCACTGCTGATATTCTCTAATCCTATTTTCTCGGTCATCTTTGAGCTAATAATAACAATGACTTGTATTTATAGAGGACACATTCCAAAGTATTTTCACTTCTCTCTCTCTCTCTTTTTTTTTTTTTTTTTGGTCCTTAAAGCATTTCTGAGTGGCGTGGGTGGTGATGGATATTCCTTTTTGTGATGAAGAGGGCGTCCAGGGCTGGCTACCCCTTTGGTAGGATCACACAGCCAGAGGCTTATCCTGGACCAGAACTGGGGCGGCTGGTGGCCAGCTTGGGGTTTTTCCATTAGGTTTTGCTTCCTTGGTGGTTGTCATTACGAGTTCTGCTTGGCAGTGTCAATATCCCAGGATGTGTCACTTGCAGAGGAAACTATTTGCTCATCTGCTGAAAGGGCTGTTTTTTTGGTCGGAATTTGGATCACTGAACACCTTTCTGCCTGACTGTCAATAGGATTCTAATTTTGTTTTTTGTTATTTTTTTTCTTGCCATGTTTTTCATAGGGACACATTTGTAGCACTTGGGTGTCTTGAAGCAGATCCATTTAATGTTTATTAATTAAAGGGTACGTTGAAATGATTACCTCTCAGTTGCTTAGCACTTGAAAAACTTGTGAAGTCAATGTTAAGTCAGAACTCTAAATGTTTGACTTGCCCATCCAAATATGTACTTACCGATGAGCTGTGCCCTGTAGCCTGTGAGGCCCCTCCCTGGTCCCAGAGCTCCTGGGTGGGTTTGAGGGTGGGGTGTGGATTGTGCCAATGACCATGACTTTCCAACAGTGGCTTCTTGTGGCCTTCTGCCCCGATTCTGAATATTTTAGGGACTGATTTTTTTTTTTCAGTTTATTAACAGAGCTCAGAGTCTCAGCTCATGTATGCAAAAGAACAGCCGAATTTTAAAGGCTCACAGACGTTAGGTGGTTTATTACCGCTGAAAAGAATCATCATAGTGAATGTTTTGAGTACTCGGAAGGAGGTATAGGATGGCATACAGTAGGTGTCACTCATTATCCAGACACGAAAAAAAGGTATCTGTTCGTTATTTGTTTGTTTCATGACGCACTTCTTTGGGAAACCTACGAGACCGAGGCAGACACGTACCGTCTCCCTGACATTGAACAGAAAGCCTCATGCCCTGTGCCGGCATAAATTGCTTACATAAATTGCTCCCCAGAGAGAGGGATTGGTGAAGGCTACAGGCAGCAGTGAATTCTGAGCATTCAGCAGTTGGAAGTCACTAGAAGTAGCAGCCTCGTCAGGAAATGAGGCTGTTGGAGGGCAAGGCCCACGGCGAGGCCCCTGGCTGCCTGGCCCCTTGCAGGGATGGTGTCTGTGTCCAGGTAAACACACAGCCTGCTGTAATGCCGCCTTCACTAGCTCTGCTGCTATTTACAAGCCCTTACTCTGATCAGGAAACGTGCAACCCCTAAGTTGGCGCTTCTCTTCTAGTCGCCTCTTTTCTGTGACGTAAATATCGATAGAGTGGCTGTCAGCTCCATTAGGCCGCCACGTCCAAGTGCCTGCTTTTTATTTTAATTTCACTCCCCGTGGCCCAGAGTGTTTGGAGAGAGGTTTGTGGGTGCGAGGAAGGGGGCAAGGTGGGTCGAAGCTGGGGGCATCCTGGCTACTGAGAGTCCAGTGTGCCTGGCTCCATCCACAGTTCTGGGATCCCAAGATTAAGGTGACTGTCACACTCTGCAGAGGCAGATGAGTCAGGGGGCCGGCCTGGAAGCAATCCCGTTTCACCGAGACCGTAGCAGATAGGAGTGTGTACAAAGCGGGGAGTGGTGGGGGGGGGGTGCAGAGGTGGGAGGCTCTGACTGCTCTCCGAGCGCTGCAGAGAGTTAACCTTCAGGTGACTTGGGAGTGGGTTTGCTGGATCCACAGGTGCTTTCCAGGAGGCGACGCCTGGACAGAGAGTCCCGGGCAGAGGCACGGGGCTGTCAGGAATGTGGGGGCGTGAGTGGCTCCGTGTGAGAGTTGCTGCCTCAGGTGGAGGGAGGGCAGGCTGGGTGGGCAGGCCTCAGGCTGTGTAACCCGCCTGGCTGGGGTTTGGACCTCCTGCAGGGTGGGAGTCCAGTGCGGAGCTGTTTCTGGGCAGCAGACACAGCAGATTGAAGCTCTGCACAGACGGCAGATGAGAAGTCAGGGATGCAGATCGGGAGGGGTGGTTAGGGAGCTCATCGTAGCCAAGGTCACTGGTGTCCCCAGAGTCTCAGAGGTTACCGTCCAAGTTCCTAGGAAGCAGGGGCCACACTCTCTGATGAGAGGGGCTCCCAGAGTGGGATTGGCCGCCGTCTCGCCTCCGGCTCTTTGCTTACACTTTCGGGTGGTCGTGCAGTGGCTGCCTGGCTTCTGCTTTTCCCACGTGGCGGTTGCTCACCAGTCCATGCGGCCGTTCGGTACCTTTCACCTCTGGTTCTGCAAGAAGGTCGTACTGCACGAGGGTGCCGGAGGTACCACTGTTTCAGAGCCACACAGCCCTGTTTCGAGTTCAGCTCTGCCCCCGGGTGAGTGTGTGGCCTTCCCAGGCCCTGTGTCAGCACCCCCAGCACTGGGCTGCTGACAGCCCCTGCTCTCACCACTCAGGGAGGGCAGTGTGGCCCCGGGAGCTCAGCACCTGCGCCGGGCCCGAGGTGCCGGCTCAGTAACTTGGGTAGTGCCCAAAGTCCAATGTCTACTTGAGTGAATCTGCCAAGTAAGCAAACCATGCCTGTAAAGTGCCCGATTTGATGATACGTTATGCAATTCTACTGCAAATCCTCCTAAATGTTTTCTTTTCCCCGGTGAAAGTGTATTTAGTATCTTTGGACCTTTCCTTGGTGATTCGGGGTTTTAGGGGTGATGTCGGGGTTGTCATTGGGGGGCGGGGCCATCCTCCCTCCCGCCCTGGCACTTGCAGGGCCCAGCTCGTCTGCCCGCCGCCTCTGCTTCTGTCTGTCTGCATCTGCCCTTCCTGTTGGGTTGCAGGTCTGAGGGCGGTCGCATCATCTCTGGGTCACCCGAAGCCTTGCTCCTTCTGGGTGGGTGATTCTGGGCCTGAGCTGAATGTTCTAGGTGGTGGAGACCCCGAGTCTGGGATGACGGGCTAATGCTTACGGCGCGTGTGGGTGATGATAGCTGTCACTGAGGTGATGAAAAATACCACGACTTGAGAAAGCAAGTTGTGAAGGTGCGTGTACACTTGTCTCGTGGGGAGAGTACTAGAATACGTCCAGCGACGGTGGTCAGGGCTATAGACTTATGGAAGGTTTCTCTTTGGGTCCCGGATCGCAACGTTACTACCCTTTTCCTCTTAGGATTAATATTTGCGTCACAACTTGATTTCATAACAACAATATAATAACAACAGCTTGGTTGTACAGGCATCTGCAGTTTTCCAGAACTTTCCTAGAGCTCTCGTTTTGCTTCCAGAGCAGCCTTGTTGGTTGGCTTCCCTCTTCATTGTTTGGAGGAGGAAAAGAGGGAGGCCTGGGGGGCTGGTGGTTTGGCCGAGGCGAGCTGGCCAGGACCCGCACACGCCTCCACCCTGATCTGGGCTCCCCAGGAGCCTCAGTGCGGGCTCCTTGCTGGGCCTGCAGGCGGCCTTTCCACACACAGAATGGATTGTGCCCAGCGTTTTGACGTTTCCTGTTCAACTGAATGAAATTTTATTGTAAAGCGGTGCCCAAACCGTACTTTGTGAACATTCTCGTATTTTAAACTGCAGTTTGTGTTCCATTGTACCCAATTATGTCGTCGCCAAGCGAGCGTGCCAAGTCTGTGAGCTGTGGTCTTCCCAGGAACCACAGAGCCGGCTGTGCCCCCCGCACAGGCCTCCCAGCCCGCTGTTAGTGGGATTTTATAGCTGACTGGAGGCTGGCGGCTGGAGCTGGCCTGCCCGGTGCCGTTCAGCTTGGACGTGACAGTGTTTTCATCAAGGAAGCTGTTGTGACGTCTGCACCAGCAAGCGCATCCTCGGCTCAGGAGTCTGGGCGGGCGCTAGCAAGGAGGCCCACGACAGTGGGTGTCGGTTGGGGGGGGGGTCACCATCTGGACAGGGCTCTGGGTTCTGGGGTTTCTGAGGGACCGAACAAGAAGCTTTACATTCCTACTCATTTGACTCCTTCAACGAGATAGCATTAACTCCGTTTTACACATAAGTAAATCAGAGTTCTGAGAGATGAAGTGACCTTCACAGGGTCACCGACAGAGCTGGCCCTTGGCTTGACTCTGAAGCCACATTCTTTTTTTTTTTAAAGTAAGCTCTACCCTCAACGCGGGGCTTGAACTCACGACCCTGAGATCAAGAGCCTCATGATCTGCTGTGTGCTCTACTGAGCCAGCCAGGCGCCCCCGAGACCACCCTCGTGTTACTGTTTTGCTGCCTTGAATAAGTAGATTCTGAGTCACTCACTGTCGCATGAAAATAAACATTAAATGCTAATTTTCCTTCCCCATCTCTCAGGAACAGAAAAGAGGCGAGTCATGTGGCCTTTTAAGATAGGATCTGTGCCTGCAACTAAGTCGGTGAAGATAATCTGAACGTTTGCAGTAATTTATACAGCAGGGAGATAAGGGCAGAAAAGGGAGAGGCTTTTCAGTATCCCAGCTGCTAGGTGTGTGTCACGCCCTGTGCATCATCCACCTGCGCGATGTCCACCGGCTGCCCCTGTCCAGCTGCCTGTGACCGGGGCGGGGCAGGTGGGCCGGGGAGCAGCGTGCCTGGGGATTCTAGAGCTCCTGGCCTGGGCGTACCCTTGCCCCACCTTCCACTGGCTACATTTTGAAAAGTGTCACATGCTGTTCAAAAGCAGTGAGTTGAAGAAGAAATTACATTTCTGCAAAGCACTCATCTTGCACTCTGTAAAATTGTGAAAGATACTCACATTTTGTTGACATTGTGATATCAAACGAAGATTCGTTGAGGTAAATTACAGCAGATGTCTGTTTATGCTTGTGATAAATCTTTTTTTTTTTTAAATGTTTTATTTATTTCTGAGAGGGAGAGAGAGAGAGACAGCATGAGCAGGGGAGGGGTAGAGAGAGATGGAGATAGAGAATCTGAAACAGGCTCCAGGCTCTGAGCTGGCTGTCAGCACAGAGCCTGACATGGGGCTCGAACCCACGAGCCATGAGATCATGACCTGAGTCAAAGTCGGATGCTTAACCGACTGAGCCACCCAGGCACCCCTTTGCTTGTGATAATTGTCCAAAGGCTTTTACTAACCCCGTTCT
This sequence comes from Hyaena hyaena, assembly GCF_003009895.1. Taxonomy (NCBI): domain Eukaryota; kingdom Metazoa; phylum Chordata; class Mammalia; order Carnivora; family Hyaenidae; genus Hyaena; species Hyaena hyaena. The sequence continues at coordinate 3,424,438 of NW_024080636.1, read as the reverse complement.
TGTCTTTTAGTTCTTTTAAATATTGAAGGTGCAGAGTTTTCTGTTGTTTTTTTTTAATGTTTATTTTGAGAGAGAGAGAGAGAGAGCGAGCGCACTGGCGAGGGAAAAGGCAGAGAGAGAGGGAGAGAGAGAATCCCGTGCTGGTGGCACGGAGCCTGACGTGGGGCTCGAACTCATGAACTGCGAGATCATGACCTGAGCCGAAAGCAAGAGTCTGACGCCCAATCGACTGAGTCCCTGGGGCGCCCCAGAAGATAGAGTTTTCTAAATAAAGAATCTGCCTGTGTTTTACCTTCCGTGTGCATAGGGGTTTTCAGTTTATCTTAGAAAGAATAGCTGTCACCTGCCAGCTGCCTGCAGGGTCCCAGGCTAACCGAGAGGCCAGGGAGGTGCGGTGCCTCCGTCCACCTCTGAGGTTGCTAGTCTGAATGCAAGGACACGGTAGGCCGGTAGGCAGTGAGACCGTGTGCCTAGTCCAAGGTCATTCAGGGTTGTAAATGGGGTTGTAAATCTCTTTTTCACTAATCTTCGCTCGTAGGATTGTATTACGCAGATCCACTGAAAGATTTTATCTGATATTTTCCAGGTTTTTACCAATGTCTTTAACAAGACCTTTAATGGTTTCATAATCTTGTGAATGTAGTGAGATTAAACCATTTCCCTAATGCTGGGCCATTTTAGGTAATTTCCAACTTTTTTGGCTATTGTAGATGAATTTGTAGTTTACAGTTTCATTTTTTCTTCCTCCGTTTGTGTGATCAGTTCCTGGGAATAAATTCTCAGAAAGAGAAATCCCGGATTAAAGGGTGTGAACGTCTTAGAGTGTTTTGAAAGCCTTCTGTTGCTTGTGGGTTTGTTTTCCTGATATTTATGGGTGAAAGTTTCGAGGGATTCTCTCTCTTTAAGATGCCTTGGCCTCTGGAACTTGCAAGGATCTGTGAGATTCAGAAACTTTCCAGAGGTTTTCTCAAATGAGTCACATTTCCTTTCTAGGTTTTTGGCTATCGTTTTACTCGAATTAGCAAGAAACAGTCTTGCTACTTTATTAATCGCCCGAGCTAATGTTCTGCATTCCCAAGGTTGTGAATGTCTGTGGCCACATTCCCTCATCAGCACAGCGGTTGTGACGCTCTGGGCCACCACGTCTCCTCGTCTCTTCGCTGGGTGACAGCACGCATAGCGGAAGGACTTTGCCAGATCCCCCGCCAGTGTCCCTGGGATGTCAGGACAGCCTGGGGATCAAGTAACCCACAGATCTTGCCTTGTGTAGCTTCTATAGGCCGCTCTCCGGGCGTGCTTGGCCCTGTGGTTCGAGTCCAACCCCTCAGAGAACATACTGGAAAGTGTGTAGTGTTGTGCTTGCTCTCCTCGTTTTTTTTTGTTTTTTTCTTTGTTTGTTTTTTTGTCCCGAAGTTGCCGTGTCCTTTGCTGTCCCTCACTGTGTCCCTTCACCGAGGGCTGGCTGGCTTCTTCACCTTCTGCTGTCACTGAGATGTCCTCCTTCAGACTGAGCAGAGTCCTGTGTTCCTGGTGGCTCGTTGTCCAGGGTCCATAAAAGAAAAGTTGCTTATCAGGGCCAAGGAGGGGCTCAGGTGGGGGGGCAGTGCTGGGCCTCGTGGTCTCAGCTGTCACCCTCCCAGCGTCCGTGCCTCGGATCCCCTGCTGTGTCCCCTCCACACCCTCGCATCTCTGGGCCCGGCAGGGCCTGCTTCCTCTTGAGTTCTCCCCGAGGACAAAACTTCTTTTCTTAGTTCCTCTTGTCCCGTTTAAGAAAGGCTGACGTCCACAACCGAGCAGAACGAGCGGGTTACAACGCGCTACGGTGGAAATGGGGGGGGTCATGGCAGACACAGAGGCGGAAGGAGAGCGGTGTCTCCCAGACGTCGGTGGGTTTTTGCCGCCAGCCCTGCTGCCTGGCTTCTCTGCATTGGCGCGGCTTCCCCTCCCCTCTCGTGTTTACTCTGTCAGGTTTATTTTTTATTTATTATTGTTTGTTTGTTATTATTATTTTTTTAATGTTTATTCGTTTTCGAGGGAAAGAGAAGCAGAGCATCAGCAGGGGAGGGGCAGAGAGAGAGAGGGAGACCCAGAACTCGAAGCAGGCTCCAGACTCCGCACTGTCAGCACCGAGCCTGACCTAGGACCTGAGCTCACAAACTGTGAGATCCTGACCTGAGCCGAAGTCGGACGCTCAACCCCTCTGAGCCCCCAGGCGCCTCATCATCCCCGAGTTCAGAGTCATGCTTTGCTCTGTGCCTGGTCGTCAGTGTTTTATCACCCGTTTAGAGACTGTCCTTTGCCTAAACGTGCCTAGGCTGGCTGTTGCCTAGGCAACTGGCCAAGCCTTTGGTTGTATGTGTGGCGAAGGCTCTGGCAGGGGCTGGGAGGCTCAGGCATCCTTGCAGCTTCTCAACCAGGCTGGATGGTAACTGCCGAGCCCCAGGGGCCCTTAGCCTCCCCTGTCTTTTCCACGGTTCCCAGTTTATTTCCCAAGAAATGTCAGCCCAGCCGCACTGGCCTGGCTGGGTGGCGTGGCGCGGGGCTCCCGCATCTCCGGACGGGCCCTCTGGCCCCTGACCACGAGGCACGGTTCCTTCGCAGCTGTTGAGCCACGCTTTATTCCGGGTTCAGCAGGGTGCACGTAGGGTCCCATCAAGTCTCTTTTGCTCCTTAGAACTGGGGCTGGTCACTGGGGCCCCAAGCTGGGCCTTACTGAGAGTCCCACACACACACAGCCCACGGGATGGCGAGAGGGTAGACCTGGCCATGCGCAAATCATGGGGGAGAAAAATTGTCTCCTTTTATGAAAACTGTGTAATGTCGTTGGTATAATAAATTCCAGGGGCTCCTGGGTGGCTTAGTCGGTTAAGCGTCCGACTTTCGCTTAGGTCATGATCTCGTGGTTCGTGGGTTTGAGCCCCGCATCGGGCTCTGTGCTGACTGCCAGCTCAGAACCTGTAGCCTATTTCAGAGTCTGTGTCTCCCTCTCTCTCTGACCCTCCCCTGCTCACGCTGTCTCTTTCTCTCCTAGAAATTAAAAAATAAATAAATAAATTCCAGACTTCTCTTTTGTTATTCAATCTTTAATGCTGCTTGTATTGCCTTGTGGATTTCTCTCTTCTTGCATTTGCCATTCTTGGCCTGAAGGTGCCCGATTTGGGGGAAAGGTGGTTTCATCACCTCCCTTTAAACTCAGACAGGTCACCCTCCTTGAAGGTGTGTGTGTGTGTGTGTGTGTGTGTGTGTACGCGCGTGTGTGTATGTTCATCTCCAAAATTGGTGTTTTAGACCTGTGCTTGTTGGTCTGCAGTCTCCACTAGGAACTTGTAGGTTTATGAAATTCAGAAATAGCTGAGAATAGGGGCGCTGGGTGGCTCAGTCGGTTGAGCGTCCGTCTTCGGCTCAGGTCATGATCTTGCCATTCGTGAGTTTGAGCCCTGTGTCGGGCACTGTGCTCATAGCACACAGCCTGCTTTGGAAACTCTATTTCCCTGTCTCTCTGCTGCCCCCCCCCCCACTTGTGCTCTCTCAAAAATAAAAATAAATAATAAAAAAAATAGTTGGGAATAATGTGCCCTCTGACTGATAAGTAAAGAGGCAGGGGTGGGGGAACCCCTTTAAATTCCTGCCTTACAAAAACTTAAAGTGAGCAGTGTGAGTAGGAGAGGTGGAGTCCTGCTCTCTAGGGACGTCAGCCCTGGGTGCTGGGTGGGAGGAGGGGGCACAGAGCCTGCGAAGCCCTGCTCTCTGGTCCTGCTGCCGGCTCTTCACCTGGGACCCAGGCTGCTCCCCCGTAGGAGGGCCTCTCTGAGCAGTGGGACGGGGACAGGACCCTGCTGAGTTCTGGTCGTGGGCCGGCACAGTGTCCTCTGCCACAGATGTAGGCAGTTGAAGGGATGGGCCCACAGATCTGCCTTGAGGCTCCCTCCCTAGTGCATTGGCGGGGTGCATGGGAACGCTGGCTCCCCTGACGTTAGGGGGGGACCCCAGAGGGACTGCTCACTCAGGGCTGTGCCGACCACGCGTAGTTTGTACGCAGGGTTTTCACTGACTTTCAATCTTCGGGTTGCAAAGTGGGTTCCAGAATCCAAGCTGCAGGTGTAGAGGCGGGGCCCGCCCACGCGGAGCCCAAGGCGGCATGGGGGCCAGCCCTGGAGAAGCCGCCTCCTTTCTCGGTAAGTTCCCCTCTGCTAGGTTTCGCTCTGGAAGTTGGCTGCCCGACTCACGTGCCCTTGGTCATTGGTGTTCTGAGATGTGGGTGGAACTGAGCAGTATATTTTGACCTGGGTTTAGTTCTGAGCTCTCTCTCGGATTCCATGACAGTAGGCCCCCCCCCCTCCCAAAAAGGCTGCACACGGTTTTGCATGCATTTCCAGTGAGCTCATGACTCCTCATTGGTTCATTCAACAATATTTAAATGTCTGTCTCTTGCCGGGCATGATTCCTCACACTGGGGTTACAGCTGGAGCACAGTAGGCTGAGACCTTACCTTCTGGTGGGGGAAGACTAATCAGTGGACGAGGGATGCGTGGACGTCTGTGCCCAGCGTGGAGGGAGGCCGGCCTCGGGGTCGGAGGGTCCGGGCCTCATCCCGCCTGCTTAGGCCTTGGCTCCTTCCAGCCTTCACCTCCCTGAACTGGTTTTCATTTTTGAACTTCATCATTATCATAGTGATATTTAAAAACTTAATATTTCTGGATGCTTCTTTGGTGGCAGGTGCCCTACTTTGCCACGCGCGATGACGCTTAGCCTTGTGACAGCGTTGTGTCGCGGGCGGGGAGCGGGGCTTAGGTTAAGCGAAGGGCCTCGTAGCTCGGCTGCGCGGTGTGTGCATTGGATCAGTGCGCAGCTTGGGTTGTGGAGTTCAGCAAGCCAGGCCTGAGGGCGTCATCAGAAAGGCCACTGGACAGTGCAGTCGGGCCATTTTTTCGAGGACATCTCCACTCTCTGATCGCTTCCTTCAGCAGCCAGAAGTATCTTTGCCTGACTGTCCTGTCACAGATGGTCTTGTTCCCGGATGGAAACGTGAGTGGACCCTGCACTCAGGCCCCTGTGTGGTAGACATTGTAGACACCTGACGCTACCGTATATGTGTGTATATGCTGTTAGCAAAATTGCATGATCTCCTCCTCGGCCCCAGACGGTTGCCTCGTGAATGGCCTTGAAAGTGCACAGGATTTACTGCTTGGCTTGGAGGAGGAGGAGACTTATAGGCACGGCAGCTTTGCCACATCAGAGAGTTGTTTTCTTGTTGTAACTTTTAAGGCACTGCCCAAGGGACACAAGCGCTTCCCGAAAAGTTACTTCTAAAAAGTTCGCATCCTCCATGGAGGGTGGGATGAGATAGCATTTGTGATCTCGACTCGGCCCCTGACAAATCAGAATCATTATTGTGACTGCAGGTCATGGGTTGCCGTCCTCCCCGCATCCACAGCTGCTGGTTCTTTAAATATTTACATTTAATAACTTCGTAGCTCTGCTTCCTTCTAAGGCTTGGGCACAACTGCGCGCCGCGCACGCACCTTTACGGTTGTTTTCAACGTGACTGAACGCCAGGGTTAAGTGTCTCTGCTGCCAGCTCACATCATCGAGGGACGGTCGGTCGGGTCCTGCTCTGGGCTAACTCAGCATTGCCGTGTCCACGCATTCTTCCGGGTTAGTTGGGTCTGGAGCAGCCCGGGGGCTGGGAGAGGGGAGCCACGGCTCTGTGCGCTCAGAGAGAGTCGGGGAGGCATTCTAAATCGTTTCCAGTCTGCAGGGGTGAGCAGAGTGGGGGGAGTCCAGGGAGATGGAGGCAGGGAGGCGGTGGGGGTGGGGGGTGCCGGGGGGGTGGGGGCAAGAGGAGCTGTAGGATTTCTGACCGGGGGAGGCGGCTGTGTGGCCTCTCGCCCTGGCCTGGAGGCCGTGGCTCCAGGGGGCGCGGTGCCCCCACAGACCTTTCGTACACACGCCCGCGTATCCCAGACGGGGCGCGTGGGACTCCTGCCTGGGGCCCTCGTCCGGTGCGACCCTCCCTGCAGGGTGAGGAGTCTGAAAGGCGGGGTCTGTGCCTGCCCGGGACGGGACACGTGTGTGTGTGTGTGTGGCGTGTGTGGTATGTGTGATGTGTGTGTGTGTATGTGGGGTGTGTGTGTGTGTGGCGTGTGTGTGTGTGGGGGGGTGGTATGTATGGTGTGTGTGTGTGTGTGTGCCCTTGCAGCCCGGTCACGGGGACGGAGACCCTGGGATTCGCTCACTTGTTAGAGCCGTGTGGGCCTCTTCCCCGGCCGGGTCCTACTCGGGTGGATGTGCCTCGGTGGACACACGCTTCAGGCTGAGAGGTGACCCGATGGCGGCGGTGTCCGGGAAGTGGGTGTGCAGCCGGAGTGTTCTCGCCAATGCACAGCGCTGCTCTGGAGTCGTCGTATGTCTGGGTCCTTGAAATAACGAAGCCCCCGCTTGTCTGGGGAGCGTGCTGGGCCCTGCCGTCGCCGCCGCTCACGACTCCCTGCGGGGCTAGCGGTGTCCCTCCCTGTCCCACAGCTGGGGTTCGGGGGGGCGGGCCCCAGAGCAGCCGCTCCCCTTCTCGGCTGTTCTGACCGCTTGGCAGCCGCACATGAAGAGCTCACTCATCGGGCCCCGCTTTATCTGAAGTCTCCTCTAGGGTTTGGCTAACTGAGATCTTCGGGACCTTGTTAGCACCCTGGCACAGCACCAGAAGATTCCGGTCTAGATCATGGTCTTTTTTAGAGCGCTTTTATTTCCTCTTCAGCTCAGTGGACTTTAGCCTGGAAGATTCCCAGCGAACAGCTTTAATATTGACAAATGAGACTTTTCCTTGCAGCAAAGTATAGACACTCTGGCTTGGGGGCAAATAGCTCTTCTAGAAACAAGGCATTGCAGGGGCGCCTGGGGGGACTCAGTCAGTTAAGCGTCCGATTTTGGCCCAGGTCATGATCTCACAGCTCGTGGGTTCGAGCCCCGCATTGTGCTCTGTGCTGACAGCTCGGAGCCTGGAGCCTCTTCTGGATTCTGTGTCTCCCTCTCTCTCTGCCCCTCCCCCACCTCAAGCTCTGTCTCTCTCTGTCTCATAAATAAATAGTTAAAAAAAAAAAAAAAGAAAGAAACAAGGCATTTCACTTTTTCAGCAGCCAAGCAGCACTCCAGGAACCTTTTGGGGAACATACTTCTTGTGTCGTCTTGTCCTCTGGGCGGGGAGGACACAGGGTCTTGAGTCACTGCCGGAGTGTCCCCCAGGACATGTGACCTTCCCCAGGGCTGTTGGGGCGGGGGGGGGGGGGG
>NW_024080636.1:3390408-3413689 GCF_003009895.1 Hyaena hyaena | reverse complement strand
AGTTAAAAAAAAAAAAAAAGAAAGAAACAAGGCATTTCACTTTTTCAGCAGCCAAGCAGCACTCCAGGAACCTTTTGGGGAACATACTTCTTGTGTCGTCTTGTCCTCTGGGCGGGGAGGACACAGGGTCTTGAGTCACTGCCGGAGTGTCCCCCAGGACATGTGACCTTCCCCGGGGGTGTGGGGGGGGGGGGGGGGGGGTGCTGCCCCTGCAGGAGTAACTGCCAGGTTGGAGATGACGAGGAGCCTGGGAGCTCCCTGAGGGTTGTGGGGCTGTCAGCGGTGTCCCCAGCCCAGTGGGTCACAAAAGCCGGTCCCAAACCGTATTGTCACTAGTGTGAGAAAAAGAAGGACTGTGTTCTTTTTGTATGTTGAGATTAGCAGTTACCTTTTCTTGGGAAGGGCTCTCTTTTATTATAGCCATTCTAGATAGATTTTAGCTTTAAAATGCCCTTTCTTTCCAAGGGCTCCTGGGTGGCTCAGTCAGTTAAGCATGGGACTCTTGATTTTGGCTCAGGTCCTGGTCTTACAGTTTGTGAGTTCAAGCCCCATGTTGGGCTCTGCACTGACAGTGCAGGGCCTGCTTCAGATTCCCTCTCTCCCCCTCCCTCGCTTTCTCCCTCTCAAATAAATAAATAAACTTAAAAAAAAATAAATGAAATGTCCTTTCTTTTCATGTTGGTGAAAAGAGCTGATATATATTTTTTAAATTTATTTGAGAGAGATTGAGAGAGAGAGAGAGAGAGAGAGAGAGAGGGAGAATGAGCGGGGGAGGGGCAGAGAGAGAGGGAGACACCGAATCCGAAGCAGACTCCAGGCTCCAAGCTGTCAGCACAGAGCCCGAAGCGGGGCTTGAACTGGTGAACCACCAGATCATGACCTCCTGAGCTGAGGTCAGTTGCTTCTCGGACTGAGCCACCCAGGCACCCCAAGAGCTGGTAGTTTTTAAAAAGTATTCTTACTAGACCAATTAAAAGCAGCTTTATGTTATTCTCCTCCCCAATTTTAATCTTTTAAATTTTAAGTCAGTTCCATGCCCAACGTGGGGCTTGAACTCATGACCCTGAGATCAAGAGTTACATGTTCTACTCACTGGGCTAGGCAGGTACCCCTCCTCCACCCATATTTTAAATAGCTTTAATGAGTATAATTAACATGCAATAAGAGGTGCACTTAAAGGTTACAGTGTGGCAAATTTTGGCACGTGAATACACGTAATCAAGATAATGAACGTAGCCGTCACCCCCAGAGGTTTCCCGAGCTACCTTTGTCCTTCCTCCTCCCTATTTATTCCCAGGCAACTGCTCCTCTGCTTTCTGCCCTTGTATGCTAGTTTGTATTTTCTAGAATTTTACAGAAGTGACAGCATATGGTATGTAGTTTTTAAGTTTGGTTTCTTGAAAAAAATTTTTTTTTATAGTTTATTTTTGAGACAGAGCAAGACAGAGCATGAGCGGGGGAGGGGTAGAGAGAGGGAGACACAGAATCGGAAACAGGCTTCAGGCTCTGAGCTGTCATCACAGAACCCAACGCGGGGCTCGAGCCCACGAACTGCGAGATCATGACCTGAGCTGATGTTGGACGCTTAACCGACTGAGCCACCCAGGTGCCCCTTTCTTTTCTTTCTTTTAAAAAAAAAAAATTTTTTTTTTTTTTAAATAGTAAGTCTGGTTTCTTTGAGTAGAATTATTTTGGCACTCATCCATGCTGTAGCGTCTACCAGTATCTCATTCTTTTCTGTTGAGTGTATGGTAATGCCACAGCTTGTTAATCATTCACCTGTTGATGGACATTATGACTGTTGGTGGTGTGGGGCTGTTACAGACAGAGTCGCTGTGAACATTTGTGTACAGGCCAGGCCTTTGTCCAGAAGCCTTTATTTCTCTTGGGTAAATACTAGAGCAGAATGGTTGTTAATGGTTGTTCAACTTTTTAAGACGCTGCCAAGCTGTTTTCTATTTTCTTTCTTTTCTTTTTTTTACCTTTTTAAAGTTTATTTATTTTGATAGAGCAAGCTGGGGAGGAGCATAGGGAGAGAGAGAGAGAGAGAGAGAGAGAGAGAGAGAGAGAGAATCCCAAGCAGGCCCCACACCATCAGCACAGAGCCCGATGTGGGCTTGAACTCACGGTGAGATCATGACCTGAGCTGAAACCAAGAGTTGGACCCTTAACCGACTGAGCCCCCCAGGCGCCCAACCGGGCTGTTTTTGGTCTCTAGGGTGCCGCACTGTGTAACTGGCACTGTGGTGCGTGAGGGCTGCAGGCCCTGTGTGTCCCTGCCAACACTTAGTGTGCTTGGTCTTCAACTTTTGCCATTCTGGTGGGTCTGTAGTGGTGCCTCATTGTGGTTTTAATTTGCTTTTCCCTAATGACTAATGATGTTGAGCGTCTTTTCATGTGCTGCTTTGCTATCTGTATATCTTCCTTGGTGAAATTCAGATCATTTGTCCATTCTGAAAAGTCTGTTTCTTTTTTAAGTTGTTTTTTACATGCTTTTTTAGAGTGAGAGAGAGTACACATGTGCGTGCATGTACACGTGTGCAAGTGGCGGAGGGGCAGAGGGAGGGAGAGAATTTTAAAGCAGTCTTCACGCCCAGTGCAGAGCCCAACACAGGGTTTGAACTCACGACCGAGATCAAGACCTGAGCTGAAATCAAGAGTTGGACGTTTAACCTACGGAGCCACCCCGGCGCCACTGTAGCTTGTCTTTTCATTCTCTTGCCAGTGTCTTTTGGAGAGAAGTTGAAACAATTTGATGAAATCTTTTCTCCAGTTTGTATTTTTTTGGTTGGTATCGCAGCTAGAATTTTTGTGTAACCCAGGGTCAGAAATGTTTTCTTAGATATTCTGTAGAAGTTTTATAGTTTCAGTGTTTACATTCAGGTCTGTGATCCATGTAGAGCTGTTTTTTGTGCATGGTAGAAGGTAAGGATCGCTGTTTATATTTTCACATGTGGATAGATATCCATTTGTTTCAGCACTGGTTTTTGAAAAGCCCCCCAAATTTGGAGGGGGGAAAGTTTTAGTTAGAAATCCCAAGGTCTGGGAATTGTGGTTCTAGGCACACAGATCTCCTTCCTTTTATGCCTGTTTACTGTTCTCATTGGCTTCACACAGCCTGGCTGTTTCTCCATTCCATTTGTGACTTAAGCCCTTGACAGCAGAGGCCCTTTCGCTGGGGCAGGTGTGGGAAGGGGCTGGGAGAGGTGTGCTGGGGTCTCATGTGGCCTTTCCCCCCGGTCTGGGTCTTCCACAGCCCTGGGCACCGAGCTTCGGAGGACTTCCTGGTGGGGGGGGTTCCGGGCAGTGCCTCATTTGCGGAGGTGATTGTGGGGGCCTGCGGGGCACGGAGAGGTGAGGGGACCGGGAGCTGGCCGGGCGGGTGGGGCCCAGGCTAGAGACAGGATGTGGTACGTGGGCCCACTCTGCATCTGTGTGGGCTGGCAACGTGTGACCCGCCTCGGACCGAGGGCCCTCTGGGCCCAGCTTTAGGACTGTGTGTGCGAGGTGGGGGGTGCCCTTTCTTTTCCCTTCGGTCCCAAAGGGGTCTGAACAGCCTCTGCCATTGCACCGATAGGTAGCAGCTTCGCACTTGGCCAGAAAGTCTTCATCTGCTTTTTGGCCTGTGGGTACTTGATCTTGCCTCGTGGCTGGTACTCCCGATGCCATCACCAGCACCCAGCAGCAACGGAGCTTTCCTTGTGCCCTAGGTCTTTTGTGTGCTTCACCCACTTAATCCTTACAGCAGCCGTAGGGGTGGTTGCGGCCCATTTTACAGACGGGGCAAGAGGCACAGAGCAGGTGACCAGACGGAAGTCTTTGGCCAAGGTTATCATACATTATTGAAGGTTGGAGGAGGGGGCCTGGTTTTAATATTTTTCATTAGCTCTTTTGAATCAAAATAGGAAGGGTGATTTACCTTGCTCTCTTCTGAGTCTTCCTTTCCTTATCAGCAGTGGGAGCAGCTGGGCTGTTTGGCCGGATTAAAATTCTTCAGTGGCTCCCTGTTGCCATCACAGTAAAGTCCAGACTTGTGATCGGGCCCTTGCTCACCCCTGCAGCCTCATCGCGTGCCGCACCGAACTGCGAGCGTTTCTCCCTTTCTACACAGCCTCTCACCTCTGCCGCAAACGCCCCTTCTTCCCATCATTTGCCTGCAGAGCTACTACTCATCCTTCAGAACTCAGCACTCCCTTCACGTCCTTGTCCCCGTGCCGGCCCTGCAGAGGCCAGGGTCCCCGTGCGGGGCTTCTCATACATGGTATTGTTGCTGATCACCTGCTGGTCTCCTGCTGGACTGGGAACTCAGTGAGGCAGAGGCAGGGCCTGCCTTCTCTATTGGAGTCCACAGGTGTTAGGTGTGTGCTGCGTGTAATAGGCAGGTGGACGTTTGTGGGAGGAATGATTGTGGCATGAGTAACACGCGGACCCTCAGTTCCCAGGGCTGGCCGTAACGGGGGAAGCAGCGGTGACTGCAGCTGTTTTTAAAAAGCATCATTCAGTGATTTCTTTAAATCCTGAGGTGGGCTTACATAGATCTTTTATTCCCCCCGTTTGAGAATAAGCTTTCTATTGTGTTAAGAAATACACTATTTCTGGGGGACGCCTGGGTGGCTTAGTCGGTTAAGCGTCCGACTTTCTCTCAGGTCATGATCTCGCGGTTCGTGGGTTCGAGCCCCGCATTGGGCTCTGTGCTGACTGCCAGCTCGGAGCCTGGAGCCTATTTCAGTCTGTATCTCCCTCTCTCTCTGACCCTCCCCTGCTCACGCTCTCTCTCTCTCTCTCTCTCTCTCCTAGAAAAAAAAAAAAAAGAAATATACTATTTCTTTAACTCATCTTTTAGATCATGGATTTAAGTCTGAACATTTTTTTCCCCAAATGTGTGTGATGGCATTATACTTTTTTATGGCAAGCTCAGTACGTAATTTGCAGTTTTAAAAATGTTTCTTTGGAATGTTGGAGCCAACACGGATTAAGTATAGTTTGGTGTGGGTGCCGGGGTGGCTCAGTCGGTTAAGCGTCCGACTTTGGCTCAGTTCATGCTCTCGTGGTGGGTCATGATCTCGCGGTTCGTGGGTTCGAGCCCGCATCCGGCTCTGTGCTGACAGCTCGGAGCCCGGAGCCTGCTTCAGATTCTGTGTCTCCCTCTCTCTCTGCCGCTCCCCTGCTTGTGCTCTGTCTCTCTTTCTCTCAAAAATAAACAAACATTAAAACATTTTTAAAAAGTAAGAACAAGAAGGAAGTTTGACGAGAAACGTCCACTGCGTTTAGTACAGAGAGCTATTTATTTATATTTTTTGTGTTTATTTTTGAGAGAGAGAGAGAGAGAGCGCATGAGCAGGGGATGCGCAGAGAGAGAGGAAGACACAGAATCCTAAGCTGTGCTGACAGCTCAGAGCCTGACACGGGGCTCGAACTCACAAACTGTGAGGTCATGATCTGAGCCGAAGTTGGACGCTTAGCTGACTGAACCACCCAGGCACCCCTACAGAGAGCTATTTAGAAAAGCTTTGCTGCATTACACACTGCAGTCTGCATGCGAGGCTGCACGAGTTTACTCCTGAGCTGCTGTGGTGCTAGAAGCAGTTAGACATCTGGCCGATGGGTCCTGAGGCTGGACTCGTAGGGGTTGTTGAGATATGAACCTTTGGATGAAATTTTCGGTTCATTGCAGAGTGTGTTTCCCTTGTAGGTTACTGGGGGGCAGGATTCACCAATCTCACCTGTCTACTTTTATACTTGGGGGTGGGCAGTGGAGGGAGGTGAAGGAAATAGAAGGTTGAGTTGGATCTTTATGAACGTGAGTTCAAGTTGTATTTGGCCCTGGTCCAGCTCTTGGCATGTGCCTGACTTCTGAACATGGCACCAGTGAGGTGTGAAGCTATTGGTCCTGAACTCAGAGTGGGTGGTCTGGCAGGACCGTGGTGGGTGGCCAGTGAGGTCCCTGAGGGGGAAAAGCCAGTTGTATGTAGAGTTGGAATCCTCTGTGGAGAGCCAGCCACTAGTATCCGTGGTCCAGCACCTACCACGTGGCAGGTACTTCACGTACATTCCATTCAACTCTTGCTGTAGTGCTGCTGCAAGGCTAATACTGTTACCTCCTTTTTACATAGGAGGGAGACAGGCCCAGGGAGGTCAAGGTATGTGTTCATGGTCATGTAGCCAGCGGGTGCAGAGCCAGGTCTGTCTTGGGCTTCCACCTCTGCTGTGGGATTGGTGGATGTGCCACGCTCTTGAGCTCCTTGGCATAGACCCTTCTCCCAGTGTCCGGGGGGTCTGGGCCAGGCTGCCGAGAGCAGCGAGGGTAGCCTGGGATGTGAGCACATGGCTTCTGCTCACACAGAGTTCTGCATTGGGGTTTCAGTGGCGAGGTGTGTCCTGTGTTCGCCTGAATGCTCTCAAGTGCACGGCTCTGTCCTGGTCTGTGTGTTAGGGGTGGGGTGGGAGGGGATGCAGACACTCCCAGCCATGGGAAAGATCTTTTCTCATTAACCGAGTATCAGAGGGGTGGTGGACTCTCTAGCTGTCAGAGTGGTGTGAGGGGAGAGTGCTGGGGGCCCAGCTGGTGAGTCCTATAAAGAGCGGCTTCTGGAGCAAGTAGTGATGTCTGTATCTTTGTGTGTAATTTACATAGAGTGAAATCCGCACAAGATTTTTGGTTCCCAGGGACTATTATATAGGCAGTAGGAATCAACAAAGTTTAATTTTTTTTTGCTTGAAATTTAAAAAAATTGATATGTAATTAATATTATATTAGTTTCAGGTATGCAGTAGCCATTCTATATTTGTATATTTTGCACAGTGATCACCACCGTTCTTCTAGGTAACATCCGTCGCCACACAGTAACAGATTTTTTTTCTTGTACTGAGAATGTTTAAGATCTACTTTCTTCGCAACTTTCAGATGTACAGCACAGTATTGGGCATTGATTCCTGAGGAAGCAGCCTTGGGGGTCCTCCTCTTCTCTCTCGTCCCTGGGTTAACGGAGGTATCTAAGCAGAAAAGCATGGTGAGATCAGATCTGGGTTCCGGAAGGTTTTCTGGAATGGATAGAAAAGGACAGAGCTAAGAAGCAAATGTCTGATGCAGTAGCAATCACCCCTTCTGAGGGTCTTTGTCTCATGTGGTCCCCACTCCCCGGACTGTCCTGTCTGTCTGGCTCCTTCTCCTTCAGGTCATTGCACCAAAGCCACCTCCTCAGCAGACCCTCCCTGGCCACTCAGTCTAATGGCCCCATCCTGCAGTCTCAGCGGTATGTCTGAAGTCATCGTGTTCCCACCTGGGTTTCTGTGGACGTGACCTCCGTCCCTCCATTTGGCTGTCCCCATCACGCGAACAGGGGCCCGTCTGTGTCCTGTCCTCCCCTCTGGGAATAGTGCGGGGCCCGCCAGGCCTCCATGAACATGTGGTGGAGAGCAGTTGAGGTGCAGGATCTGAGGTGCGGTGGGACCGAGTGCTGCAGCCCAGAGCTCAGGCTGGAAGGGGGACCGGGCCCCAAGGTCGCTCTTTTCAATTTCATTGAGCTGGATTGATGCCGCCCTTGATTTATACTTGTGGATGTTTCAGCTGGGTGGCCACTGCTCTTTCCTAACCAGCTGCGATGTTTGCCAGACTTGCCGACCACTTCTGTGGCTCAGCTTTGTGGCTTCCAACAGCGGCATCATTTTGCTTAGTTTGGATCGCTTTTCCTTTCCCGTCAGGCGAGTTCTCTTTTGCGAGCTATCATTTCCCTCTTGTAAGTCTCCCAGCGGAGCCCCTGGTCTTCCTTTTCGTGTGTCTCCCTTGTCGACTGCTTATTTTTCTGTATTAATTCTGGGAAAAGGGAAACTGACTTGGGGTGGCTTGACCAAGCTGACAGACAAAGGAATTGTTGATTTTGAAATGACACCTCGAACCTCCTGACTCTGGACATTTGCAGCGGGCCAGACCCCGAGGCTCAGTCATCTTGAGACCTTGATGTGTCCTTCTGCTGGTCATGTGGGCGTGGAGACAGGCGGCCAGCGCTCTCTATGGACCCACAATGGACACGTCAGTCCTGCATTCCTGCAGCGAGGCGGGGCACGGTGGGGGTGGGTGTGGGTGGAATTGCTTCCAGTGGAGATAGGGCTGTGGGGCCTGGGGCGGGCACCTGGGGTTTGCTTAGTGAGGCCAGGGTGGGAGTAGGGTGGGGGCACCTGCCAGATTACAAGGATTTTTTTCAAACTTGACTCCTTCCTCCAGAATGTGATGTGCAGAGGCAGACACAGGTTGGATGGCGGGGGTGGGGGTGGGCGGATGTGTTCCATGGCGCTCTTTTGTTTCAAAACCAAATGGGCCCTGCTGAGGGCTGAGGGCTGGTGGGTGGTCTGGCTGATTGGGGGGTGCTGGTTAGTAAGGGGTGACCCTGCTGAGCCCTGGAACTGGGTCTGGATGTGGTCAGGGTGTGGGCAGGGGACCACGAGTTACCGCCACGGAGCCTCCAAGTGCACTGATCTTCAGGCCCATCTTCAGGCGCTGGTGGGTGGAGTATGGAGCTCATGGAAGCGGCTCTGGGCGTGAGCACCGGGGTCAGAGAGGTGAGCTGCTGAAAGAGGTGAGGGCTTCTCTCTGGTCGTGTTGTTTCCACACACTTCCTGACTTCATTCTTCATAGGAAGCAGCCGGCTTTCCCGACCTTTGGTTACTTTAACAAACAAACCAAAGTATATCCATTTTTAGGATTAAAAAAAATTTTTTTTAATGTCTACTTTTGAGAGAAAGAGAGAGTGCGTGTGTGAGTTGAGGAGGGGCAGAGAGGGAGGGAGACACAGAATCCGAAGCAGGCTCCAGGCTCCGAGCTGTCAGCACAGAGCCTGACCTGGGGCTCGAACTCACCAACCGCAAGATCGTGACCTGAGCCAAAGTCAGCCGCTTAACTGGCTGAGCCACCCAGGCGCCGCTAGGATTTAATTTAGAATGAGGAAGATTAAGTATTGGCCTCACGTTTGTTTCCCAGCGGCCCTCCCCCACCTTGCTTCTTCTGGGCAAGCAGTTGTCTCTTTTGGAGTAATCTGCCCTAACCCTTGGCTTCACATCTCATCGTTATTGAATTGGTGGCACTGTTGCGATGCCAAGGGGCAGAGCCCTTCCCCAGGTCTTAACAGTCAAATTAGACCACAGCTTTGCAACCTCTTGGCCCCCTTGAGGGAAGAGAAATTTAATTTCCATTGCCTTCTCGTTTACTTTGCCCCTTATTCCCGGATGCCCTGAAGCACCGAGTAAAGGGAGTGGTTTTTCCCCTGGGAACCAGCTTCTCATCAGGGACGTATTAGCCAGGTGGCCAGGGCCAGCGGTCAGTTCTCCTGCATGCCGGGCTGCCGGGCAAGCGCCGGGGGCAGCAGAACTTTGTTCTGAGGCTGACATCAACATCAGGGTGCCTTCAGGGCGGCCCGGGGCTTTTCTTTCAGATCGGAAGTTGAGAATCCTAAATTAGGTACTTTTATTAATTTGTTTTGGTCTGTAAGCAGATTCCCAGGCTGTCGTGTGTTCACGGATGGCGGGGAGGAAAGCTTCTGCTCCACTAAGTGCTGTGCCCGTAGGCTGTGCGTCTCCTCCAGCCCCGCCATCTTCTAGTGTATTTCCCTTGCGACAGCCCTGACTGTCCCTGGCACTTGACGTGTTGCCTGACCAGTGGTCACTCAGCGTTTGTCTCATGAGACCAAGATGGGCCACTGGTCAGCCAGTGGAAAAAGCTGGATAAAGCAAGAATTATATAAAACCATACAGGGTTTAGGCATTTTATTTAAAAAATTTTAGGGGCGCCTGGGTGGCTCAGTTGGTTAAGCGTCTGACTTGAGCTCAGGTCATGATCTCAGTTCGAGCCCCACATCTGGCTGTGCGGACAGCTAGCTCAGAGCCTAGAGCCTGCTCTGGATTCTGTCTGTCTCTTTCTCTTCTCCCCCACTCATGCCCTGTCTTTCTGTGCCTCTCAAAAATAAATAAATGTTAAAAAAAAACAACAAAACTTAAAAAAAAATTTTTTTAATGTTTTTATTTATTTTTGAGAGAGACAGCTTGAGTGGAGGAGGAACAGTGAGAGAGAGAGAGAGGGAGACACAGAACCCGAAGCAGCTCCAGGCTCCGAGCTGTCAGCACAGAGCCCGACGCGAGGCCCAAACCCATGAACCGTGAGACCATGACCTGAGCCAATGTCGAATGCTTAATTGAGCCACTCAGGTGCTTCTAGGCATTTTATTTTTATTTATTTATTTAAAAAAATTTTCTAATGTTTTATTTCTGAGAGAGAGAGGGAGAGAGAACGTGAGCAGGGGAGGATCAGAGAGAGAGGGAGACACAGAATCTGAAGCAGCTCCAGGCTCTGAGCTAGCTGTCAGCACAGAGCCTGATGCGGGGCTCGAACCCATGAACCGTGTGATCATGACCTGAGCCTAAGTCAGATGCTTAACCGACTGAGCCACCCAGGCTCCCCGGCATTTTATTTTTAACATAAAAGAAAAAAATCAGTGTATCTTATGTGCCAATCTCTTGTCGACCTTTTACTTTCATTCTGTGGATCGGAACCATCATTCGTTTTCTTATGTAAGCCACACCCATAATTTATTGTCTTCCATATTCAGTTTTTGGTTGAAGAGGGTTGAGAACCAAGAAGATGCATGAAGCAGCCTGGGGTGCTGAATCCAAAATGCTTCACACATTTTCACCCAATCCTTTATACTTGTCTTAACTGTCTCAAGGGTAAGTTAGGGTTTATAAAAATTAAAAAAAAAAAAAATTAGCAACTCATAATTTTCATAGAAACAACTGTAGTTATTTCGTGGCTTTATATAATTAAGTGTATGTGTGTACGTATACATATGAATACATATATGCGTTTACCCATATATAAGTGCTTGTTTTTGTACCTCTATATTTTTAGGTACAATTGGCATAAATAGGTTTGGGGAATGTTAACTTTAAAAATAAAAACTCCCAGTTATTTTACCAGCAAAAGAAGGGTTTATTCAGGAATAAGAGAATTGCAATCCGGGCCAAACAAGCTTTGGCAAAACTGTAGACAGGTCCAGGGAGCAAAGGAGAGGCGTGCTTTTTTAGGGAGAAAGGGGTAAGGTGGGGAGGTTGTTATAAAGGAAAAGTCCACTGGAGCAACCTGGGAGTTTGAAGTGTGGTGGGTTTTCATTGACTGAGCCCTTGACCAAGGGGATAAGGGAAGCCTCTCTTTCTCCGACTGGAGTGGAAGAGTAGTGTGCCTCAAATCTGTGCAAGGTCAGATCTGTGCAAGTTCAAGTCCGTCTCTTCCTCCTGGGCCTGCGGTTGACCAACCGGTGGTAGGGCTTGGGCTCCCCCTGCCCAAAACTCCCCAACTCCCTTTTAGTGAGGTTTCCCGTGACTCATTTTCACAGGGACAAACACTTGTTTAGCGCCTTGGGCAGCGCGTGGGTCTGTTTGCAGTTGATCTACGGGGGGCGGGGGACGGGGGGGTCCTTTAGTAAACTAGACAGGGATTCTGTTCTCAGGAAGCTTCCAGCCTCGTGGGGGCCACTACTGTATTTCAGTAACTAACACACAAGTTAGAGTGGCAGATGCCTTCAGAGAGAGCGTGTTCCCAGCAGGAAGGGGTCAGACTGCACAGGGAAGCAGGTATTTGACCTGGGTCAGTCATTTCTTTCTGTGTTTAGCTGCATATTTTTCTAGAAGTAGAGATTTAAACAGATATAACTGTCACTGGGTCTTGGGCAGTGGTAAGAAAGTCTGAAGTAATTTTGAAGTGTCAGCATCTCCGTCCTTCATAGAGGCGCAGGCTATTCCTCCTAAGGGACAAAGCTTTAGGGTACCTGTGTTTGTGCTCTGCTCCGGGGATCGGTCAAGAAGGACGGTGTGCCTTTCGGTCAGGAAACCGCGTACCAGTCACGGTTCTGTGGCCCTAAGCTACCCTGAGCGTAAAATCACTTCCTCGGGAGACCACGGGTCGGGTGCCTCACAGACCGAAGAGAGTCCGGGGAGGGCCGGTTGTTTCCAAGGGGTGGACGGATTCCCCGAAGCCCGGTTGGAACGCCGTAGCTAGGAGGAGAAGAAAGGGGTGCTGGGCAAGGAGCAGCCTGTTGGGAAGGCTTCGGAGGGCGTCCTGGGAAATGGGGTGATACCTTAACAGGGGCCCAGATGCAGAGACGCTTTTGTACGTGCCTCCGATGAGTCCACCTGCACTTCTAGAGGCTAAAAAGTGTAGCACATCGTCCGCAGGACCTCAGGAAATACGGTAATAATCAAGAGTTCAATGGGGCTCCTAGGTGGCTTAGTCGGTTAAGCGTCCGACTTTCGCTTAGGTCATGATCTCGCGGTTCTTGGGTTCTAGCCCCGCGTTGGGCTCTGTGCTGACTGCCAGCTTTGAGCCTGGAGCCTATTTCAGAGTCTGTTTCTCCCTCTCTCTCTGACCCTCCCCTGCTCACGCTGTCTCTCTCTCTCTCTCCTAGAAATAAATAAAAAAAAAAAAAAAAAAAAAGAGTTCAAGCCGTGTTTCCAGACTGCCTCCTCAAGCTTACTGTGTGCGTGAGAGGCGAAGCCCTCCATGTGGGTGCCCCCCGTGTGGATGGGTGAATTCAGATGAGGAGAAACAGCGCCGTCTGGGAGCAGAGAGCCCAGCTTCGTGCTCATCAGCCTGACAGGGGGTGGACTCTGGGCTCTGTCCCCAAGAGGATATGGGCCTTGTGCTGTCCTTCTGTCGTGTGTCAACCAAAGCTGTAATATCCTTTATTAGATTTTTTTGAAGTTACAGGTTACTGCCTTTGTTACTGTATGTTCATGCCAAGCGAAACAGAAAGATGTATGCACATCCAGGCGGTGGTAAACCTCTGGTCCCGACACTGTTGAGATAAACTGGCATTGACCTGGGGTGGCCGAGCCTTCCACAACTTTCTCTGGGCTCTCACGAACATCGGAGCATGTTTTAGTAAAAGCGGGAACAATACTGTAGGCACCGCTCAGCGACTGGCTCTTTTTACTTCCCTTTAGCTAACGGACTCCTCGATTTAAGCTCTCTGAGAAACAACGCTCTGACAAGGGGCTCTGCGTGTTGTAGATGTTTCTTGTTGAATGAGTGAATGAATGAATGAATGAGCGAATGCTGTATTCTGGGTACCTCCCCACGGCAGTAGTTTTTGGTAGTTGGTCCAGATTGAATTGCTTCAGCCTTTTTGTAGGACATAATTACAGCAGCAGCGTGTGCGTCGCATGCCTTTTCTGGGCACTTCCAGCAGGCACTAGATGTGTTTTGCTAATCCGATGGGTGAAAATAGCATCCCATTGTTGCATTATATTTTCCTGAGTACTGGTAAGCCTGAGGAACATCACACATATTTATTAGCCATTTGTATTTCTTCTAGGCCTTCTTTATCCATAATCCTTGTCCGTTTCTTTTTTCTTCTATTGAATTTTCTTTTCAGTTTTTAGGAGCTCTTTGTATATTGGGCTGTAAGTCTCTGATATGAATTTTAAACATGTCCCTCTGGCTATTGTTTCTACAATTTGCTTTTATTTTTTTTAGATGTCTTTCTCCATAAAACTTAAAAATTATTTGGAGTCATATATGTCTGTCCCTTCACAGTGTTTAGATTTCCTCTTCCATCCATGGTGTAGAGAAGATGATAGACCAGTTTCCTGCGTGTGTATCATGTGTCTGTTTATATATGCAACATCTCTAAATATGTTTCTAAATAGAACAGTAATTTGAATATAGTGGTGTAATTAAAGATTACAGAGGCGAGGAGGGCGGGGGATAGGGAAATAGATGAAGTGGATGCATAGCACACTTATGGTGATGAGCACTGAGAAATGTACGGAATTGCCAAATCGTTTTATTGCACAGCCTGAGCTGATAATAGCAGTGTATGTTAATTATACGTGAATTAAAAAGAAAAAGCTGTAGTCTCCTTGACCAACTAAGGTTTACTGCGGAGTACAGGGTAGGCGGACAGGATGTGTGTCACCCGGAGGAGGCTCTGGCTTGGGGCTTAAGAGCGTGGCGTGTCCCAGTCCTGACATCTGTTAACTCTCCAACTTGGGCTGAGTTATTTACATCTCCTGAGCTTCAGTGTCATCTGTGAAATTAGTAGGACAAGACCACGACCCTCAGGACCCTCGTATAGGGTTGACGTAAGGGCTAAATGGGGACCAACACACGCAGAGCGAGAAGAACAGGGCTCGGTGCCTCGTAAGCACTCAATGTTATGCTTAACAATTCACTGCATAAAATTAAAACCTCCATTGACTGTATCAGCAGATGTTTAAAAGGCATATAATAAAATCCAGCAGCTGATCCTGATGAAATTCTAAGTAAAATGGTCATAGAAGGAAGTTATGTAAATAGGGAATTGTTTCCCAGAGCCGACCAGCAAGCTTGTGAAGTCGGCATTCCGTTAAGCTCCAGCGCGACAGGGAGGCCCCCCTGGCTGGCAGCACTGTCCCTTCACAGCCGAGAGCCCACAGATGATCCTGTGGATACCACAGGCTCCTAGGGAGAGGGCCCAGAGGAGTGGCTGTGGCCGTGGCCGTCCAGTGAGCTGTTCTGTCTGGAGCATGTGACCCCTTGTCCCCAAGGACTTCCTGCTGGCCCTTCACCACCAGGTGTGGCTCCTGGCCTCACCCTGCCGGAACCAGGAAGGAATTCCTGGGGTTGGGCGGGATGACGGCCAGAGGAGCCGTGGCCGGACAAGCACCGGGAACCGCCGAGGGCCAGCTGCCGCGCAGGCACCCTGGCAGGTGCCCGCGGTTCTGTGCCCGCTCTGCGAGGAATTAGTCCCGCCGTAATTCCTGACCTCGCCCTTCCTCTTCCACATGCAAAGCAGTGTTCTGAAATGACCAGGGTTCTTGAAATGAGGGGGGCAGGGAGGGAAGGCCCGAGTGCTCTGAACCCTGGGCTTCAGGTCAGATGGCAGCTTCTAGACTGGCCTACGTAAGTTTTAAAGCATAATGATAAACACTTGGAAACCAGCCTCCCAGCTTGGGAATTTCACAATCCTGCACCACAGGGAAGCTCCCAGTAGGTATTTCCTGCCAGTGGGTAAAGGTATTCCAGGGTATTTTTATTATTATTTTTTATTTTTTAATTTTTTTAATTTACAAAAGAATAGTTATGTAGGTATGTATAATCAATATATTCACTTTTTATTGATGAGCTTTATAAAAAGGGAATGGTAGGGGCGCCTGGGTCGCTCAGTCAGTTAAGCATCCAACTTCGGCTCAGGTCATGATCTCACGGTTCGTGGGTTCGAGCCCCGCATCGGCCTCTGTGCCGACAGCTCAGAGCCTGGAGCCTGCTTTGGATTCTGTGTCTCCCTCTCTCTCTGCCCCTCCCCTGCTCATGCTCTGTCTCTCTCTGTCTCAAAAATAAATAAACATAAAAAAAATTTTTTTTTAATTTATTTTATTTTTTTTATGTTTATTTATTTATTCTTGGGGTGGGGAGGGGCAGAGAGGGAGGGAGAGAGAATCCCAAGCAGGCTCTGTGCTGTCAGCAGAGCCCCATGGAAGGCTTGAACTCAGGAACTGTGAGCTCATACCTGACCCAAAGTCAAGAGTCAGATGCTTAACCGCCTGAGCCACCCAGGGCCCCTGTTGTCACACTTCTTAATCGTACCCATCTAATGGCTGTCGGTGTTCTTCACATTCTGGCCTTTATCTGCTTCTCTCTGCTTGCTGATGAAGATGAGCATGTTTTCATGTAGCTGTAAGCAACCCACGGGCTCCCTTGGTGACCCGCCTGATGGGTGTCCCAGTACTTGTCTGGGGTTGTCTCTGGGTTTCTTACTGATTTGTGTTGGTTCCTCTTCATTTGCATGGGAGCCAATGTGCTGGCTCTGCGAGGTACGGATACTGCCTCCGACCTTGTCCGTGTGTTTTTACCGTCATTATGCTGGCTTTTGTTAAACATTTTTAATTTCAGTGCAGTTTACTATAGTAAATCTTTAATGATCGGTACTTGTAATGACTTTTTAAAGGAAATCCTTCCTTGCCTTGAGGTCAAAAGACATTCTTTATTTTCTTCTCGCAATGTTAAAGTTTTGCTTTTCACATTAAGCCTTAGTCTGTCTGAAGTTGATTTTTGTAAGTGTTTTTTGTGCGAAGTAGGAATCCAATACTATTTTCTTGCGTGTGGAAGACTGGTTGACTTGGCATCACTGTTGTGAGACGACTCTGTGCTTTGGGACAGCACCTCTGTCATAGAGGAGGTTAGAAACGTGTGGGTCTGTTTCTTCTCTTAGCTTTTTTCTTAAATTTTACTTTTCTTATTGCAGTATACATAATACAAAATTTACCATTTAAACTATTTTATTTTTTTAAAGACTAAAAAAATTTTTGTGTGTGTGTGTATGTATTTGGGTTAAGTGGTTTTTTTTTTTTTTAATTTATTTCTAGGGGAGAGAGAGAGAGAGAGAGAGACAACGTGAGCAGGGGAGGGTCAGAGAGAGAGGGAGATACAGACTCTGAAATAGGCTCCAGGCTCTGAGCTGGCAGTCAGCACAGAGCCCGATGCGGGGCTCGAACCCACGAACCGCGAGATCATGACCTAAGTGAAAGTCGGACGCTTAACCGACTAAGCCACCCAGGTGCCCCAAGACTAAAACATTTTTAATGTTTATTTTATTTGTAATTTTTTTAATGTTTATTTTTGGGAGAGAGAGAGTGTGAATGGGGGAGGGGCAGAGAGAGAGAAAGAGACAGAGGATCTGAAGCAGGCTCCAGGCTCTGAGCTGTCAGCACAGAGCCCCACGTGGGGCTCGAACCCACGAGCCGTGAGATCATGACCTGAGCTGAAGTCGGACGTTTAACTCACTGAGCCACACCCAGGCACCTCATAGATTTTAGATTTTATTTTTTTAAAGTAATCTCTACACTGAACATGGGGCTTGAACTCACAGCCCCGAGATCAAGAGTCACATGCATACTCCACTGATGACTGAGCCAGCCAGGCTCCCCTACAATTTTAACCATTTTAGATCGTACACTTGTGGGGGTGCCTGGCTGGCTCAGGTAGTTAAGCGTCCGACTCTTGATTCCTGCTTGTTCGCTCTTGCTCTCAAAATAAGTAAATACACCTTTAAACTGTCTGATTCTGTGGCGGTAAGTAGATTCACACTGTTGTGCAGCCAGCCCCACCGTCCACCTGCAGACCTTCCTCATCCTCCCAGACCGGATCTCTGTCCCCGTGACACAGCCGCTCCCCGTGCCGCCGCACTTCGAGCCCTGTTTCTGGCCCGCGCCTGCCCTGCCCGCCACACTGCCATGAGGCAAGCTCCCTTCGTCCGTTCCGCCTCGTCATCCAGGTGTTTGCTTGTATCTTCCTTGTAAGTGAGCCGCAAGGATGGAGGCTAAGTGGCCCTCCGTCTCCCTGTACAGTGAGCATATGATGAGAGCTTCGTAAATGCTGATCATTGAGTATTGATTGGAATTGGGTTTGAATGAGGCAGTACGTTATGCTCACTCAGGTTGGAACCCGTGAGAGATGCAAGTGTCAGGAAGTGACCAGATCCCCCCCCCTTGGTAACAGGTGTGGAGGATGTGGTGGCACCAGCCGGGTGGACTCGCCGACTCTCCCTGACCCATCCTCTGGCACGGCCTCCCTGAAGGTTAGCTGGGCCCCCCGAGCAGGTATCTTTGCTCCCGACGGCTGCCTTGCATTGGTCTGCAGAGGAGACAGGAGGGAGAGAAGCCTAGTGAGTCCATTGCTGCTGTCTTTTTTTTTTTTTTTTAACTTTTATTGTTGAGGTGTAATTGACTTACAATATTATATCAGCTTCAGGTGCACAGCGCACTGTTCTGACAGTTTCATACATCGTGCGGTGCCCACCGTGCTAAGTGTAGTTGCTGTCTGTCACCATACGATCTGATTACATTATTGCCTGCATTCCCTCTGCTGTGCTTCTTCTCATCTCTGTGAGTTATTTATTTTTTAACTGGAAGTTTGTACCTCTTAATCTCCTTCACCCATTTCACCCATGCCCGCGCCCCTTCTGGCATCCACCAGTTCTCTGTATATTAAGTCTGCTTCTGTGTTTTGTTTTGTTTTTTAGATTTTACCTACAAGTGGCATCACATGGTATTTGTCTTTCTCTGACTCATTTCACTGAGCACACTACTCTCTGGGTCCATCCGTGTTCTTGCAAATGGCAAAATCAATCTCTCTCTCTCTCTCTCTCTCTTTTTATGGCTGAGTGATATTCCAGTGTGTGTGACACACATATCATATCTTTATTATCTGTTCATCTATTGATGGACACTCGGATTGCTTCCATAGCTTGGCTATTGTAAATAATGCTGCAGTAAACATAGCAGTGCTTGTATCTTTTTGGATTAGTGTTTTTGTTTTCTTTGGTAAATACCCAGTAGTGGAATTCCTGGATCATATTGGACGTCTATTTTAAATTTTTTGAGGAACCTTCATAACCATTTTCCACAGCGGTCACACCAGTTTACATTCCTGCCTGTGGTGCACGAGGGTTCCCTCCTCCCTGCATCCTCACCACCACCTGTTGTTTGTCCTTTTCGTATTAGCCGTTCTGACAGGTGTAAGGTGACATCTCATTGTGGTTTTGATTTGCATTTCCCTGATGGTCAGTGATGTTGAACATCTTTTCCTGCATCTGTTGGCCGTCTGTAGGTCTTATTTGGAAAAATGTCTATTCAGTCCCCTGCCTATTTTTAAAATTTGTGTGTGTGTGTGTGTGTGTGTGTGTGTGTGTTGAGTTGTATAAGTTCTTTATTTTGGATACTAACCCCTTTTGAGATACATCACATGCAAATAGCTTCCATTCAGTACATTGCCTTTTTGTTTTGTTGATGGTTTTTGTTTTTGTTTTTGTTTTTATTTTTGTTCTTTTTGCCGTGCAAAAGCTTTCTCTTTTGGTATAGTCCCAATAATTTATTGTTGCTTTTGTTTTCCTTGCCTGAGGAGACTTAGCCATAAATATGTTGCTAAGGCTAATGTCCAAGAGTTTACTGCCTATGTTTCTTCTGGGAATTTTATGGTTTCAGGTCTCACATGTAGGTCTTTAGTCCACTTTGAGTTTATTTTTGTGTATGCAGTAAGAAAGTGGTCTGTGTAGCCATCCAGTTTTCCCAGCACCATTTAGTGAAGAGACTATTTTTTTTTGCCTATTGAATATTCTTGGCTCCTTTGTTGAAGATTAATTGACCATATAAACACGGGTTTATTTCTGGGCTTTCTATTCTGTGCCATTGATCTGTTTTTGTGCGAGTTCCATATTGTTTTGAGTACTATAGCTTTGTATAGTGTAGCTTGACATCTGGGGTTATGGTGCCACCGGCCTTGTTCCCCCTGCTTCGGCTCTTTTCATGATGATCCCCACCCAGACAGGAAACCTGTGGTTGGTAGCTGTCCTCTGGCCACCAGGATGAGTGGCTGCTGTTCCCCGGGGGAGGAGTTAGGCGTGGGGTAACAGACCAGGAGCGCCGAGAAAATCCTCCATCCGGGAAGTCAGTGTAGAGGTAGATGGAATACAAATAAAATTCATAGGCAATTGATAGATGAGTGTCTCAAGTGTGGTGTCTGTCATCTGGTGCCCATGAGAAAGAGTTGTGGGGAGACATAAAGCCAACTGTGCCGGCTCCTCAGTGGAGTTGGCTTTCTGTTGTTCCATCGTGCCTAGATCTTGGAGGGCGACCCGAAGGGGAGCGGAGAGAGGGATCTGGAGGGAAGGAGACTTAGATTTTGGGACCGAATAGGCTGTCAGGTACCAGACCTAGTGTTTGATCCCATCTAATCCCCTCAGCAACCTGATAGGTGGGCGGTGCTGGCCTTCTTAGAGTTAGGCAGCCCACCCCGCTGGGCACCCCCTGCTGGGCACCCAGGGAAAGCTGCTGGACTTGGTGAGCCTGGGTGCGGCCCGAGAGCTTACCCCCTGGAGTCTATCAAATGTGTAAAGTCCAAGATGTATTTGGAGAGTTTCTAATTCAAGAAAACATTTTAAAAAATGGAGAAAGCATTTACGGCCTTTCTTTCAAGGTGAAGTTGAAAAATGAAGCCCCAGTGGAGGGCCTTTGGGCAGTGCCGCTACTGCACAGGTTCCTGGTTGTGTAACTCAGGGCACCACCGGGGAAGCTTGGGCCTGAATTTTGCAAGACACTCTTCAATTACGCTCGCATTACTGGATAAGCAGAAACAGTGAAGTTGCCCATCAATGAGAAACGTGGCGGACTCTGTTTCCAAGCTGTTGTGGTGGAGAACAAGTACAACCTTTTATTGTCTTGTCTTTTTTTTTTTTTTTTTTAATAAGATTGTTTAAAAAAGTCACTGCTGGTTCTCTCTCTCTGCCTTTAGGTAGTTTTGCTGCAGAGCACTTGGGCAGGAATATGTCACATAAATCCTTCCTTGGGCTGACCTTCAAGTGCAGGACATTTGCTCTAGTGCCCAGGCCGCAAAAGTCTTCTTAAATCCAGTTCTGAATGAATTAAACCTCCATATGCTGTTTATAATTTGAAAACCCAGGTGTGTGTGTACTTTGATTTCTAGAACCGTGTCTTGTTTCAAATACAGGAAGGCACTGTCATAAAGAAGCGCATGCAAAGCTATTTAAAAGCATGAGTGAATTTTCGGTCACTGTGAGGTGGCAGGCTCAGCCCTTCTAAGCGTGGTCTCCGGGGCAGAAAGACCAAAGGCAGAATCCGGCTTCTGCTGCCTCCAGCCCCTGTGCAGAGCTACTGTTCCATATTTGCTAGTGCACAGTTCTTTTTTTAAAAAATTAAAAAAATTTTTTTAAATGTTTTATTTATCGAGAGAGAGAGACAGCATGAGCAGGGGAAGGTCAGAGAGAGAGGAAGATACAGAATCTGAAACAGGCTCCAGGCTCTGAGCTGTCAGCACAGAGCCCGACGCGGGGCTCGAACCCGCTAACCGTGAGTGAGATCATGACCTGAGCCAAAGTTGGATGCTTAACTGACTGAGCCATCCAGGTGCCCTTAAAAAAAATTTTTTTTAACGTTTATTTTTGAGAGAGAGAGAGACAGAGACAGAGGCTGCGTGGGGGAGGGGCAGAGACCAAAGGAGATAGAATCCGAAGCAGGCTGCAGGCTCTGAGCTGTCAGCACAGAGCCCAATGTGGGGCTCGAACTCACAAGCTGTGAGATTGTGACCAGAGCTGAAGTTAGACGTTCAACCGACTGAGCCACCCAGGCTCCCCCAAAAAACTCTTTTTTAAAAAAAATGAATGAGCCCTCCCTCCTCTCGTATTGTTTCCAGTCCGAGAGCCAGCAGACCCTCAGAGCTTGCTGAGTGAATGGAGAGAGACGCTGGAGGGGAGGGGCCGGGCGGGAAGGGAGGGCGGGAGCCCAGGCCTGCGAGTGCGGAGACCGGGCAGTGCAGTCTCGTGGTTTGGAAGTCACCTGTGTCAGCCCAGTTCGTTGCTTCAGTCAGATGCGCCGTGCCCTGCGGTGCACCCCATCAGCCACCTTGAACGGCCTTTGGCTCACAGAGCGAGCGCCCTTGCCTTTGAAGGTGCCTACTTTCTTGGAGACACTTGAGCAGACTGCTTTCTTTCTTTCTGCTTCATCTTCCCTGGGTCCATTTTAGAATGAAGACCAGAGTGCCACTGACTCCTTTTCATAAAGAGTATAATGAATGCTTATTTTTATATTATTATTATTTCTGTGATCAACTTTTTATCTTGGAAAAGATATGCCCAGGAGTGGCAAAGACGATGCAGAGCGCTCCCATGGACTTTTCACCCAGTTTCCCCTAATGTTAGCGTCTTACGTAAGGCAGCACGCTTGGCACAACTGAGAATCGCACACCGGTACAAAGTTATTAGCGACACTACAGGCCGCACTTGGACTTCACTGCTTTTTCCACTGAGATTCTGTCTTATAGGCTCCAGGCCAGGGTATCACGTCGCGTTCATCCTCGTCTCCTTCATTTGTGACAGTTTCTGTCATTCCCTGTTTTTCACGACCTTGACGGTTTTGAAGCGTGCTGTTCGGATATTTTGTGGAATGTCCCTCACTTTGGGTTTGCCTCATGGCTTTTTTTTTCCCCCACATTATTGGATGGGGCCTCTGAGTTTTGGGGAAGAACACTGCCGAGGTGAAGTGCCTGCCTTACCGAATCAGGGAGCACAGCGACGTCAGCACGACTGACCCCTGTGGAGGGTCACCTTGTGAGAGTGTATTTTTCCTCCTTGGTGTTACACCATCTTCAGTGGCTCTGACTCCCCGTAAAGGTGAGGACCCCTCGTCTGCTGGGTGCCTCTTCCCAGAGTGAACACTCGCGCGGGGTGCCTGCCGGGTCCCGGGATAACATGGCTGGGGCGCACAGTTCTGCAAGCATTTCGCAATTTTCTCAACCACAAGTGAAACAAGCCCAGGTCTCCGCTGCTAATTGTTGAAACTAGGGGTCATGATCCCAGTCCCTTTACTTTTTACATGGCTGACGTTTTCTATGAAAGATGAAGAGGAAAATGTTTCCAGTCTACAGATCTACTGAATCCCACGTCGTTTTGAGAGTGTCGGTGTTACGAAGTTGGTTGTTGTCAGGCCGGGGCTCACTCATCTCGAAAGTACCTGGTTCTTCCCCAGGGCCTCCGTGGGAAGACACGTGGGGGTCTGCACCCGTGTTAAGTGGCACTGCGATTCATTCTGTAATAGGAGTGCTTCTTAACACTGCGAAGGAAGAATGCTCACTGGTGTGCCATCAGACATTGATTCTGCATACAGTGAGGTCAGAGATTAGTTGGAATACACTGGTGGAACAGGAAGAAATTTTGACTGTTGTCACATTAATTTGTTGGAAAGAGCATCTGAATCTAATGAATTTGGGACGTGGCCTATATCTTGTATATGCGCTGTTTTGAACATCACACGCCATGAGTCTGGCGTTTCAGTAAATGTAGCAGGGAGATACTGATACCAGTGAAAGACCCTTGTCCCCCAGCCTTGGACCCTCTACACGCTGCCGCAGAGTGACCGCCTGGGTTTAAAATCTTCTAAGGAACTCCGTTTATTGCTTCATTGTAAAATCAGTGCATATACTTTGTAAAATACAAGCACACATCACTCAAAAGGAGAAAATCACTGTCAGTACCTTCATGTTCACTTTTCTGGATCGTTACATTTACTGACACACAAGTGTGGTTTTTAAAAATAAATGGGATCGGGGCGCCTGGGTGGCTTAGTCGGTTAAGCGTCCGACTTTCGCTTAGGTCATGATCTCGCGGTTCGTGGGTTCGAGCCCCGCGTCGGGCTCTGTGCTGACTGCCAGCTCAGAGCCTGGAGCCTGCTTCAGATTCTGTGTCTCCCTCTC
>NW_024080636.1:3144938-3390339 GCF_003009895.1 Hyaena hyaena | reverse complement strand
AAATAAAACATTAAAAAAAAAAATTAAAAAAAAAAAATAAATAAATAAATGGGATCATATGATTTAAGTAGTTTGTAACCTGTTCTTTATTTTTTTAATGTTTACTTATTTGAGAAAGAGAGAGAGAGAGAGGAGAGAGAACACAAGTGACGGAAGGGCAGAGAGAGAGAAGGAGAGAGAGAATCCCAAGCAGGCCCTGCACTGTCCGCTCGGAGCCCGATGTGGGGCTCGATCTCATGAACCGTGAGATCATGACCTGAGCTGAAATCAAGAGTTGGACACTCAACCGACTGAGCCTTTGTAACCTGCCCTTCACTTCACTCTCACGGGAGAAACGGCTTCCTCGCCTAGACTCTGTCCTAAGCCGGGTCACCGGTCACAGGGGCAGAGCCACCACTGCCAGGTTCAGCAGTTTGCTTTCTCCCATGACCCCTGCCAGGGAGATCGCCGTGTGCCCGGGGGACCTGCCCTGGACGCGGCACTCTCTGCTGCTCAGCCTCGTTGGCCTCTGGGCAGAGTCCCGTCACTTTATTTTCCTTCCAGGACCATCTGCACCAGCCCCCTCCATCCCCATCCTTGGTAACTCGGGGTCCCCATGGGTTTGCCTCCATTCGGATCGTGTCGTTGATTTTCTGACATGTGTTGGTTGCCTGCTGTCTGAATTTCCTGGGGTGCTGCTGCCACCCGAGCCCCTAAGTCTGGGCCTGCTGTGTTTGCACGCTGTCCTCGGAGAGGCGCCTTTGCCCCTTCCGTGACTCTAGCTGTGGTCAGCATCAGGGGGTGACCTCAGTGGCTACCGTATAAAAACACACCGTGTGTACGTTACCTCGCTTTAATCTTCCCGGGCCCTGGGGTGGAAACTGAGGCTGTCTTCATGTCACAGGTAGAGAGGTGCCCAGAAGCCTGCTGAGGTCCCGCGCCTGCTCACCGCTGCCCCTCTCTGTTGCGTGGCCCCACGCAGCTCCGCCTCTCCCACGCGGGTGCCCCAGGAGGTCCTGCGGGGGCCCAGCCTCGAACACCCTCACTTGGCAGGACCTCGGCCCGTATTGAAGTTCGGCTGGGCACGTTGTGCTTGTGTAAGCAGAGTAGACCTCAAGTTTAAGTGGTAAGAGTAGAAGAAAAACATAAAGTTTGTAAAATGAGATACACTTTTAAGATTGTAGTTGGTATTCTATGTATAATCACATTTCAGACCTGAAAATGGGAGTTTTGAGGGGTTAGAGAACATGTCTTTTACATTGAATTTACAGGGGCGCCTGGGTGGCTCAGTTGGTTGAGCGTCCAACTCTTGACTTCGGCTTGGGTCATGATCTCACCATCTGTGAGTTCAAGCCCCACATCCAGCTCTGCGCTGACAGTGAGGAACCTGCTTGGGATTCTCTCCCTCTCTCTCTTTCACTCTGTCCCTCCCCCACTTGCTCTCTCTCTCTCTCTCTCAAAATAGGTAAAAATAAACTTAAAAAATAAGTAAATTGAATTTCTGTAACACTCAACAGTGCCTGCAGGCTTTAGATCCGTTCATTAAACTCTAAATGTGTATTTACTACCTACCAGGCTAAAGCACGGTATTCTCTGATAAAGGTTCGGATGCCGCCTATTTCTTGGCACATCGGGATTCTTTATCTTCTCCCATCTTTCCCATCTTCTTTATTGCTAGCACTGGTCTGAGTGGAGAAGGAGAAGGTAACGAGAGCATTCTGGGGTGCTTGGGGTCAACATTTCACTTAGGTATATATTCATACCTCTCCTGGTTTCATGAAGGGTTTGAGTTGGTTGGTTGGGATTACCAAAAAAAGAAAAGGCAGAACTGAATTCTTCCTTTGCCATCTCTAAAGCAACAATAAAACATGTTTAATTCCTTAATTTTTTTAAAAGTTTATTTTGAGAGAAAGAGAGCAAGCGAGTGAGCATGGGCAGGGGAGGGGCAGAGAGAGAAGAGAGACCCCCAGGCAGGCTCAGTGTCTGATGTGGGGCTTGAACTCCCGAACCATGAGATCCTGACCTGAGCCAAAGTCGGATGTTCGACCGCCTGAGCCACCCAGGTTGTGATGAGGCCCCCAGGGGTCGCCCGGAGCCCTCCCACACCGTCACAGTGTGCTTGTGGGACCCAGGACTCTGCAGTCAGCAGGAACCAAGTGCAGAGCTCCGAGCACTGTCACCACTGTGTGCCCGTGGACAAGCCACCTCCCCAGAGCTCTAGTTTTCTCTTCTGACAGATGGGGACAGGACTCCCACCTGGCAGGGTTTGCAGGAAGTATAGTCATTGTATGTAAACATCATGGCAAATGTGTATAAAATAGCCCCTAATATAAATAGTCCCTATTTTATCCAATATTTGTAGGGTTTCTAAACACCAGTTCACGACGGGTATTTTTAGGGTATTTTTATTGCCACGGGGCCAAATATCAACATTGTAATTATTCTTTACAAAACTGGAGATACTTAGCTTGAGGCTCTTGATTTTTTTCTGAAGTTGTATGACCTGCTTTTTAGTGTCAGATGCCTTTTTTATTATTAAAATGCCTTTGAAATGAAATAATGGGAAGTGATTGGTTTTTTTCTTTCTTCTTCTTCTTCTTCTTCTTCTTCTTCTTCTTCTTCTTCCTTCCTTCCTTCCTTCCTTCCTTCCTTCCTTCCTTCCTTCCTTTTAGTGCCTTTGGTGGAAAAAATGATCCCAGTTGGTAAAGTTGGGAGCTTCCGTGAGGTGTGGTTCCCTGCCCCCACCCCCCCTTCTCTTGGGGGAGGAGGAAGCCTGAGAGGCACAGCGACACTCCTCACATCCTCACCGGGGTGGTCCCCTGCATGCTCCCTACCCTCCTAAACTCTGAGCTGCTTAAGGACAAGTGTGGGGAGCGACTTAGCTTGTAATTTCCCGACTCTAGCATGGAGAGGGGACACACAGATACGTGAGGGGGAAATCGCCAGTAACACACGAACACAGCACCTCTCTAACTTTAGTCCTGAAAATACCCAGAAAGTCGCCACGAATCTTGCTCACCACTTCTTTTTGAATTGAGCCCTGCCTTCAGGGATCATTTTCCATCTGCGGCGGGTTGCCCAAGGAGGGCTGGAGGGGCCCCCGAACTGAGGGTGATGTCTGAACCACGGAGATGCTGTGGCAGGAGCCCAGGGGTTTCTTCTCGTGATGACATTTTCTAACGTGTAAGAAAAGAAATTAACATATTTTTCATATCACATCGGTGCTTTGAAGTTTTTCTCAGTTGGGCTTTCTGCTTTAATTAGTCTGTTTCATTTTTTTTCTTTAGCTTTGGGCAAGTGCCAGGGAAGCAAAGAAGCTTATATAAAGGGTTTTAAAGTGTTTTTTTTTTGTTTTGTTTTTTTTTTAACTTTGCCAGCGATAGAACTGGTACTTAGTTCATCTTGTTCTGGCACCTTCTTCTTTGATCGAGAATGTTAGAGGTTAGAGATTTGGCTTGGATCATTCGTTTTCATATATATATGTAGGAAGACTAGAGGCAAAGATGGCTCTATTTATGTCTTGTTTCATGGAAATGCAAAAGGCTGAGAAACAGGATTTGAACGTGGCCACTACTCTCTCCACCCACCAAAACCAAATAACCCATCAGACCGTTCTCTATAACCCATTTAAATTCTGGAATTTAAGATTTGCTATCATTTGAGGAGAAAGAAAAGCTAATACCAGTAATTATCACATTAGATTTTACCTGCTTGCTGACTGTCCAGCAGCCATTGAAACCTGTCACTGAGAGCTGCTGTTCTCGCGCTCTTTCCTGCAGTCGTAATGGAGAGTGGAGTTCACCTGGTCAGAAGATAAAGCACTGGGGTCCATCGGAATCCTTTGTGCATGTTAGAGGGCCGGCTATTCTAGGAACTGAGACCCGGGGTGATACACACACGCTGACACAGCCCGGAGCTCAGAGGCCCCTTGCCGTGCGGTCCTTGGTGAAGGCAGCTTTGCTGCACTGGCCCTGCAGAGTGGGGATGGCTCCGTTGTTCAGGTTCCACACAGGGCTTTCCTTCTTTTCCTCTCTCTCTCTCTCTCTTTCTCTCCCGCCTCTCCCCCCGCCCCCCGGCCACGTTCCCAGTTCCTTGCCTGCTCCCCTCACCTTTCCTCCTCATTGAGATATTAATGTACATACAACCAAATGGCCCCATTTAGCGGCTTTGACAAATGCATACGCCCATGTAGCCACTGCCCCAAGCGAGACAGAGAACATTTCCAGCGCTTCAGAACTTCCCTTGAGCCCCGTGCGCTCAGCACCACCCCGCCACCCCTGCCCGGCCCACACTGATCTGTCGCTGTGGATTTGTTTGGCCTGTTTAGAACTTCATGTCAGTAAACACACAGTGTGCACCCTTTGGCATCTGCTCCCTTTTGCTCACCATCAGGTTCTGTGATTCACCCGTTTGCATCTGTCAGAAGCTCCTTCCTTTTCAGTGTCAGTGATGGTGGTGATGCTGTGAACGCCACTGCTGAGCTCTGGCGTCCCCTGTGGAGAAGTGTGACAGAGAAGTCAGGGCCCCACGGAAGTGCGTGCTGGCTTGTTTGTGGATCCCCGTGTCCTGACTCTCCTTAGCACTTGAGGAAGGCTGGGAGGAAGAGGGGGCGCCTTCCCACCCAGGCCATCACTAGGCCTGATAATCTTGGAGAGGTGGCTTCTCGGAACGACTGTGCTCTGGTCAGCACCAGCCTGCGGTACTGGGTACGATCCTGTTTGCCTTTCTGGAGATGGGGAGGTGGGCATTGCTAACGGGATGGGGCCCTGTGACCAGAGGGGCTCTTCTAGAACTTCTGCGTGACTTCTGCCATCCCGGCAGGTGCTAGACCACCAGGCTCTGCATTTAGGGCTCGCTGAGTTCAGGGGCACGAGAACCGTGGAGCCCACCTAGCACGGGGCTGCCGGCTCCCTCCACCTCTCACCCCAGAGCCTGCCTCTGAGCTGTCCGGCTTCTCCTTGCCCTGGCCTGGCTCATCTGTTCACTTTCCGTGCAGAAGCCCAGAACTGCACCTGCCCTGTTTAATTAACATCCTGATGACTGTGTGTCCATAACCTCTTTAAGGGTCACCTTGCAAGAGTCACTGGTTGCGTGGGGCAGGGGAAGGGGCGGGGAAGAGGGGAGAAGGCGGCAGTGGCAGCTAAAGCTCACGGGTTTCGTTCTGAGGCGATAACAATGTCATAAAATCGGGACGTTGCTTGCACAACTCTCTAAACACACTAAGCACCGTTGAATTAGATATGCTGTAAATGACTGAAGTGTATGGCATGTGAATCCCAAGTAGCTAAAGCTGTTTTGGAAAAAGGGTGGCGTCAGAGCAAGCGCAGACCAGTAGCGAAATGGGGGGGAAGATCACGTAGTGGAAATCCTGTTCTTGCCCCCATGGGACATGACCTGTTGCCACGTGTCCTTGTGTCCTTCGGGAGTCTGGCTCCGTGGGAGGCATCAGCCTGGTGGAGAGATGATGGGCTTTGAAGGCATCTGGTAGACCTGACCTTGAATCCTACTCTGCCATTATTTGCCAGGTGGTACTGGGCCGGTTGCTTAACCTCTCTGTGGTGGTTCCCCTTCCGTAAAACGGGGCTAGTGGTACCTTTCTTAGGGAAAGGGAGTCATTTATTTATTTATTTATTTATTTATTTAATTTTATTTTGTAAAAAAACCTTTGAGAGACACAGAGAGAAACAGAGCACAAGCAAGGAAGGAGCAGAGAGAGAGGGAGACACAGAATCCACAGCAGGCTCCAGGCTCTGAGCCCCGACGCGGGGCTCGAACTCACAAACCGTGAGATCATGACCTGAGCTGAAGTCGGACGCTTAACCCACTGAGCCCCCCCAGGCGCCCCTTATGGAGCCTTTTAGAAGAGCTCAGTAAAGGCAGCACCCCGCCCCGCGCCTGTCATGTAACATAACAAAGGTGTCAAGAGAGAAGAGGCGGCCTGTGTGGTGACGTCCTGATGTCTGTGGCTCACGCGGGGCAGATGACCGCAGTGCGAGGACTGAGGTGACGAAGGCTCTGGTAGTTTTTAGCCAGCTTGTGGGACTCGGTCTCTGAATTTTTTCTGCCTTAATCTACATGGTTTGAGTTGGGTGAAGACGAGCTCTTGGAGAACTCTCTCCTGCCCTTTCCCCGAGCCTGCTGCCCGCCCTGGGTCACCGCACAGTGTTCCCTCGTCCTGGGGCACGTGTTCCTTCCAGCCGTCATCAATCCGTGCCATTTTTATTACTTACACATCTGTCCTGCCCCGACACTGAGCAGTCAGTGACCTTGGCTTTCACAACCAAGGGACCCCCGAGGCCTTAAGCACTGTGCCTGCCGCTGATGTTTGTTGAATGAATGCCCAGTGATTTCAAGTCCGGTGACAGAAACCAGATTGGAACTGGAAATACCAGTTTAGGTACCACGTGCCAGAGGTTAGCAGGTGGGTCTCCCTGGAGCAGTGCTTCCGGTCCCAGGCCTGCCTTAGGGCAGGAGAGCCGCCTCAGCCAGCCTTGTCCTCTGCCAGAGGGACAGGACGAGGGGCAGGACGGCTGTCTCCTCTGGGAACCCAGTGGTGAGGGTGGCCCAGGTGGTGGGGAGGGGGAGAGGATGCCCCAGCCACACTGGAAGGAAAGCTGGGCTCATTACTTCATAGTGAAGTCACCTTCCAAAGCGTTTGAACTAAATTTAAGCAGCACAGAAGTATGGTCACAAAAGCAGCTCTGTCTATGCTGTCTGCATTCTTTTTTTTTTTTTAAGTTTATTTATTTATTTTGAGAGCGAGAACACAGGCTGGGGAGGGGCAGAGAGAGGATCCCAAGCAGGCTCCAAGTCGTGGGCACAGAGCCTGACGCGGGGCTCAAACCTACATACCGCGAGATCGTGCGTCCGTGAGAGATGAAGAGTTGGAGGCTTAGCCGCCTGAGCCCCCCAGGCGCCCCCGCCGTCTGCATTCTTAACTCACTTCCAATCAGATTTTTATTGCACAGCAGCTGTCTCCAAGGTCCAGTTCTGGTTTATCCGGGGGAACCAGAATGGAGAGGCACTGTGGGGTAGTGGCTAACAGCAGGATTCTGGAAGCTGACTGCCTGGGTTCAGAGCTTAGCTACCCCATGTGCCAGCTTTGGGACACAGGGCAGGTAATATGATATTTCTGGACCTCAGCTATCTCAGCGAGGAAATGGAAGAGGCAAGATGCCCTGATAGGATTATTTCCACGATCAACCATAAAGTAAGCATTGTATACGTGTTTACCAAGCAGCTTGTGTTTGTTGGATTACCAAAAAAAAAAAAGTAAAGCGAATGAAGGTCTTAAAGGAAAAAACCCCAAATGAATAAATCTCTCCTGCCATGATCATCCTCTCTCCTAACCAAGGGCCCTAAGGGGACTCTGGGGCAAAGAGATCTCTGTCATGCTGGCCGATGGAAAGGAGAGGTAGGTAATCAGCTCGCTCTGCCAGAACTCAGGTGTTTATTCTTTCTTAGCAGAAGAAAACATCCCCAGAAAAGAACTTTTGTGACCATACTTCTGTGCTGCTTAAATTTAGTTCAAACGCTTTGGAAGGTGACTGCCAGGCCATTAGTTTTAGAAAGGCTGTCTGTGTGTCGTGGTCAGGTACACTGAAGTAGTCTCTAGAAACCTTACTTAGCTTCCCCAGCCTTAGTGTCCATCACAGGGCAAAATGACCTTGGGGACCATTAACCCCGCAGCAGTCCCCAGGACGAAGCAGCCCCCTCCCTGCAGGCCATGGCCGCTGCAGGCCGGGTGTGCTGGCCCAGACCTCCAGCGTGGGCCCCTCTGTAAGGGTGCAGGTGAAGCCGAGCCGACTGCTGGGGGGGGGACGGGGAAGTCTGCGTCGGGTTGACTTGTGGGGATTTTGTTTTGGGGAGGCGGGGAGCAGAGGGCGATGTGATACTTCTCCAAGTGGCGTGAATTCTTAGTGTGTGTCAAGTGACTGAGCCTTGCGTTGACAGGGCCCTGGGTTTACTGGTGTTTTTCCACTGAGACATTTTTAAACACCAGATTTTGGGAAGATATTTTTAACCTATTCTCTTTTGTGTCATAAGGGGAGGCCAGAGGCTATGTTGCAAGGAGGGAAGGATGCAGTTCTGGCCACCACCCCTGAAGGGGTGGGGGTGCGCGTGTATCTTCTGGGAGGGTACTTTGGGGAAACTGAGATCTGAAAATCTTTGTTTCTTGTGTTTGTGCACATTAGGTTCAATACCTGCCCTTTTTTGTAGTGTCTGTATTTTTTGATACTGTTGCATACGTTTTTAAAACACTTCATTGAGACATAACATAAGCATACGCGTGCACGTATTATAAGTTTGTGTACCAGTGAATTTTCACAAACGAGCACACACCCAGCTCAGGAAACAGAGCCCTGCCCAGAAGTGCTCCCGGGAACCCTTTCCTGCCCAGTCCCTTCCCGTTCTGCCCCGGCGTCAGTCAGTGTAGAATATTGGTGCCCGCTCTTTATTGTATCAAGGGGAATTATACAGTATGTGTTCTCATTGGCGCACGTGTTTAGAGCTCTCCCTACAGTTATATTATTCTCCCTACAGTTATATTATTCTCTTTTTCCTTCACTTTAAATGCTTTGTAAAACTCCAGAGAGAAAGGTGTTTCCTGGGTTTAGTTTTTACTTCTGGCGACTCATACTTGCGCATTTGAGTGCCTTCGGAGCCTGGAGCCCGAGAGACTGGAGTCTCCAGCTCTGAGCCTGCCTCTGGCCCCCCAACCCCCGCTGAGCCGCTCCGGCCCC
The DNA here is from genome assembly GCF_003009895.1 of Hyaena hyaena. Lineage (NCBI taxonomy): Eukaryota > Metazoa > Chordata > Mammalia > Carnivora > Hyaenidae > Hyaena > Hyaena hyaena. The sequence goes on along the minus strand of NW_024080636.1, from coordinate 3,381,616 downwards.
GCTATATGGAGTCACAAAGAGCAGTTGAGTTTTACATGTAGGGACAGCGTGAGGTTATCCCCTGCAAGTCGTCCCTGTCCCGTTGACTCCTGTGACGCCTGGCACCTTAGCTGCAGAGCTCGTACGTGCAAGGACCCCCAGTGCAGCAGATTCTAGGGCTGTCCTACGCAGTGTAAGTCAGTTGATGGACAAGCTGATTTTTGGGGGGAGGTCATAGGACTTTTGTTCTCAGATCCCCTCTGTCTGACCCTCTCTCGAATACCGAGGTTTCTGGGGGGCCGCCTCCCGAAAAGAAAGCCCCTCCGTGGTGGTCCCAGCGGGCCTGGAGCCGAGGTCTGAGGTCCTGGCGGCTGTAGGGTGCCCGCAGCTCGCCTTATCTCGCTGCAAGGTGTCGGCAGCCAACAGGAAATGATGAAACGTGCTGGGAGAATTCGGCGGGGAGCTGGAGGTCAGACACACCAGCAGGGCCGGGAGGAGGCAGGTACGGAGGCTGCGCTGCCGAGCGAAGCAGTGGAAGCTGGCATTTGGCGGAAAACTGTGAGTGTGCCATCTAAGGCGTGCATTTCCTTTCAGGGAGACCTTTGCAGAAGCAGAGCCTTCATTGATTTCTTTCATTTTCCTCCGAGCGCTTGGGTTTAACAGAAACCTCACCTTTGAAACACACCTCATCTTAGAGCTTCTCGGTGGAAACATTCACCGAGTTCAGTATTAACCGAGCCAGCGTGGAGTGTTCTCTCCAGAATGCTTGGCGAAAATGTCAGAGTAAATGTTTGATTTCTTGCTTGGTGGATAGATTTTGGCCTAAACAAATGAAAGATTGGGCTTTATCACCTTGACTGTGGTTTGAGAGCATCCACGCAGGCTTCTTTCCCAAAGAGATGGACTAAATTAGAAACTTGGGCACGGCTTAGACCAGCTTATACACGTCCAGCTGTGTTTTTTTCTTACCGGGTAGCTGCATGAGTTACTTGAGTTAACTGCTAACGGGGTTGGTTCCTTCTCCTCCTGTCGGGCATATTATGTCTCTGCGTGCTTTCCTTTCTTCGCAGCCACATCTAACCTACAAACATGAAAATGGGACTTGTCAGAAGAAGGGAACAAATTAGCTTCTCAGGTCGACAGTAATTGCGGTTTCATGGCCGTCTGCCCCAGACTCCCGGAATTAGCATGTGGCGTACTCCAAGACCCCTCCTCCCCTCCTCCTCCGTCATTGCTTTCTTACTCCTCCCCCCCCCCCCGCAGCGGGACGCTGTTTGTGCCCTCGGCCCCATCCGACTGCTGTCACCAGCCCCTGTGTCTTTATTCTTAGTACATAGTGGAATGTGAAAAGTTCTATTGTTCCCATCACTGAGCAGCCTCACATGCATATTGAATTGTTTCCTATCTCGGAAGTCATGTTCTGGAATTGAAAAATTGTGGCTCTCCTCCCTCCTTTTGGTGTGTGCGGTCCCGCGCTTCTGGTTAGAAGGGCCTTTAAAATCCCGGCACTCGAGTGAGCCTTCACGAAGTGAATATACTTCCTGGATTACCTTTCGGCGTGAGCATTAGAAAGGCGGTGTCCGGATCCTCTTTCTATTTTCCGGAAAGTGCCAGGCCGGTTCAGTCCGTGCCACACAGAGAAGCGGATTTTCTTGGTAGGCCGTCACCTCGTCGATTTGTGCGTTTTGAACCCTTTCAGGGTTGTGCTTTCCTGTTTTTTAGAAATCTCCCAAACATACACTGTTTCCCCTGGACCTTAGCGGGGCCCGCAGGTTTTGCCCTCGCTGGTGTAATTCTGGGTAGCTCCTCGGACTCTTCTCCTCCTTCACACTGCGATCTCCTACTGAATTCTAGATGAACTTTAAACGCTGCGCTTATGGAAAATAACAGAGCGGTGTCATGACTTCAGGCGGAAACGTGTCTTGCAGGTCTGAGATTGATGCCAGGAGTAAAAACAAGCCTCCCCGCCCCGCCCCCTTTCTTTTTATACTTCGTTAGTCCTCGGCTTTGCCCCGCCGTGTAATTCTGCTGTTATTTGGCGGCATGGTTAAGAAGATGGGAACACGCTATGCAGGGTAGTAACGGCTCCTGCAGGCTGTAGAGTCAGGCCCTTCATTTAGTTTTTTTGTAAGCAAAGGAATTAAGACCAAGAGGCACTGCGACACGCTTTGTTGACTTGTCCAAGGTCACACAGCTTGTTGGTCATTGTGGGCTACTGGCCTCTCTTCTCCCCGCCTTCTCCACATATTATCTCATGATTAATAGGACTTGGCTACGAATGGCCTTTTTTCTTCTGAGGAGTCCATTTTCAAGTATTCAGCTTCTGTGCAGTGATTTCCCAAAGTGAGTACCGCCTGGTACAGGTCTAGGTGAATTACCTGAAGCCCGAAGTGCACAGACATTTCTCCCTCTGAGAAAGATTTTTTTCTTAAAAATAGAGTTTTCTTTGGTATAAAGTTCCTCTTGCTTTACCCCTAAACCAGGCCTTACTCAGTTATTAACTGTTGTAAGTGTACCTCGTTATATGATTACCTGCTAGCTGGGAAATCCAAACTTTTAAAAGTTTATTTCTTTTAAAAAAAAGTTTATTTCTTTATTTTGAGAGAGAGAGAGAGAGTGAGAGAGAGAGAGAGAGAGAGAATGAGCCGGGGAGGGGCAGGGAGAGGGAGAGAGAATACCGAGCAGGCTTCACAGTGTCAGCGCAGAGCCTGACTCCGGACTCGAGCCCATGAACTGTGAGATCATGACCTGAGCCGTAACGAAGAGTCAGACACTCGACCGACTGAGCCACACAGGTGTCCCCAGAAATCCAAACCTAATAAATTCACAACAAATACAAGAAACAGACAACAGTACTAAGTTCTTTGAAAGACGATTCTTCAGGATCGTTTGGGGGAAAAACCCAAACAAATTCTCAAGCCTGGGGGCATCTTGGTCCCTCTGGGAACTTATTCATGGCACTAGGTCTGGACCACCCAGGTTTTGGAAAGTGGCAAACTTTAAAACAATAGGTTATCATATAAAAAAAAGAAAAGAAAAAAGAGGGTAATGATTTAATATATAAAATTGGAGTTTACTCACAACTTTTCAGAATCAATTAAAAGTCTCTCCTAAAAATGGAATTTGAATCCTTCTGAAATTCAAGTATGCAAATTAGATGCAAATAGAGACCTACTGAGAGCAGCAGGTAACTGGCATTCTTAGACCCTGCTACGGCCCCAACGCCACCTTTAAGTCTCACAGAATAGTACTTACCTATATTTTCTGAAGTATTTAAGAGTATATGCCTTTAAGAATTTCTGAAACAAATATGCTACAGGGAAACAGACATTTTCTTCTTTTATTTTTTATTAAAAAATTTTTTCAATGTTTATTTTGAGAGAGAGAGAGAGCAGGGGAGGGGCAGAGAGAGAAGGAGACAGAATCCCAAGCAGGCTCCATGACGCATGGAGCCTCATGCGGGGCTCGAACCCACGAACCTTAAGATCATGACCTGAGCCGAAATCAAAGAGTCAGACACTTAACCCACTGAGCCACCCAGGCACCGTCCAGGAACATGCATTTTCATAAAAACTTTACTTGTATTTGAAATTGTGGTCAGTAACTTTATACCTGTTTTAATGTATAAGCCCTAAGAGTGAGGTCGGCCATGTGCGCAGTGTGTTTCTGCAGAGGCATCGGCACCGTGCCGTCCCTCCTGCTGTGCAGGCAGGCACTTCTGTCCTCATCCCTGGGAAGCTGCTGCCTGCAGTGGAAGAGCCAGGTGACCTCATCCAAGGGCTAAAGAAGGGGTGAGCAGGGAGTGTCTGGGTTCACTTCTCCCGTAATGTAGTCCCCTTGGTTCCCCAACTAGCATTTCACCTTTACTGTTATATTTTCAGTACATTGGTTTCCTTTTCTCAACCTATCATTGGCCTTCTTAATATATATGTGTGTGTATTTATAATTATATATGTAAATATGTGTGTCCGTAAATACTAACATACCATTGCCCTAGTCAGTAGGTAACGTTTGGTATTCCTCCCGGCCCCAGCTTCTGCTCACGTTACTGTGAACGCTGGTATGCCTGGGAATTTAAAGATGTGAAGGGGGTATGGTGCTGGCTTTGCTGCAGATTGAGGAGGCGTTAAGTACGACCCCTGGGGCTGCTTTTGGCCCAGCTCCAAGACTTTGTGCTGCCTATGTCATGGGCCTTCCTCACTTCCGTCTCTGTCAGGGGGGCTTCTCTCCAGGACAGCCCCTAGTGGTGGCCTTAGAACCTTCTCTGAGGCCTTGAAAAACCTTTATCCAGTATCCCAGCTAGATCCTAGGTCCTAGGGCCAGGTAGAGAGAGGAGTGTGTGTGTGTGTGTGTGTGTGTGTCTGTGTCTGTGTGTGTGTGTGTGAGAGAGAGAGAGAGAGAGAGAGAGAGAGAGAGAGACAGACAGACAGACAGACAGACAGTATGAGGGGAAGTAACAATTGAAAACATGGACCATGAATTTGAATGAATGAATGAATGAGTTGCAATGGTCCCCTTTCCACGGAGGTTGCTTCTGAAGGCACTGTCATGCTGTGTCACCAGGCAGGTCTGAGCTCATTTGCACCTTCCGTTCTGCTGGGGCTCCAGGTGACAGACTGGGTGCCTGGTTGTCACCTGCTCTAGCCCTGGGAATCGGGCGTAAGTTTTTTTCTCATTAGACTCTATCATTAGTGAATCATCAGAAGAGAATCTCTGTGGGCTCGTGAAGCATATTGTTCTAGTTTTGGTTAATTTAAAGAATATAACAGAAAGTACCCTGAATGTGAAATGTGTGTCAGTGGCCATCATAATACTACGGGACGAGAATTTTCTGTTTTTTTCCACGTGAAGCCTGTGCAGCAAATTTCATACTCAGTCTTGTTTCCCATCAGGAGTGTTCTGCAGTGGAGTCCGTAAGGGAGCTCAGCGGAGAATGATGTTGCTTATTTGACAAGATGTTGTTGATGTACTGAATAGGCTAATAAAACGTTGCCCTTCCCAATTTGGAATTCTGTCTGTGTTCAGTATCGGCAGGGCTAGTACAGCAAGATGAATGAGGCACCGGGCAGCCCAGGGACGACAGAGTGACCTCTTTGTGGGTCTTTTCACTGTGAACTGACATATAAAGAAAAACCACAGGGCACGGTGGTCTGATGACCAAATACCTGTTGACCTAGAAAGCGGAGCAGTTCCGTTAACTCACCACCCGGGAGCCCGTTCGTGCAGGTTCACTTGGGTCTGGCCCACACGGTGCAGGGAGCGTGTCATGGAGCAGGAGCCCCAGGCCGCGCAGAAGCACCAGGGCCACTTGCGGGGGGACATCTTTGCACTGTTAACATCGAACTCCAAGGCAGTGCATTCGCTCCTACGGGCGATCGGTAGACCGGCTGCTACGGGTGAGGAATGCGAGTTTGGGACGGTAGATGCTGTCACAATGATGAAAACTCCCCGCAAGGCTCACGTACACTGTAGTCCTCCTGGCACCCAGCTGCTTTGAGCGATGGCTGTGCAGGCAGCTGAGCGAGCGCCGTGCTCGTTTCCAACCGTCGGTTAGGGCACCCCGCGGAGGGACAGTTCACCTGGGTGCTGGGGGGCTGCACCGGGTGACCGGCCCGCTTGTGCCTGTACGCGTCCGTGCAGTCAGTTCACCCATTCCGCAGAGCCTCTTGTCCACCGAGTGTGCCTCACGTCTTCTGCTAGGGCCCTGGGGTCCATGATGGTTGAGACTCAGTTCTTGCCCCTGAAGAGCTTGCAGAGACTTCCAAACGCCAGGTTTTCTTACAGACCCGGAGGGGCCTTAGGCTTCCGTGCAGGGTGGGGCAGCTTGGGGAAGACTTCACAGGGCGGTGTGGGTTTCACAGACACAGGCCCTTCAGGCAGACAAGGGAGGTGGAGGAGACAGCGTGTGCGGAGGCGGGGACATCAGAAGAGTGCACACTTGGGGCGGGACGCGGCTGGCCTGTGGCACACGTGTGGTTGGGCCGCGGGGCCTCTGACGTATGGGGCCTGGACCAGTGTTTTTTTTGTCCGAGACCAGTTCTTTCTTCTGAACCTGTTTCCCCTTGTGGCATTGCTCTCTACCTTGCCACCAAAATTAGGACTTTTTAATCCTCGTTTCCTTCCCCGCCCTGTTCCCCCCCCACCTCCTTCCTGGAATAATCATTCGCTGTGTCCTCTGTCCTGGCCTCCTAACCAGTTTCTCTTGCTTCCTCTCTAACCTCTAGAGCTGCCCTGTCCCGTATGGCGGCCACTAAGCGCACGTGGCTGTTGCTAGTAAAATGAATGAGAAGTCAATACGATGAAAACGACGGCTCCTCACGTGTACTAGCTGCGGTTCAGGCGTTCGGCCGCTGCTGGCTGGGGTGTTGGGTGCTCCGGTCTCGGGGCTCCGTGCTCTGTTCTCAGCCCTCTCTGCTGCCAGAGGGAACTTTCCTTCCTGGACCTTGACCAGGTCCCTCCCTGCCACCTTCCAGGGGAGCCCTGATCCCTAGTGTGACCTCCAGGGGGCCCAGCCGCTGGCACCGCTGTTGCCTCCTGGTGTCTAGCTCTTCCCTCTCCGACTGACTCCCCGCTACCTGTTTTGAACCTTCCCGACCTGTTCGCCTTAGCGCTGGGCTTTCTCTCCGCACAGCGTGCTCCCTGCCTTTCCGCAGGTTAATCTCGTTTTCTCTGCGCTCCGGAGTCCTGGTGATCGCACGGCCAGAGTACTCACGGTGCTTGTCCTGTGGTTTGTCTCTTTCGGTGGCAGCCACCATGCCTAGGCTTTGGGGACAGATAGACTTCATTTCAAAACCAACCGTTTACCTGCCAGGTGGCTTTGGGCAAGATGTGTTCACTTATCTGAGTCTCATGTGTTCGTCTGTAAAGTAAGGGCTAGCTCCCTCCCGGTGGGTGGAGGCAAGCGCTCGGCCTGGCTGCGCGCCCAGCTGGCTCTTCCTTCTAGGTGTCCTTCAGCGCTGCTGAAACCCCGGCGTCCGCGCGTCGTACTCTTTGTTGCTTCTTTTCTCACTTTACTCATTTTCCTTATTGCATTGCGGGTGCCTCCGGTGCAGTTTGATCAGAAGTGGTGGTAGGAAGCAGCTCTTCTGGTTCCAGTGCCTTCTGCTCGCTACAGTTCTGGTGGCATGTTTTGTTCTGTTCTATTTTGTTTTGGTCTTTTGTTTCGATCGAGTTCCATCATGCCCCCCACCTCCATTTTCTCTCTCTCAGTTTAGAAATTAAGTTCTCTGGGGGCACCTGGGTGGCTCAGTCGGTTGAGCATCTGACTTTGGCTCAGGTCAGGGTCTTGCAGCTCGTGGGTTCGAGCCCCACATCGGGCTCTGTGCTGACAGCTCAGAGCCTGGAGCTGCTTCGGATTCTGTGTCTCCCCCTCTCTCTGCCCCTCCCTCCCTCTCTCTCTCTCTCACTCTCAAAAATAAATAAATAAACCTTTAAAAAGGTTGTCTCCCTCTGGAACTTTCTTAGATGTTAAGTAAGGCTTCGTTGTTTTTTCCAAGTCTAATCTTTCTTTTATATTTTCTTTCTTTATCTCTCTTTATTACCTCAGAGAGAAAGCTGAGTTATCTACTTATATTTCTTTTTTCTTTAATGTTTATTTTTGAGTGGGGGGAGGGACAGAGAGAGGGGGAGACACAGAATCGGAAGCAGGCTCCAGGCTCTGAGCTGTCAGCACCAAGCTTGAATCCATGAACTGTAAGATCATGACCTGAGCCGAAGTTGGATGCTTAACCGACTGAGCCACCCAGGCGCCGCCCTACTTACATTTCTTCTTTAGATTTGCCTTTTTGGTGCCTTTGGATTCCTTTCTTACGTTTCGGAGTGTAATAAAGTGAGGCAGTTATATTTTATTCAGCCTTTAAGCTTTTTCAGTGGGAGACTCGTTAAGATCCCGGGTTTGCCTCTTTGCTCCTGAAAACGGAAGTCTGTTCTGTCATTCTGTGTTTGTGCCGGAGCCTAGCACACTTCTTGACTCGTTCATTGCAGATGTGTTTATTTTTGCCCCTGCCAAGCGTCAGTGCTGAGGATGCAGGGGTGAAGTAGGCATAGTTCACGTTCTTCAGGGGCTTGCGTTCTTGTCGATGGAGAGAGAGACACTGTATAAATATGTAATTTGGCATGGGAGCCCGAGTGTTATTTAAAAAATAAAGCAGAGGTCAGGGGCTGCGTGTCAGAGGAATGGGGACGGGTTCCGCTTTTTAAAGAAGGTGATATGTGAGCAGATGTGTGCCAGTTTGAGGCAGCAAAGCCCGTAGAGCCTGGAGGAGGGGTGCTGCTGGCAGAGGAAGCAGATGTGCAGGGAAGCCAAAGCCTGGTGCAGTTGGAGGCCCACAGGAAGGCCATTGTAGCTGGGGCACCCAGGGGTCGGGGTCAGAAGGAGTGACCCCGGAGCTGGAAGCCGGGACCTGATTGCACAGGCCCTTGTAGGCCAGGGAGGGGAGTGTAGATGAGGGCTTAGCCCTTTCCAGCAGCTAAAAGACACAGCCGGCAGCTCCTGGCATGTTGGCAAGTTTTCACGTCAGTGGCCTGACCCAGCCTGGCCAAAGCAGGGCTGGCGAGAGGGGGCTGCACGGTGGCTCTGTTCAAGTGGGAGCTGGTAGACGCAGGGTGTGAGGGCAGGAGAGGCGGCGGGGTGGCATGGCGGCGTTTGTCTTAAGCGGCTGGCGTCGGTGATGGCGCTCCTTACCGGAGGAGGAAGACTGGGTAAGAGTCTGTCTGGGGAGTGGGGGGAAGCCGGGGCTGAGCTTTGGGCAGCGCATCAGAGAGGCCCATTGGGCTCCCCGAGGAGTCGATGCTGAGCCGGCAGTTGGGGCTGTGCTGGGGAAGGAAAGTCAGAAGGCATCAGAGGTCCTGGTGCCTCAAGTCACGGGAAAGAGGGACCGCCTCAAAAGCTGGTGTGCAGAAGAGGGGGGCGGCGCGCAGAGGCCTGGGCCCTGGGGCATGGAGGCTGGGAGTGGGCACTTGCATGAGTAAGTCAATGCGGTACCAGGGCTAGTCATCGGTGACTTGAAGAGAAAGGACCTGGGTTCCTTTGCCAGAAAGCTTGGGCTCTATGCCTACGGAAGTTACAGAAGGTGCCTAGGCGCTGCCTTAGTTTCCTTTTGAATATTCTTCCGATATTCTTAGGACAGAAAAATTAAGAAATACAGATACGCAAAAAGACAACTCCCAAACTCACGTGTTCCACCATCTGGAGGGGGTGAATAAATGTTAGCATTCATTCAGGTGTTTGCTCAAGTGCCCCCTCCTCAGGAAGAGCCTCGCTGCCCGCCGTCCTGCCTACGGTAGAGCCCAGCACTCTGTCCCCCGCTGGCTTCATCCCCACCCCCCGCCGTCAGCACCACCTGCCGCTGCGTCACCTCCTGGTGTGTCTGGAAGTCCTCTGGTCCCTGCAGCGTGAGCAGGGACCTTCTCACCCCTTCTCCCCTGGGCCCCTTGGGCTTTGCCCCTTGCCCGGAGCCTCGTAAGCCTTCAGTTCTCTTTGTTGAATGAAGCAGTTCACATTTTGGTACATAGCCTTCTGGATTGTTTTTGTGGGTAATCACCCACTCTTAAATATGTATGTGTGTGTGCGTGTGTGTGTGTATGCATGTTTACATACATACATATATTTTTTTAAATGTTCATTTCTTTTATATTTGAGAGAGAGAGAGAGACAGCACAAGCGCGGAAGGGGCAGTGAGAGAGGGAGACCGAGAATCCGAAGCAGACTCTGCAATGCCAGTGCAAAGCCCAACGTGGGGCTCGAACTCATGAACCGTGAGATCACGACCTGAGCCGAAGTTGGATGCACACCTGACTGAGCCACCCAGGCACCCCTTAAATCTCTTTTCAATTTTTTTCAAAATAATTTTTAATGTTTATTTATTTTTGAGAGAGAAACAATACGAGCAGGGTAGGGGCAGAGAGAGAGGGAGACACAGAATCCAAGTAGCCTCCAGGCTCTGAGCTGTCAGCACAGAGCCCGATGCGGGGCTCGAACTCCCAAACTGTGAGATCATGACCTGAGCCAAAGTCAGACACTTAACCGACTGAGCCACCTGGGTGCCCCTTAAGTCTCTGTTTTTAAATTAGCTTAAGTCATCAGCAGCAATTTAGATGGAAGGTGCTACAGCACCACCCCCCCCACACCCCGTGCCTGGGAGGGCGGTGGGTGCTGTCTTCAGTCTGTGTCCAGCCTCGGAGCCTGAGCCTCAGTTGGAGTACCTCGTCCTCACTGTGACCTGGCCGCAGGCCTCCCCCTTCCTCTCCACACTGCTCTCCCGCCTGCCCCTCCTCCAGCCTCGTCCTCTCTCCTCTCTGTCCCCTAATCAGGTGTGACCTTGTCTTCTTCCGGCTGCGGCTGCGGCTGCACTGTGAGCTCCCGGACTGCAGGGCTGGGTCTTATTACGGACTCACTTGGCTGGCTCCCTTCCCCCAGCCCTCAGCAAAAGTTTCTGGGAGTCAGAAAGTCCATGCTTTAAAAACAATAAAAAAATTTAAAAATTAAAAAATAAATAAAAGAAAGCCCATGTTTTTAGAATATTGGGATAAAGATACGTAAAATTATAAAAATGTCAGTGTTTTGATTTAGTATCATTTTACCGAGTTTATCAGAATAAATTACATATTTTATTGAAAACATTTAAAAAGTTGGAACACAGGCTATTTCTTGAGCTAGGAAGACCGACCGATGTTTTATTCAGGGTGTGCTCTTTCTGGGTGTGTGTGTGTGTGTGTGTGTGTGTGTGTGTGAGAGAGAGAGAGAGAGAGAATATGTACGTGTGTGCACACATGCTTGGGCGTGTGAGGTTTGTGCGTGAAGCATCTGTGCCCACGTGTGCGTGTGAGCGTGGGTGTGCGCTTGGTAGTATGCCTGAAGTTAAGGTAGTGATCAAGGCATTTTCTTTAGGGCTTCTCGGATAATATTATACGTGGTAATTGGGTATTTATCATAAATGGAAAGGCCATTAATTCTCCTCTGTAATCCGGCAACTGGAAGGGTTTATTTGGCAGGTAGCATCGGGCGGAAAATACATAAGAGGCTTAATAGTGCAGCTTTTTTTGTGTTCCTGGAGTTTCCTGCGGCGCAGACTGAGGGCCGAGTGCAAGTCCTGCCCTACTCGAGTGACACCTGCCTGCGGGCCAGAGAGACCAGGAGGAGCCGGGCCGGGGACGGGCGGGCCCAGCGCGCACCTGCTGAGCGCCTCGTACAGGCGGACACGCACGTGTCGGGTGTCCTTGACGTGTTTGTCCGCACTGTGCGTGTGAGGGGGATGAGGTGGAGGAGCCAGAAGGCGCAGCTGTCACAGCTCGTCGCAGCCCTGCCCTTCCTCCCTGAACCGGGGACCCTGTCGCTCTTCGCTTTGTGCCTGCCTGGCACTCCGTAGTTTCACATTGCCAGGGGGTAAGGGGCTCCCTGTTCATTTCTCCAAATCACTGGGGAGCCCTTCGTATTGGGTGCACTTTTTAAAGAATAAAACCACCGTCATGTTAGAACCCCGCTGTCGGTGTGTCACAGCGGCTCCGAGCTGGCCCCGCGCCTTTCTCTGGGACGGGATGCTTTGGCTCCTGGTGGCGCACGTGAACGAGACGGAAGACTGTTGAGAAAGTGACACCACAGCCCAGCGCAGAATCCGGAAAAACCGAATCTTTTTGTGGTTTGCATGACTTTTTTTTTTTTTTTTTTAACTTGAAAGGCGCATATTCACAGCCCTGCTTGGGGAATATTCGAGCAGTTTATTTCCTGCGGCTGTGCTGGGTGTGCTGTCTGGTTGGTGACCGCCGCTCTTACCCAGACGGGCTCCTTTTTATTGTGAGGGGAGAAGCCACACGCAGCAGCACAAGTCACTCGTCTTGCAGCGTAAGGCCGGGCATGAGCTCCCTCTCCCTGCCTAAAAGCCACAGCTTGGCCGTCGGGCTGGTGTGACCCTGGGCTGAAGTTTTCTAGCCCTGCCCTTTGCCCCCTGGGGGCTCCACCTGGGATGCCCTTCCCTGCTTCTCCGGCCGATGCATCCCCATCAGCCCCGGGTGCCCAGTGCGTCCCTCCTGTGTGTCCCCACGGCGCTCTGTGCGGAAGTCTGTCCTAGTGCTTGGCCCTGTGGTGGAGGCGAGGCGTCCCTCAAGCCGTGAGGAGGAGGATGCCTCCGTGATGGCTCCTGGCGTCTTTGACAGAGGCTGGCCCGTAGTCATCGAAGACCCTCCCCCCCACTGGCCCTACTGGCACCGTGCCGAGTCTCAGACAGAGGCCATTTGATCCTCACAACGTCGAAGGAGGTCGGATTCCGTGTTACAGAGAAACAGCATCAATCACAGACCTCTTAAGTATTCTGCCCGAGGTGACTGGGCCAAGGAGGGGTCACGCCAGCGCATCGTATGAAGAATCCTAGATGCACGTTTCAGAGAACCTTCTAGATTCATGCTTCTGGATTCTCACTGTCCTTAGTTCTTAGTGGGTGACTTTCGCCCTTCAGCCGGGGCCGCAGCCCCTCTAGAGGATGGGTGCTGTGCTTGGTCTGACTTGGAGGGAGGGAAGACCGAGCACCACCGCTCTGCGCGGGGAAAAGAGGCAGCGGGGAAGGGCCCACAGAGGCCCTTTGTGCCACAGGAAGTCCTCCTTCTGGAAGGGGCTGCCTCAAAGTGGAGGGCTTGAAAGCAGCTGAAGTGCTTGACCTGAGGCCACTCTGACTCATGCGCTGTTAATAATGCCCTTTGTTGAATCTTGGGAACCTGCTTTAACCAACCTCAGCCTTGACCTCGGAGGCCTCGGAACCTCCCCGCGGCCGCGGCTCTTCCTCTCTCCCCGTCTTGTCTGCCCTTGTTGAATGCTCCCATTTTCTTGCCTCAACAAAGGCCAACCTCCTGACCCATTCTATAGTTTTTCCTTCTGCTTTTGCCAAAAGTCTCTTTCTGGCGCTCCCTGGGCCGGGGTGACTTTTCCAGGGGTTAAGTATGTCTCTTGAGTTGGGAAACTTGCAGCTCAAGGAAGAAGTATCTCACTGGACAAGTGCTTCTGACGGACAGAGGGAGTTTTCGGGAAGTGTTTGATGGAGCTGGGGGGGCTGGCCCGGGGAGTGGGGGGCCGCACTCAGAGGCTCTCGGGGCGGGCGCGATGAAGTCGCCTGAATCGACAGCCCCGTTTCCTGGAACTCTGTCACACACTGTCTCTTGCGTCTGTGGCCACCTGTCGCTCGTTCGGTCCTGCGGCTCAGGTGCAGGGACTCCCTGAAGAGAATGGGGAGGCGGCGGCGGCCATGAGCTGAGTGACCTCGTGTGCTGTCCGGCCCTCACCACCAGCGGATGTGAGAGGAGCCGCAGGCTGGCAGGAGGGGGCGTGCGTGTGCGTGTGTGTGCAAGATACCGCTCGTGTGAGGCATGCTGAGCCTGTGCTGGAGCAACGGCCCGCAGCCTCTCGTGTTGTGGCGACGCGGGGGCAGATCAGTGAGCGCCTGTTCTTCAGGGCCTTAAAGGGAGTCTGTGTTGAACGTGACCGCCTGGGCTTGCATTCGTGAGGCAGAAGCCACATCTGTTGAACGTGTTTAATCGTGGGCGATAGGTACTTTCTTGAGATTTTGGTGACCGTAGGTCATGGCCCCTTTCCATGTTTAGAGTGGTAGAAAATGGGACCTGCAATGACCCTCGTCATCCAGCCCGCCCCTACCCCACGCTGTGGAGAAGGGAGGAGGTGGCGTCCGGAGGGTCCACAAATGACTCTAGCCCCCTCCCCAGTCAGGTGATGCCACCTGAGTTTGGTGGCTTGGTGGCTCAGCCTTTGTCTGACCGCGTGTGGAATGGGGCCTACTGCAGACTTCCTGTGAGTGTGAGGGGCCGCGTGTAGAATGGCCCAGCGTGGGGGGCACACGGTGTGCTTTTCCCATCACCAAGTCAGGAGCCAGGAGGGACCTGTGATGTGTCCCCCCCTCCCCCAACGTCCTTGGGCTTTATCATCTTTCTCTATTCTTCACCCTCAGGTTGCCGTGGACTTTGGGCAGTTAATAGTTTTGGAGGCCCCATCTTGGATTATATTAGATAAATCACCATTATTTGATGTGCTCTAGTATGTACTCACACTCAGTTCACACATTTAAGCTCACGCTGTGTGAGGTGTGGCGGAATGAGCACAGTGTGACTGGAATGCGGTGGGGGTGGTGAGGCTGGAGGGGGTGGTGGTTGGGGCTGGGAGACCCTGCCGGCCACCTGACAAGTCTTGGAAGGGTCCCAAGTGGAAGCGTAACCTAATCTTCCAGAAGACATGTCACCCACTATGGCAGCCTCGAGGAGGACGGGAGGAAGGGGGACCAGACTCACTGGCGGTCAGTGATCTAGGCAGAAGAGGGGGACCTTACCAAAGGTAGCCATTGTTGGGGGGATGGGTGGAGGAGGAGGGTTCAGGAGACACTGAGACCTAATGTTGGCCGGTCTTTTTTTTTTTTTAATTTTTTAAAAATGTTTTATTTATTTCTGAGAGAGAGAGAGCGTGAGCAGGGGAGGTCAAAGAGAGAGGGAGACACAGACTCCGAAACAGGCTCCAGGCTCTGAGCTGTCAGCACAGAGCCTGACGCGGGGCTTGAACCCATGAACTGTGAGATCATGACCTGAGGTGAAGTCGGACGCTCAACCGACTGAGCCACCCAGGCGCCCCTTGGCAGGTCTTGGATACTGATTACGTGCCGTGGGGTCAGGGGGTGCTCGGGTGTGGGAAGGAAAGCAGTTTCTGGCTTGAGCAGCTGTGAGTGGTGGGACCGTTTCCTGATGTGGGGAACCCAAGGACTGAAGTGGTCTCAGGGAAGGTAGGAAGGGATTGGTGGGGACTGTGTGGTGACCTCGCGGAGGCATCCAGAAGGCAGTTGGGTGAGTGGGTCTGGACTTTTGGGCCAGAGCTGCGGATTGGGGGCCATGACGGGGGACAGGATGGCTTGATAGGTGGGAACAGAAGAGCTTGCTTAGGTAGAGCGTGCCCCCAAGGAGCAGGCCCTGCGTCGGAACCTGAGGAGCCCAGGCATCCCAGGCCCGGGCAGGGGAGAGGGAGGGAACGCAGGAGGCGTGGTGCGGTGGACACCGGGGCGCGATTGTAGGACCCAAAGCTGCCCTGTGCTGAGCACTAGGGAGCCCGGGAAGTGTCCGCTTCTGACACCAGGATGGGCTTGCTTTCTGGTCTGATCAGTTGTGTCAGAGGCGGGGGAGGCAGCTGCAGGCGGAGACAGGACTGCGCAGGGTGGGGACTGGAGAGGGGGCCTGTGAGGGCTGGGTGGGTGGAGTGAGGTCCTCTGGCCTGGGGAGGGAGCAGGATGAGGGGGCCAGCCTCTACAGGGGTGTGTGTGGCGAGGCCAGCCTGGGGGTGCGGACGCCTCTGGGTGGTGGCAAGAAGCGGAGGGGCTTCTGATTGCCCCCCTGCCTGTGTTCTGTGAGAGGGGGTGGCCTGGGAGCGGGTCTGCGGGAGCCTCTGGGGAGAGCTGCCTGGAGACAGGGCAGTGGGGAGGACCCCCCCCCCCCCCACCGAAGGAGGTGTGACTTTTGTGCAGCACCCAGCAGGCTGCTTGTAACTGCGGAGGGGGCCCAGGTCAGGTGACAGTGTCGAGTCAGTGGTGCCCTGTGGGCCAGCCCAGGACAGAGGAGAGACAAGAGGTGTGGAGATGAGGAGGGTGTGTCTCGTGAGAGACAAGGCAGTGTCACTGCCCTGTGAATTTCTGTTGATTTCTTTCCATTATATGAACATGAGTCCAAAGGAAGAAACATGATTGTTCTCATCACAGAGGAGGGTCTCTGGCTACACATAGGGATCAGTGTAAGTAGACACGGAGTGTCCAGGTGTCTGGACGGCGAAGCCTGCACTGCGTGTTCACTGCTCTGCTGGGCACCTCGGCACCTGCATCGCCAGCGAGGCTGTGGAAGGGCCTCCCCCGGGGCCTGAGCCTGCCTCTCCCTCCACTCATCGCATCGCTGACAGGTGGCCCGCTGGCCTCTCCGGGACAGCACTTACTGAGGATTCCTTCCTGGTGGTGGAGAGCTTGAGTTTTAGTGAGTTTTCTTTGTGTGAAGTCCTGAACCCATTGCCTTGAAGCATGAATCCGGCTTTGTTACGGGAAGGACGCGATCTCCCTTCCCCGACATGATGCACGGCTCTGAAAACTTGCATGTTAAAGCCGTGTCCCCAAAATAGGGAGCCTCGACTCCCTCACCACGTGGTCTCCTCCAGCCCCCGTCAGCCCTGACCCGACTGTCTCTTGTTTCAGACATTCAGTCACTTTGCAAATATTTGAGCGTCTACTTCACACTAAAGCAGCAGGGAAGCAAAGGTGAAGACATGCAACTCTGGCCTTTAAAGTTTACGTGTGACAAATGTCTGCGCTGTCGTCCTCTGCCTTTTCACTTGTGGACGTCCACTTTGGCAGTTCACCGTTGTCTTCTCAGTTTGTGAGCTTTTGACTTGTCTCCAGTCTTTGCTGTTATAAATATCGCTGGGATGAACATTCTGTTCGAGTTATTTTTTTCTTTGAGTTTATTTGCTTGGGGCCGTATTCCCCAGAGGTTGATAACTCCCTTGTTCTGTTATTTCCAGATTTTTCCATGAAGCCTCTCCGCAGCGTTAGAGTACGTTTGTATTTTTCCTATAGCCCTACCCAAACTGGCATTGTCATTTTAGTTTTTCTTGGTTCTGCAAGTTATTTCCATTTTTTAAGGAAGTCGTGTTTTTCTTCCCCTCCACGCGGCAATTTGTTGTGTGAGAATTGTCCAGGTTATGCTGCGGTAACAAGTGAATCGCAAGTGTCAGCCTTTACATAATAAAAATGTCTCACCTTCTCTGTCTGTGCTTGTGGGGTGTTGGGGGTACAGTTCTACACCATCGGTTGGGGCCAGGCCGATTCAGGACACCCCCCCTTTCCTGCAGCTTCACCGTGGTCCCCTCAGTGGGTGACGGGCAGGAATGAGGGGACTGGGCTCTGGGAATAGGCTTCCCACTAGGCATGTAGCCTGGCTCAGCAGGTGCAGCGTCTGTGAGCATCCTGTCCTTGCCTGGCCGTCTTGTCTCCTGCGTGCTCGTCTCCGGCAACCTCTCGTGCAGTGGAAGAGGCCTCTGGTCTTCATGTCAGTCCTTAATGTACTCTAGGCAGTAAGACTTTTAGCAGTTGTGTTGAATCTGTTTTTTTCTTTGCTTTTCACATCACATTTTGTTGTGCAGAGCACATTTTGTTGTGCAGAGGTTTAAGTAATTGCCTAAGTTTTGGGGCGCTGTCTTTTGTTTACTCTCACAAATTTATTTTATTTACTTTTGTATTTTATTTCTTTAACTTTTATTTATTTTGAGAGAGAGAGAGAGAGAGCGCAAGCACATGCACATGAGTGGGAAAGGGACGGGGGGGGGCGGGGAGAGAATCTCAAGCAGTCTCCATGCTCAGTGTAGAGCCCAACTCGGGGCTTGACGCCCATGAACTGTGAGATCATGACCTCGGCTGGAATGCTTAACTGGCTGAGCCACTCAGGCACCCATTTTTCTTCTCCTAAGTGGTCTCCACACCCACATGGGGCTTGAACTCACGCCCCTGAGGTTAAGGGTTGCACACTCCTCCAACTGAGTCAGCCAGGCTCCCCTACACATTTATTGTTTTCTTAAAGCCAGAGAATAAGCTATTTCTTCGAGTTGCTTAAAATAGATTTTTATTTGCCTCTAGGTGACACTTCACTTCCTCCAAGTATATAATGTCAGGTGGTTTTAATCTAAGTTAACTTTGGTCCTTGGTGATACTCGTTTGTTCCGTAACATTAAGGGAGTCTGTGAAACACCTCTTCATGATAAAAACACTCGATGAAGTAGGAATAGGAGGGGACTTTGGCCTGAGAAAGCGCATGCCTGAAAACTTTCAGGGTTGGGAAATAACGAGACGGAAGGGACAGGGATGTCTGCTCTCACCACTTCTGTTCCCACCGCACCGTGGTTCCACCCAGGGCAGTGAAGCAAGACAAAGAAATAAAAGGCATATGAATTGGAAAGAAAAAAAATAAACAAAATGACCTTTGTTTGCAGATGGCGTGTCCTTGTATATGGAAAACCCTACGGAGTTCATTAAAAAACTATTAAAACTCATATCTGGGTTCAACAAGGTTGCAGGATATAAGATCAACATACAAAACTAATGGTATTGCTGTATGGATAATCCAAAGAAGTACAAGACTCATACACTGAAAACTAAAAAAATAAAGTTGAAAAAAATTTCAAGGTGTAGGGTGATCCCGACCAGAAATCTCAGCTGCCTTTTGTTGTTTCTTGGGGTTTTTTGGGGTTTTTTTGGTAGAAATTGACAAGCTGATTCTAAAATTGTCATATGGGAACGTAAGGTTCCTAGAGTAGTCAACATAATTTTGAAAAAGTAGAACAGGGTTGAAGCACTTACATTTCCTAATTTCAAACATTTCTACGAATTATAATATTTAAAACAGTGGTATTGGCGTGTAGGGTAGACATATAGATCAGTGGGATAGAACTGAGAGGACAGAGCTCAACTTTTCATGTTCATGGTCACTTGGGGGCACTAAGCCCGTTCAATGGGGGAAGAAACAGTCTTTCAACAAATAGTGTTGGGACAGCTTGATATCTACATGTAAAAGAATGAATTTGGGCCCTTACCTCCTACCAAGTATAAAATTTAGCTGCAAATGAATCAGAAACTTCAATGGAAGAGCTAAAGCTATAAAACTCTGAGAAGAAAGCAGCACACATCTTCCTCCCTTTGGATTAGGCCGTGGTTTCCCAGATATGGCACCAAAATACAACAAGAGGAACAAGATAGATAAATTGGACTTTAGCAAAATTAAAAACTTTTATGCTTCAAAGGGTGCCGTCAAGATATGAAAAGGCAGCCCACAAAGCGGGAGAAAATATTTTCAGTCACATATCATATTTGGTAAAGGACTCTGTTAAAACCCAGCAATGAAAAGATGAATAGCCCAATTAAAACTGGGCAAATGATCTGAACGGTTTTTCAGAGACGGTATACCGATAGTCAAAAAGCACACAAAAAGGTGTTTAACGTCGTTAATCATTGGACATAATGCCCATCGAAGCCACCGTAGGAGGTTACTTCCACCCTACTCTTGATTTCATCTTAGGTCATAATCTCCTCGTTTGTGAGTTCAAGCTCCATGTCAGGTGCTGAGCCCGCTTGAGATTCTCTCTCTCTCCCTCTTTCAATGCCCTTCCTATGTGTGCTCTCTCTCTCTCTCTCACTCTCTCAATAAGTAAACTAAACTTAAAAAAAAAATTGAAGAGGGGCGCCTGGGTGGCTTAGTCGGTTAAGCGTCCGACTTTCACTTAGGTCATGATCTCGCGGTTCGTGGGTTCGAGCCCCGCGTCGGGCTCTGTGCTGACTGCCAGCTTGGAGCCTGGAGCCTGTTTCAGTCTGTGACTCCCTCTCTCTCTGACCCTCCCCTGCTCACGCTGTCTCTCTCTCTCTCCTAGAAATAAATAAAACCATTAAAAAAAAAAAATTAAAAAAAAAATTGAAGAAAAAGAACTCCTTTCAAAAACAGCTCCTCAAAGAGTTAAATACAGAGATGCGACATGACCCCGCATTTCAGCTCCCAGAGTCTACCTGCGGGAAGCGAAGGCAGATATCCACACAGAGTTGCCTGTAAATACCCACAGCAGCGTTTCTAACAGCCCAACATGGGAACGACCCAGAAGCGTCCACCCCCTTGGTCAGGAGTAAACATGTTGTGCTGGGTGTATATATAATGGAACAGTGGCGATCAAAAGAAACGAAGTACGAGCATGTGCTTCGGCGTGGATGGACCTCGAAAACATTGTGCTGAGTGCGGGAACCCAGTACAAAAGGTCACACGCTGCAGGATTCCGTTGGTATGAAATGTCCAGAATAGGCAAATCCGTAGAGACGGAAGTTAGGTCCGTGGTTGCCAGGGCCTGGAGGCGGGGGGGGGGGGGGGGGGGGGGGGGGGGGGGGGGGGGGGGGGGGGGGGGGGGGGGGGGGGGAGCGTGGCTGCCAGAGGGCACAGAGTTTCTTTTGGGGTGATGAGGTGTGCTGAATTTGTCCGTGGTGTTGGATGCACAACTCTGAACACACTAGAAATCGTTGGCTACGCTTTAAATGGAGAATTGCATGTGGATTGTATCTCCATGTAAAAAAGGTCAACATGTTGCTATTTAAAAAAAAAAAATAGCAAAATTTCAGCCGCTTAAACCGTTGTCCCTCCCACAACCTCTTCCGGCCACATCATGTCACGCCTCGAGATGCGTCCGGGTCTTCTCATTATGTAGACAGAAGAATTATTTTAGGACCACAGCCTAAGTTGTGACTTCCAGCTTTCAACCCAAAGTCCCAAGGTAGGGGCGGAGGAGGCCGAGGCAGGGGTGCCCCATCTCCAGACCAGGCTAGCTTCCTGTCCTTAGAGCAGGGCTCACATTCCGGCGCCACCACTTCCGACTTAACCCGCAGAGCTTGCTGGTTCGGCTTCTTCCCCCCGACCCCCCGCCCGGTCCCCACATCGGTTCAGGAGGAGTGGTGCTCTAAGATGCCTGTGAAGAGTACCCCCTGCGCGCCCCCCTTATTCTCACCCCCAGGAGCCACTGTTATTCATTCAGCAAACGCATGTCGACCCTGTGCGGTGCAGCTTCTGAGTTTCAAGGGGAAGACACGGGCTTGCCCTGGGCTGTGTCCAGTCTAATGATTTATTCTGCAGCACGTTTCTTCCTTTGTTGTGTAGAAGATAAAAATCTGTTTTTTCTTTAAAAAAAATTTTTTTTTAATGTTTCATTTATTTCTGAGAGAGAGAGAAAGACAGCATGAGTAGGGGAGGGGCAGTGAGAGAGGGCGACACAGAATCTGAAGCAGGCTCCAGGCTCTGAGCTGGCAGCACACAGCCCGACGCGGGGCTCGAACCCACGAACCGTGAGATCATGACCTGAGTCAAAGTCGGATGCTTAACCGACTGAGCCACCCAGGCGTCCCGATAAAAAGCTGTTTCAGAGTAAAATGCTGCCCGCGTTACTGATTCATCAAGAAGGAATATGAGGTTTTACACCAGCCCTCCTTCCCATTTAGCGCTCACTTTGCGTGCTATGTAGGCTGTGTTAGGCTGATCACCAATGTCGTGCCCCCTTCCAAGGAGCTCCCGGGGGGAGGGGGCGCTGGGCCAGGGGACAAGCCCCACGTTAGAAACCTAAGCAGTTTAGCAAAGGCCCGGCACGTGTAGATGCCACTGCAGCGCACGCTGTAACGTGTCCGGGGCTTTGTCTTGCTCGCCGTGATCGTGAGTACCCGGAACGCGGCAGGGGCACCAAGTTATGTTCGTTCGCGAGCCGAAGGACTGGCGGCGCGGTGCTGTGACAGCCCCTTCGTCCCCGCCGGAGAGCTGGGAGGAGAGGGCCGGGAACCTGTCTCTCCCAGTAGGTGGGCAGTCCGAGGCCTCGCAGCCCCTGCGAGCACAGACCCCAGGCTCCTGCCCCACCGCCTCCTGGACGTCGTAGGCCCACCCCAGCCTTGAGAGCAAAAGTGGCATGGCTCTCATCGGCGTGCCGGCCCCTCCGCGGATCGGCCTTCCTGGGGACTGGGGGGGGGGGGCTGTCGCTGGAGTCCCACTAGGCCCCCTTCCAATTATTTTCCTCTCAAATCTGGTACGTTTCCTTGCGCTGCTGTTTGCATTCTCACGTTGATATCAGATTTGCCAGTGTGTCATTTTTGGCCTTTTTAAAATAACTCTTTCTATTTTTAAACCTGTGGAGCAGCGAGTCAATATTTAGCTTGGGGAAATTTTCAGCCCCAGCCTCCAATGTTCCCAGGGCGCCTGCCAGCAGAGGGAGGTCTCACAAGTGTCACTGCACAAAATCAGTCCCAGGCACGGACCTGTCAGCTAATGCATCTCCATTGCAGAAGAGAAATGAGTTTTGGGGGCATGGGGTCCTCGTTAAATTGTGTGGGTGAACGACAGCCGAGGGGCTGGACTGAGACCGGGTGACTTTGGGTCATCTTCCTTTGCTGCTGATTCTCCAGGACCTGAGACCCTTTTCACCCAGAACAGGCAGAGCCAGAGGGGCTGAAAACGGCCAGTGACGGGCAGCCATGGACTTCTTTTCTTTGAACTGTTAGGATGTAAAAACCCTAGGGGTAAAGCAAAGTCATTTTAAGGGTTCCTATGTGACTCCAAATCTAGTATTTTTTAATACTAATTTCTTGCCCAGAAAATCTGTCACCTCTGACCATCACAATCTAGCTCAGACAGCACCTCCTCCCTCCCCCCCTCGTCTTCCTGTCACCTGTGGTCCTGTCTCATTCCCCGAGCTCTTGTTGTGGGTTATATGGGCCAATTCGTGCGGTAGAAGGACCTCTGTGAGCCTTGCCGCTGGCACGTGGCGGGGGTGCGGGAGGAGACGGTGGACGTGCCCCTCGGCTCGGGTGGTCCTTGACGCACAGTGCAATCTCGGCGAGTCCTGCCTGGGGGGAGAGCTTCCTCGTCCACTTCAGAAGGCTGCTCTCTGACAGAACAGCGTATTTTAAGATTTGAGTTCATTTCCTGTAAGATAATCGGAAAGGAAAGGTCAAGCCTTTTAACACCTCCTTGCATATAACGAAGGGGGAGGCTTTATTAAGTGTTTTCTGTGTGCGGGGCTTTCCTCTCCACGCCAATTTTAAGGATAAAATAAACAGACACACTTTTCTCTGGGTCTTCAGAGCCATTCAGTTTTCATTCTTAGGCCTGAGGGGTTCACTGCTGAGTATTTGCTGTTCATCTTCTGCCCCTTGCCGAACCCGGGAGACACTTCAGAAACGAACCCCCTGGTGCAGGTCGAGAGGGAGGTAGTTTAGGAGACCCTACCCGTGCTTACCTGAAGTGACTGCTCGCTGTGCCTCAAAACCATTCCCGTTCTGCTGGGGTCACATGGCGTCAGTTCCGGGGCGCCTGGGTGACTCAGTCATTTAAGTGTCCAACTCTTGATTTCGGTTCAGATCATGATCTCACAGTTTGTGAGATCGAGCCCCGTGTCTCTCCGCTGACAGCGAGGAGCCTGGTTGGGATTCTCTCTCTCTCTCTCTCTCTCTCTCTCTCTCACTCCCTCCCTCCCCCTCCCTCCCTCCCTCCCTCTCTCCGCACCCCCCCAAGCTCGCTCTCTCTCTCAAAATGAATAAACTCCTTAAAAATGTCCTCAGTTCTTAGTGCTGTCAGTGTGTATCTAGCATTTAGCACGAGGATTTTGTTTTACTCTGCACGCGTGTAGACGGGGTGGTGAGGAAGTGAGCTGAGAAATGTCTGCCGGGTGAGAACAGGGGTCCTTCTGTAGGGTGGGGGGCCAGGACCACTCGAGCGGGGGAGAGGCTACTTGGGCTTCGTGTCTGTACAGCTGGCCCTAGACAGTTTGAGGCGCTCAGGGCCGCTGGGCCTCCCTGCCTCCTACGGCTGCCTGGGCAGGGCTCAGGGTCCACAACCCCACTCTTACCCATGGAGGGCCTTGGGCAGGTCTGGATCGGGGAGAGCTGAGTCGGGAAACGCAGGCCACCTGCGGCCCTGGGCACATGGTGTTTGCACGGCTGAGCCGGGAAACCCGGGCGGCGGGTCAGGGACGGACGCCGGTGGGGTAGAAGCCGAAAGGGTGAGGTCGTTTTCTTTCAGGCTCAGTATTCTCTCAGGACTCACGCGTCGTCGTCTCTGCTGCCGTCTGCCCAGCGCCAGCCACCGTGCTCTCTCAGTGGGCGACGCTGTGGCGGCTGTCTGGCCGCTCCCCAGCCAGGCCGGCTCCCCGCTTTCATCCGTGAGCTCCCTTTTCCCCGGGAGGCCCTCCTGGCCTGCCCCTCGGTCTTGTCTCAGATGCCACCTGTTCAGTGAGACCTTCTCCAGACGCTCCACTTCCAAGTTCAGACTCCTTTCCGCCTTCAAAAGCCTCCTGCCTTTGCCTTGCTCTGTTTCTCCACATAGTGGCCACTCTGGTTTCTTTTCCTTGTCAGCCACGTGCACTAGAGTGGAACTCCACAATAGGGGACTGATTTTTGGGTGCTCGTACCCTGTTGGATTCCCCAACACCCAGAATATGGTCTCACTGCAGGTATGGAAAGAATAATGAAAATTAAGTAATATGTGGGTAGCTACCATTGTATTCCCAATGGACATCCGCTAATTTAATGAAAAGCCGAACTCCCTTTTGATTGCTGCTTTTATTTAATTAAAAAAAAAAAGTCATCTTTCTTCATTTCTCGTTTTGACACACATAGTGCGTAACGCACGCTTTCACTGAAAACTCGGAGCCAGCGCCAGCCCCGCTCCATCCTTTGCCTGCACTCCCGTCTCCGCTCAGTATGTCCGAGTCTAAATAGCACTAGACGATCACCTGCCTTATGAGCGAGGAAACTGAAGGCCCAAGGGGTCTTGTGCTAAGTCCAAGGTCATTCTGCCCCATCTCTTGACATTTGCACTAGAGCCAGGGAAGGGAACCAGTATTCACTGTTGGCCACACAAGAGAAGGGAAGGCCCTTTGCCTTATCTAAGCTGATCTCATTCAGAAGTCTGCAGGGCGCTCGTCATCCTGCCCATCTCTTGAGTGGAGTGTCAGAGGCACAGGCAGTAATGGGATTTTGCCCACGGCTAGTAAGACGCCAATGGCTGAGTCGGTCCCATTCCTAGCTAGTTCTCTTGGGGACGTCCCTGGAGCCCGTCACGGAACACATAGGGAGTCTCCTCCCAGCCATGGTCGGGAGCATGTATAGCGTGCTTTCCAGATCTTTTGTTTGATGCTACTGGCCAGTCACCTGAATTCCAGTTTCCCACCGTGAGCCGTCCTCACGTCAGCCTTCGTTGCTGTGGGCATTTCCCCTGCTCAGAGCTGGTGTGTGTTTAAGTGGCTCTCCTGGGCTTTAGGTCACAAACGACATTGAAATCTCAGTGATTAAGGATGTTCATAGCAGCACTCTCAACAATAGCCAAAACCTGGAAAGAGCCTAAGTGTCCATCAACGGATGAATGGATCAAGAAGATGTGGTTCATCTCTACGATGTAATCCTACATGGCAATGAGAAAGAATGACATCTGGCCATGTGTAGCAACATGCAACATTGATGGACCTTGAGGGTGTTATGCTGAGCGAAATAAGTCAGGCAGAGAAGGACAAATACCATATGTTTGCACGTATAGGAGGATTAGGAGGAACTTAACTGAGGAACAAGGGGGAGAAGAAGGGGGGAAATGGTGGGGGAGAGGGAGGGAGGCAAACCTTTCGCTTCTAGAATGCTGAGAACAAACTGTGGACGGGGGGGGGGGGGGGGGGGGGGGAGGGGGGAGATGGGCATGGAGGAGGGCACTTGTGGGGATGAGCACTGGGTGTTATATGGAAACCAACTTGACAATAAACTATTTGTAAAATAAATTAATTAATTAAAAAAAAGAAATCTCAGTGATTAAGGGACTTGATGAATAATTTCTCCTGCAGAAGATTTTAAAATTAGCCCTAAACAAAGTCAAGTTTAAGTGATCGCCTAAATACTGTTTCTTCACTGGAACTGTTGACCAGCTAGCAAGAGCTTTTCGCAAACAAGCTTTTCTGGGGATCGGGTTCCAGACACAGCTGTAGATGAGCGTGGTAGTGTGTCCGGACAGGTCTTCGGGCACATGGGAGGGTGGCGGTTTGAGGAGCATTATTATTTTCATGGGGAAAAGGAGAGATGCAGTGAGTGGGGCCGGGGAAGGGGGAGCAGGCCAGGAGGCAGGTCCTGGGCTAATGCGGAATAATGGCACGGATACTGCAGGACGGGAGTTTCCTAAGAAATCCACTCCCTGGCCCTAGTCTCCCTTCAACAGGTGGCTCTGAGCAGCCGAAGTTACTGTGACGGGCACCAGGGTCCCTCCCCGCACCCCCCCCCCCCGGAGCCACAGCCTGGTTGGGGAAGTAGGGATATAGCCAGATAATGGCACCATAGAAGGACACTGGCGGGCAGAGGGTCATTGGTGTGGTTGGGCTCTGTGGAGAAGGTGACACTCAAACTGGGCCTTGCAGAATGGGGGTTTCCGGTGCCCAGCGGGAGGCCGAGGCGGGCCAGGCAAGCAGGGCGCGCCCAGAGGGGCCTTGTGTGCGCGCCTGACATGTGAAAAGGAGTGTGAGTATAGTGAGAGTATGTGCAGGGAAGCAGGCACGCACGCAAGTGAGGAATGGGGAAGGGGGTCACACACACACGATGCCTTAAGAGGCGGTACGTTGACAGAAAGTGCGCTGTAGTTCATTACCACATTTACCAGTATCTGAACACTCAGCATAGCGCACCCGGGGCCCCCTTTAGGCTTTGTGAGGTTAGTCGGTGTTTATGAAAAGCCTCAAGCCAACTCCCTCGTCGTGAATGTGTGTTTCTGTGCTCCCAGCAAACCCTAAGACATGTGAAGGTCTTATTCATACCAAGTCGCGGGTAAAATTAGAGCAAGATTTTCAAAGCGTCTTTTTACTTTCTTTGTCTCCCGTTTCTCCAATAGGGAAAAGGGCGGGGAGGCTGTCAAAGCGCTGGCTGTTCTCATAAGTATTTGAGGAGAACAGTGTGAGTCATTGTAGCTTTTCGCTGGTATTTTAGTATCCGGTTTATTTTTAAACAGTTTTGTGCAACTGGAGTTTCTTCCCTGGTTGTGTTACCATAGCTCCATAATATTTCCTCAAATCTGCTTGTTCATCCTTTCTCACACTCCAGCCTCGACTCTCCAGTTCCCTGGAAGCAGAATATCTTATTTGTGACATCCAAGAATGTTTCTTCAGCTGCAATAGCAGTTTGCTCCAAGGTGGAAAAGTTACTTGTTTTTCCCATCAGAGGCATTGGGAAGAGAGAAGGTTTGGTTCTGCGAAGGAGCTGCAGTAAGTGGGGATGGTCGGGACTCTTAGGAGGCCCCTACTGGCAGTCTAAGCAGGTGACACCAGTGTCATCTGTGTGGTGTGGAACCACTTCCCCTTTACATCCCACGGTTGGGGGTCCAGGATGGGCACGCTGCCATGTTTGCTCGCGACATGCTGGCCTTGGACATTTAGGTCCAGACATCAGCAGGCTCTCGGTTCTTGCTTCTCCTGAAGCCTGAGTGTGTTTCTTGTCACTCTGTTTATCCATTTATTTTTGGACTTATCGAGGCTTCCACTTTGGGAAGGGCTCCTGCTTTTAAGACTCTGCAGTCCAAAGAAAACCAGTCATTGGCAGTCACTGGCCAAGTTTGCCCTGCCCTCTCTTCCCGGCATTTGGGATTATTCAGGGAGATACTTTTCCAAATTTTCTGGCTTCGAGCAATGTGTGTCTTAAAGGATTGTTCTGGTTTTAAAAGAAAGTCCCCGAATAATACGGAATCATAGAGGTAATTTGTTTCCAATCTCTTAAAGTCTTTGACCTCTTCCACTTTTCGGGGATAATCAGGTTTTCCTCTGACACATACACGTAGTATCAAAATGTGGTATCAAAACATAGGTTCTGGGGGTGTGTTTGGGGTTTATGATAGGGGATGGGTCCGGCCAAACTTGTTCAAATTCCATAAATACGAATGTTGATTCAATGATAGAGCAAGTCCTGATCCTTGAGGATTTCAAGTGCGGTGTAACTGACTGGGCCTTTGGCTCCTAACACAGTGTCTTGTTTTAATTCAGAGGCGACCTCTTTGCAAACAACAAAAACAAAATACAGCCGTGGTTCTCGGGGCTCTGGAGCCTGCCCGGGGTGTGGGGGTGGGGAGGGAGAAGGGCTTCTCCCTTGATGACCAGACAGGCTGACCATTGTGGAAGAATCAGGTTTTTCTTTTTTTTCTTTTTTTTTTTCTTCTTTATTTCTAGGAGAGAGAGAGAGAGACAGCGTGAGCAGGGGAAGGTCAGAGAGAGAGGGAGTCACAGATTGAAACAGGCTCCAGGCTCTGAGCTGGCAGTCAGCACAGAGCCCGACGCGGGGCTCGAACCCACGAACTGCGAGATCATGACCTAAGCGAAAGTTGGACGCTCAACTGACTAAGCCACCCAGGCTCCCCAAGAATCAGCTTTTTAAGAATCGCTGAAAAATTAAGTCTTGCTATCAGCTCCAGAAACATTTTGTGGTCAGTCATGCTAGTAGCCGTGTTTTCCTTTCCTGTGTAATCCAGGATGTGTTGGTGTGTGGCGACACACTGGTTACAATCTTAGAGCTCTGCAGGGTGATGGTGGTGGGAGGTGGGGCTGGGTGAGGAAGGATGGCCAGGGCGGCCCTGGGGGCCTCTGGGCAAAGGCCCTTATGGTGTCAGGGAACCGGCCATGCAGTTATTTGAGGAAAGAGCATTCTGGGGGAGAGGGAACAGCATGTGCAGGAGTCCTGAGGCAGAGACGAGCTTAGCACGTTTGAGAAACCCAGGAAGATGGTTGTGGCTGGAGCAAGACAGGGCCAGTCCGTGAGGGAGAGAGGGAGAGGGCAGACGGGGGCCAGGTCATCGTAGGGCCCGCAGCAGACTTAAAGAGTTAGGGTTTAACTCGGAGCTGATGGTGTCAAGCAGGAAAGTGGCACGCCCTGGGGAGACTAGAAATTGAAAGTGAGATTGGATTTTGTGATCTACTAACTGCCGGGGGTTCCCTGAGAAGAGGTTCAGCTTTTGCTTTCATTGTAACTTTGTGGAGTTTCAGAGCTGTTAATACTGCCTGCATTCCTTGCATGTGGGATTCTGTGAAGTTTTCTGGGCTCTTTTTGGAGAGAGGTATCGTTATGTGAGTTCTGTAAGTAAGTAACACTCTGGGTTGTTAAGAATCTAAATAACAAAATGATCTCTACATAGGCCTGTCAGTTTAAAATTGTAACTATTAGTGGCGCCTGGGGGGGCTCAGTTGGTTAAGCATCCGACTCTTCAGCTCCGGGAGTTCGAGCCCCACATCGGGCTCTGTGCTGACGGCTCAGAGCCTGGAGCCTGCTTCGGATTCTGTGTCTCCCTCTCTCTCTGCCCCTCCCCCACTTGTGCTCTCGTGCTCGCTCTCTCTCTGTCTCAAAAATAAATAAAAACATTAAAAAAAATTTTAATGTAACTGTTAATAACATACAACATTGCTCTCCACCCAGCCAGCAACTGGAAGATTACAAGTTATGAGAAAGTCATCAAGTTTAAACCACAGGGGGATTTTTATGCAGCAATGTGACCCCAGTTCCTCCTTCCTACCCCACTGTTCCTGTTTCAAGGGGGGCAGTGGGCCGTGCTGAGTGCTCTCGGCGACACTGGCTGGCCCGTGTTCCCTCCTTGCCCCCATCAGCCCACCCCCGCCCTTCCCTGAGGACTCTCCTGTCTGGGACACCTTGCCCTTACCCCTGTGTACCTGCCTAATTCCCAGTGGCTCCTAGGCTTCAGCTTGTCGTCCCTCGGAGGCCGCTGCACCGAGCGTGCTGTTCCAGGGCTCAGCATCCTGGCGGGGAGCAGCGACTTTACCCAGGACCGGGGCATTTCATCCGCCAACAATGCCAAGGAGTAATAGTGTCAGTTTTACTTTCTAGATGGGGAAACTGAGGCTCTGAGAGGTGAAGTAACGTGCCCACGGTTATCTAGCTGGCGTGCTGCAGGGCTGGGGGCACGCTTACTCGTTCCCCCTCACACGTGACTGCCCCATTTACACTGGGCTCCGTGCCCAGCCCTGGGGTACGCCTGTGAGCGAGGCAGGCACGGGACATGCGTCTGGGTCCCTCACCGCCCGAAGCTGTGTGAGCAGACACGCTTCCAGAAGACTCCTCCATGGTGCTCCGTGATGCTGGATGAGCGTGTGCGTGCGTTGTGCCCTTCCTGGAGTCCCAGCTGGCGTGCTGTCCCTGCGAGGCCCCCAAGCTCTCTCTTTGTCACAGTCACACTCACGGCACTCACCTCTGCCTCTCCTTGCAAGGAATCTTCCATCGCCACGTGTCATCTGGGAGACCGTGAGGCAGTGGGGCACCTGGCCCCGGGGTTTGAGTCCCAGCTTCGCCACCTGCTAGCTGTGCAGCCTCAGTCAAGTTATTTGAGCACTCGCGTATCTCGTTTCCTCATCTGCAGAATGGGGATGATAGTAGTCGCTGCCTCATAGGGCTGTTCTGAGAATGAATGGGGCCTCGCACCTAGGAAGCACTCAGCAAATATCGACCTTTACTGTGAATTCTGATGCCTGGTGGGGCTGAGAGCTGAGCCCCGCTCAACTCTGAGGGCGCTGTGAGCCCCCCCCCCCCCCGATCGCTCTTATCATGGTGTCTGCCACCAGATCAGGGCTCAGTAAACGTCAGATGAGGGAAGGGAAGATGAGAGACTGTCCCGGGAAGAGCCCTCCCCCACTGGGTGCCTCTGGGGGCTGAGGGACTATGGGGCCCTGACACAGGGAGACACTGTAAGGACAGAATTGCTGAACTCTTGCCCTGTTGTCCCTGCCGTTCTCCTGGCTCTCCTAGCTGTGACGGCTTCCCTGATTTGTCCTGCTCAGCTGTTCCCTTCTGCCCACCGCATCCCCTGTCAGACTTGTGTTAAATCCAGTAAGTTACGGGGCGCCTGGGTGGCTTAGTCTGTTAAGCATCCGACTTTCGCTTAGGTCATGATCTCGCGGTTCGTGGGTTCGAGCCCCGCATCGGGCTCTGTGCTGACTGCCAGCTCAGAGCCTGGAGCCTGTTTCAGTCTGTGACTTCCTCTCTCTCTGACCCTCCCCTGCTCACGCTATCTCTCTCTCTCTCTCTCTCCTAGAAATAAATTTTAAAAAAAATTTTTTTAAAAATCCAGTAAGTTACGAAATCCGCTCACATGTTGTGTACCCCTCAGCAATGGTAACTGACCCCCTGTCACCTGCTTTGGGCCAAGTGCATCTGTGAGGTCTTTGCTGCAACTGCTGTGGCCTCGGTAGTGGTATTTCTAAATTTATTACCTACGTTTGCTTAATATTATCACACTTTCAATCAAGGAAGTACATGTAAATACATTTAACTTGCAAAGAATATAATATGCCAGGAACTTGAATATTAGCTCAAATTAAAGCCTTCAAGCTAATCTAACTTCTCGTTTAGAAGCCACTGTATTATACATTTGACATCTGTCTCTAAGATTAGGTGTATCGGTAAGAAATAAAGTAGACTTATTTCAGGGATAAATTTACTTCTGAATTTGAGCAGTCAGAAACTTACATTTTGTAATTTTCACTTTTTTAAATTTTTTTATTTTTAAAAAATATTTTATTTTTGAGAGAGCAAGCGGGAGAGGGGCAGACAGAGAGGGAGACAGAGGATCCGAAGCGGGCTCTGTGCTGACAGCAATCAGCCCAGCGCGGGGCTGGAACTCACAAACCGTGAGATTGTGACCTGAGCTGAACTCAGATGCTTAACTGACTGAGCTACCCAGGTGCCCCTTTAAAAAAAAAAAAAAAGTTTAGTTATTTATTTTGAGAGAGAAGGGAGAGTATGAGCAGGGTAGGGGTGAGGAGAGAGAGAATCCCAAGCAGGCTCTGTGTTGCTAGCACAGAGCCCAGTGTGGGGCTGATCCTATGAACCATGAGATCGTGACCTGAGTCAAAACCAAGAGTCAGATGCTCAGTCAGCTGAACCACCCAGGCATCGCCTCTCAAGGAATTTAAAACTAATAAGACAGTCACTTGCAAAATTCATATCTTTAATAGTGTGTCCCCACGGGGCGCCTGGGTGGCTCAGTTGGTTGAGCATCTGACTTCGGCTCAGGTCATGATCTCATGGTCTGTGGGTTCGAGCCCTGTGTCGGGCTCTATGCCGACAGCCAGCTCAGAGCCTGGAGCCTGTTTTGGATTCTGTGTCTCCCTCTCTCTCTGACCTTCCCCTGCTCACACTGTCTCTCTCTCTCTCTCTCTCTCTCTCTCTCTCTCAGAAATAAAACATTAACAAAAATAGTGTGTCCCTTTATTTGGTGTGTATGAATGTGGGCATCCGTGTGCTTCTTGGGTCAGGGTTAAACTGGGATCAGAAGAGAGGTTTATTTCTCTCACACCTAATGCTCAGGGGCAGCATCGCAGGGCTGGGTAGACCGCAGGGTCAGAGGCTCCCACTTCCTGTCTCTTGTATTGAGCACGGCTCAGGGCCTAAGTCATCTCATGGTCAAGATGGAATCAGTAGGACTTTTGTATTCAGTACAACTGACTTTGTGCTATGATTGGGATACAAAGCTAGACACCATGTGGCCCCTGCCCTCAGAACCCCTTGTCTCCTGAGGGAGGCAGATGTGTGGGTGACTCCTGTCCACCTGAGCTTGGATGGAGTGAGTCCTGTAGGAGAGGAATGTGCTGCTCAGGGCAAGCCAGGCAGCAAAGCTTAATATTAACTGGGAATAAAGGAAGCCTTCATGGAGGAGGTGATATTTGATCTTGACCTTGGAGAATGATGTGGAAGGAGGTGCTAGGGCCCCAAGGGGCTGGGTGGGTGGGAGTGGCTCCGAGGCTCAGAAGGTGGGTAACCCCCCTGCACTGTCGTGATCGGGGGTAGGTCATCCACTAGAGAGCACGTCATCAGATTGGCAAGATGTCCCCAGCCACGTGGCCCTTGTGAGATCTATCCTGAAAGGTGGACAAACTAACCTTGAAAGAAAACCTTGAGGAATCACTTGTGGGGTTCAGAGATGCTCTTTCTTCTGCCCATAGTTTGGAAGCCAGATTAAGCCCTTGCAGGCACACTGCTCCCACCTGATACTCCCCAATCTCCTGAGCCCCCCCCAGAATTGTCACTGTGCCTGTGCCTGGCCTCCCCACAGCCAGTGGGGGGGTGGCCCTGGGGTATAGAGTCAGAGTGCCTGTCACTGCATACATATGACAGTCATTCCTCTTTTTACTCATTTTGTAAAAGGCACACATTAATCACGATCAACTGTCCCTTTAAACTTTAGTGTTCATACGTGCAGAAGCATGACGTCCTCTGTCTGTGGGAACACTGTTCAGTAACTTCTGTGATGTGACATGCTCCGGCCGCATGGGCTCCGTGTTGGCGGAGGCGTGTTTTGCAGTGAGCCCTGGAGAATGAGTTTGAGCTGGACTCTGGGATCTGGGTGAGAATGTCCTCATAGAGTGGCCGTGAGGCTCAGGTCCAGTAAAGTAGGAAAGCACTTGCAGCCATGAAGGTCGCTGCAAGCACGTGCTCTTATAATGACCTTAATCGACTCGAGTTCTCCCACAGTCTCTTGCCAGTAGGAGGCTCTTGTGAAACATTTTAAGCCCAGCATCCCACTGCCTTCACCTGATGCCAATAGTTGCCCAAGGTCCTGGCTGTTTAATGGCACATTTGGGCTGAGTTTCCTAACACTGGCCCTGCGAGCCCTCAGTGAGAGTATAAAGTGGCTTCTGAATCATCCAAGATTAAGGTTTGTTCAATGTAGTTTCATTGGGTTTGTTTATTTGGTGTGTGTGAAGACGTGTGTGTGCGCGCATGTATGTGTGTTTTAAATTGGCGTTCCTGGCAGGCTGCATCCGCGCTGATTAACCCTGAACCCCGCTGATTAACCACTGCCACCGCTGCCTCCGTTCTTGCCTCCTTGGGGAAACTGTGTGGAGGGAGTCCCCTGGGATGTCCACGTGGGGAACTTTGTCCACGTCAATTTCAGTGGAGTCCTGATCCCTTGGCCTGTTTATACAGTAAAGGCATTTCACATGTAAAGTTTTATAAATGTTCATTTCCTTGAGGTTTCTTAAACAGAAACTGAAACCCACCCCCCAATCTGATTGCTGTATTTACCAAGCAGGACGCGAGAAGCCAGCTGAAGCCTCCTTTCCGTGGGAGTTCACGCTTCAGTTTTCCTGTTTCTGCCCATTTCTCACTTGTGTGCAACCTCGGGTGATGTTCGTGTGAATAGCTTCTACGATGTTTTGATTCACCAGGTAAAACAGGCCCCTCCCCCCACCTGCCGCCAGACAGCAGCATTTTTCTGCCCAGGTGTGTCTTGGGGTCATTTTCCCTCCTGTGCCTCCCAGGGTCTGTTCCCATCCTTTCCCAGGCGGGTGTGATCTGCCCCTGAACGGCAGATGGAAGAGGTCAGATTGAAATCCTACTTTTTCTTTTTCTTTTTTTTTTTTTTAATATTTTTATTTTTATTTGTAGGAGAGAGAGAGAGAGAGACAGCATGAGCAGGGGAGGGTCAGAGAGAGAGGGAGACACAGACTCCAAAACAGGCTCTAGGCTCCGAGCTGGCAGTCAGCACAGAGCCCGACGCGGGGCTCCAACCCACAAACCGCGAGATCATGACCTAAGCGAAAGTCGGACGCTTAACCGACTAAGCTACCCAGGCGCCCCTGAAATCCTACTTTTTCAAACTGTAGCCAAGAGGTCTGCCAGTGTCATTAGAGAGCACGTGAGCCTGATGGAGCTGCAGGACAGACCCGGGGAGCGCCTCGGCCTTGGCTTTGACTAGGAAAGACCCATGAGGCCTGGGCCATAGCGCGGGGCCACAGCGTGACGGGGCCGCAGCGTGACTTTGCATGGCCCTTAGGAGGACGTCCGGATGTCCGGGGAGAAGCCTGCTGTGCAGTTGAGACAAGCGGACCACGGATGACTTGTTGGCAGGTGGCAGGGGAAGAAAAACCTGAGTAGCGAGAGCCGGGTGGGTGGGTCAGGCCCTGCACCAGGGACCCCGGGCTGGCTGAGCGCAGCTGGGGAGGGGCCCTGGCCTCCGCAGGGGCCGCACTTGATGTTGTGGGAGAGCCTCCCTGGCCGCCTCAGAGCTTCCCTGACGTGACCTTCTCTGGGAGGAAAGAGAAGGGCTGCTCTGTGGCGTCAACTAAAATGGGGTAAGACGGGCCCTTGCCCTCCTTTTTCTCTCTGCCGAACTGGGGCGTTTGGGAGGCTGGCCTGCGGCTGCTTGGGACGAGGCAGCTGCGTGTCCCCATGGAATTCCAGAGATTCCCTGCCTGTCCCCAGCATCCTGGCTAGTCTGCCGCGGAATCGCTTGGACCCTCTGCTCATTCTGGGGACGGCTTCCATGGCCACCCCAAGCTGGCCACGTTTAGAAGCCGGGTTTTATGAGCACTGAGTGTTATGTGGAAACTAATTTGACAATAAACTGTTTGTAAAAAAAAAAAAAAAAAAAAAGAAGCCGGGTTTTAATCCAGCAGCACCTTTCAGCACCTTTCACCCTGATGGGTACTTCTGGAGGACCCTGCCCTCCCTGCCCGGGCCTGTGACCTGCTGCGCCGTGGGCCCCCGTGTCCTTCCCCTGCAGGGCATCCTTTAAAACCAAGCATCCTGCGGTGCACAGGCGGCTTTCTGTTGCTGGAGTGGGCCCACGACACAGTGTTCCGGAGATATAAGTCACTTTATTTGCTGATCTCTATCTCTTCCTTTGAGGACTGTTCACTTTTCCAGATGAAATCATTGGAAACAGAATAGGCCATGCCAGATATTTAAGCTATTTCTAAAAAAAAAAAATGTTCCTGCTTTGTAAATGGTGCAAAGCTGTGTCTTAGCTCAGGCCTTCCTCCCTGAGCGTCCACCCCATGGGAGGCAGCAGAGGGCCAGGGCGAAGCAGGAGAGCCTGTCCTTTCTCACAGGGGGATGGCTGGGCCCACAGGAATGGCCTGAGCCAAGGCTGGGGCCAGAGCGGACCTGGGAGCCTGTGGTCCCCAGGGGTGGTGTGGCCCAGGGCGCTGAGTGGCGGAAGGGCCTCCTGTGTGGCTGGCGGGGGCCACTCTGGAGGTTGGGGAGGGCTGTTTTAACATATGCAGTATTGTTCATGAAAGAATTCTAACCACTAGAATTAAAATATCTTCATGGTAAAGCTCCGAGTATTTTCCACCTGTGGATCTTCAATCTGTATAAATCAAAATTACTGAGACTGTTCAGTTCAACCTTCCTCATCCTGAATTCACCCAGTGACTGCGGCATGTCCGTGTGTCGGACCTCGGGATGCCAGCAGTGAGCAAGACGGACAAAAATCCCTGCCCTGCGGCAGCTCACATTCCAGAGCGGGAGACAGAGAGCAGGGAACGGAAGGACTGAGTAAATGACACAGCTTCTTGGAAGGAGATAAGTGCTTGGGGGAGAAAGATAAAGCGGAGAGGGGGTCTGGGAGTGTGAGAGCCGCAGGTTACGGGTCAGAGACCTGCCTGGGGGCCTGAGGACGCCAGCCTCCTGCTGCGGGCTCTCCGGAGGAAGCTGGTCAAGGGGAGTGGGGTGCCGGGCGGCACCACCAGCAGTGGAGGGCTCGGGAAGTGACACGGTGGGACTCTGTGTGCTTGGGTGCCCTTTGGTGGACACCTAATTGTCCTGTAATACCGGTGGGATCAGACTGTCTACCATGCTACACCCAGTGTCCCCGCTTGATTATGTGCGGTGTGTTTCATGTCTGTACACACTGTCCCTCCCGCCCTTTACTCCAGCTGCCTCCGTTCCACTCAGAGTTGTACTGGCATCTTCTTTTCTTAAAATGTTGTATTCATTTCTGTCAGAGACAGAGACAGGGAGGGAGGGAGAGAATGAGCGGGGGAGGGGCAGAGAGAGGGAGACAGGATCCGAAGGGGCCTCAGTGCTTGACGTGGGGCTCAAACTCATGAACCCTGAGATCATGACCTGAGCCAAAGTGGGGGGCGCTCAACCGACTGGGCCCCCCAGGCACCCCTGCATCTTTGATTCTTGTTGGACAGTAAGGGGCTTTCAGTGTTTTTCCTTTCTGTTGCTATTAGAAATAACACCACGGTGACTACCTATGTTTGACTCTTGGGCGAATTTATCCGTAGGTTAAAGCGTTAGAGGAAAGAGTTGGGGCAAAGGCCAGGTGTTCCTCTTTTGTGAAATACACCAGTCAGGAGGCATGTGACAACCCTTGGGGACAGGTCTGAAACGACTGGGCACTCGTGTTGCTTGGTTTCCGAGAGCACATCTCAGAGGCACCTGAGGCTGGAAGTGTGGACCAGTCACTCAGACACACAAGCTCTGAGGTCCACACAGCTTCCCGGCAGTGCCAGGCCACCCCCGCCGTGCCCTCCGGGGGCCAGAACAGGCTCGCACTCGTGGGACCTTTGCTGCTGCTCCGTCTTCTGGAAAAGCCTCCCACCTGCCCTCACAGCTCTGCCGCTTGTACTTTGCTGCATGTGGGCCCTGCCCTGTTAGGACCTCGGCTCCAGGCGGGCCGGGACAGCGTCTAATTAGCTGCTCCACCCTGGGGGCCCTCGCCGCTGTGCCTGACCCGCAGTAGGGACCCAAACGTCAGTTTGTAGGATGAATGGGTCAACTCGCCCCTCAGGGAATGATCTGCCTGTCACTCTGGGCCAGACAGTGGCTTAGCAGAAATTGTGGTCACTTCGTGGTGGATGAAGAATATCCCAGTGTGGGTAATGGAGAAACCAACCCAGGTCCAGCATGTGCTCTCGCGGAGGCCGCGGGGCAGTACAGGGCTGGCCAGGCGGTGGGAGGCAGCGGTGAGGACAGCTCCCTCCCGGGGCTCCAGAGGACTGCACAGGGCCCCCGTCCCCACCCCCGCCCGGCCGGCTCTCAGGGGAGATGAAGCTCTGTGCCTCCACCCCCAATGTCCTTGCTTTATGGCAACAGCCTTTTGGCCTAATGACCCGTTCTCTTTTTTCTTCTTAGAGCAGATTAAGGGCATTTAACATGAGCTAGATGTACTTCTGTCATTTGTATTTTTTGTTTACCTGATACCTGTTATCAGGCCCAGAGAGGAAGAAGGTTACGCCAGTTCCCAGCCTGGGCAAGGGCGCCCCTGGCGACCTCCATGAGCCTCTGACCCTTCCTGCGTCTTAGCAGTGGCTCTGACTCACCAGTGCTCACATACGCCA
Organism: Hyaena hyaena; assembly: GCF_003009895.1. Lineage (NCBI taxonomy): Eukaryota > Metazoa > Chordata > Mammalia > Carnivora > Hyaenidae > Hyaena > Hyaena hyaena. The sequence continues at coordinate 3,343,977 of NW_024080636.1, read as the reverse complement.
GGGGCAGAAGTGCCTGGATCCCGAGATCTGGAAGCACGTCCCCGGCCCCAGTCACTCCTGGACCCTGGGGCTCCCAGAGCCCCGCCAGGCACCTCCCCGCGTGTGCACTCAGCTACTATCGAGGGCCGGCCGCGTGCCCAGGACACGCGAGATGGCCCTGGATATGCGCTGCAGGGGGCTGGGCAGGAGAGGGGTGATGGTTGGTACATCTTCACGCTCTGCCCTCGTGCATTTTTACACCATAAACCCTTTACAAGGATTCCCTTGCTTTGGTGTCACGAGCTCGCCGCTTGTGTACCTTTGCTGGGCAGACAGGGCCTCAGGCAGAAGCACACTGTCCTTGCCTGTCCAGCAGCTGGAACGTTAGGGCTCCGAGAGGAGCCAGCCTCGGGCTGCGCAGCCGCAGAGCCGCCTTCCCCACAGAGGCCTTGGAGGGAGAGGAGGGGAGGGCGGCACCAGGGGCACTGGGACTGCTGGCCCCTCCCGGCCTCAGGACCTCCCGATGGCCTTTTCTGTCCCTTAACCAGCCCCCTGCTCTCATCTCTCTCTCCTCCTGTTTTATGTACCAGGAGGTGCTTGTGGTCTCATCATCCACGAGGCCACTAGCTTCAGCCATAGTCTCGTCATTTTGTTACACAGCCTGTCCATCAACATGTTTATTTCAGTAATGAGATGCCTAAAAATCAAGAAAAAAAAATCTTATTTCCAGATTACTCCTTTTTCATAGCATCCTGTTCCTGTTTTATGGGTACAGTAACCCTTGACTTTCCTAGAGAAGTCTTATCAGAGCTTCTTAGAATCTCTGCCTTGTTCCCTGAAGTATCTGTGTTTTCCCTAGAGATCAGCTCCAAATGAAAGTTGTCCTGTTGATCTTGGTCTTTTCACGGTTTGGGTTTTTATTTCATTATTTATTTAGTGGCTCCTCAGCCATTGGTCCTCCCCTTGGTTATCAGTTCATGTTTATGAAAAAAGAATAGGATGTGTAGGGAGTTGTTCCGGGTTCCGGGGGTGGGAGGGGGGGTCCCTGAAGGGAGTGTAGGCTTACTGGTCACAAATGCGGTTTTACCAGTTACGGTGATTGCCCCTCGGGCCCCCTGCCTTGGCACTTCTCGGCCCTCGGCGTGGCACTCCTTCCCCGGGCGGGCTCATTCCCACCCTGGCGTTCGGGCTGGTTTTCTTGGTTTTCTCCCAGCGCTAACCTGTGTGCTTGCTTCCAGCATGTCCCCTGGCCTGCTGCTGTGACCCTGCGGGCGGCACGTGTTCTCATGTCCGCTCCGTGGGCCCTTGCGGGGACGGAGGGAGACATGTGTGTGCCCGTCTTGAACCGGCTGCTTTCCCACGATCCGGGGGAAAGAAACAGGTCCGGGGAGATTCACGGGGAACATGCTCTCTTACCTGTGTCCCTCCCATTGTGACGGGAGGGAATCAAGAATAACTCGGCACACACCACCTCGGCCCAGGGGTTCATTTCCGAATCTGTTGTTTGGTATTCAGATGGCATCTTCCTGTCGCCGGGCTGGACGGTAAGAGCCTGTTGTGGCTTCGGCGCCCAGCGTACCCCAGGAGGCAGACCAGGGCCGGGGGCACCTGCAGCCTTTGTTCAGAGCTCACGGGACGCACTCAGCCTAACAGCGGAGGACTGCGGTTCCGTTGCTTCGGGAGAAGTGACCTGCCACCTGCTGGGTGCTAGACAGTGTGGCGCCTACCAGCGAAGCTCTCACTTTCGTCCCGTCCTTGGGAAGAGCGGCACTGACTGCTTTGTCTGTCGCCTCGCGCTTTCCAGAGTTCTCCCACCTCCCTTACCCCCCCGAGCCTCCTCACACCTCAGGAGGTAGGGGCGCCAGAGGTGTCCCCGCCTTACAGAGAGGACAGAGGACTTGAGTTGACCGAGGCTGAGCCGAGGTAGTTGCTGCCTCGCTGTCTTCCCAGGACCTTCCCCTTCCCCTTGAGAAGCCCCCAGTTAATTAATCAGCACACGTTGTGTGTCTCTGGCCTCAGTAAACATACTTGCGGAGTATCCGGCACCGTCTGCTTGCTCCTGACGCATCCACAGGCTTGGTCATGGTTCGAGTTGGCTCAAGACGCTGAAGGAACGAAGGAGGCAGAGCCAGGAAACTCGCCGGCCCCGACCTCCTTTAGAAGGAACAGGATTGCAGGTTCTCTCATTGTCCTCAGAAGCCTCAGTTTCCCCAACTGACGTGTTTCTTCCGCCCAGGGCGTGCTGAAACCAGATTCATTTTTATGGCTAGGGACGTGTGTGTGTGAAAAGAAAAATCTGAGTAATACTCCCTGACAGGCTGAGGGCCTTCGGGGGTGTTCTGGACGCCAGTATTAGTAGGACAGCCCTAGACTCAGGCGCCCTTGCTGAGGGAGCGGCCTCCCACTCCAGCAAGGCCTCCAGAGCTGGGGGCCACTGGGGCTGGATGAGCAGTGGGCAGGGTCACAGGGTCTCAGGGTCCAGACTGAGTCCTTGCCTTGCATCTATAGGCTGTGGGGCCCTTGACCAGTGATTTGAATTATGTGTACCTCAGTTGCCTTTTCGTAAAATGAGGACAATATTCATCACTTCTGCAGAGTTTTTGAGGAACAAAAATATGTCTAAAGGTCGCATAGACCACCTGGCGGTGCAGAGGGGTGCTTGGTGCCTGGACGCGGCCATGTTGTCGGTTTCTTCCTACCCTGGGCTCCCGGTCGGAGGAGCAGAACGTCTGATTGAAGCAGGCTTCCTTTATTTAACACAAGCATGGCCAGCCTCGGCCGAGAGGGACCACTTTGGGGGCGTGAGTCAGTCGTGAAACAGTTATTGAACACCTGTGTGGGGCCATGGCCTTGGTTTCCCTGGGGGACTGAGCCTGATGCCGCGGGTGTGGCCTGGTCTGTGACTGGCTCCCACTCAGGAGGGGGCTTACTCAAGCGAGCATCCACACGCTAGAAGAGAGTACCTGTGCTGGGCTGGACTTTAGGGGGCTTTGTTCAGGAATCTCCATTTCCTTAGAGCACGGGCTGTGCCCTGTGCCCTCTCCTCTCACAGCTCTGGGCGCCCTCACACATGTGTCCCCACCCAGCGCCACCCCTCACTTTAAGTGATGCCGGGAAGCACACAGTGGGAAGAGCAGGCGCTGTGCTGTCTGAGCGCTGGGGCTGCGGCGGATCCTTCCTGTCCTTTCTCCTCTGCTGGACTCTGTTCTCTGCATTCTCTATGGAAACATGGGTTCTTTTTGTTTTTCTAAGCTGCAAATACAATTTTTTAAAAAAAGGATACCTAAGCTGATTGGTACACTGAGACCCCTTAACATCGGGTATTATCACTTTTTTTTTTGTCTTATGTAAATATGTGGAAGAGACGTTATGAGATTTTATTTTGATTGTCATCAAGCATTTATTACCGATTTCACTTTATTTGCAGCACTTAAAAGGCAAAGAATGTTTCCTCTGTTTGCATTTGACAAATTTAACATTTGGATCTTTCCCAATTTTCCCATTGTTCTAGTCCAGTTTAGTTGTTTTCAGTTTCATTTAAAAGAAACCAAGGTCTAGCTCATGGGCTGTTTGCATTCCTGTCACTAATCAGCTCAGTTCTTGAAACTTAGATCTTTGTTGAATGGATGGATGGATGGATGCATGGATGGATGGATGGATGCATGGATGGATGGATGAGGCTCACCAAGAGCAGCTGATAATGGCAGGTCTTCCCCTCTTCCCAGTTTTAAATTGACACAAACCATTGTGTCACTGAGCCACATGGGCACCTTCCAGTCCCTTCCAGACCATTTCTGAGCCTGGGGTGTGGCTGGTGTGACCCAGGAGGTCATTTGGGCCCAGGAAGAATGGCTGATCGTTGTGCCTTGTTGAGTCGTGGCCCCCATCACATTCTGGTGGTGAAAGAACGAATCTCACTATTGGTCAGGAGAACATTTCTTACGTGAGCCCTGAAGGCTGGGAGCTGATTCTGTTTTTGCAAAATCTGTTTTGTGAAATCACCAGTCACGGATTTCCGGGTCCCCCTTGAGCCATCTTGACCATCCTCTCTGCCTGCAGATAGGCAGCCCTTCTCTTGCGCAGGAACGGAGCCCATTCACCTGCCAGTCCCTTTCTAGCTCTTCCCGTACCCCATGCAGGAGAGCACTCGCTTCTACCTTCTTGCTATTTTCATAGCATAATACCCACAAACTGCTGTTTATAGGTAACGTACTGTAAAAGGAAGAACTTGTATTTTAGAACCACAGAACCTCATCTTGAGTCATAATCTCACCATTTATCACCTTAAATAAGTTACTCAACCTTCGGTTTCTCATCTGTGAAAAGGAACTAAAGATACCTGCCTCATGGGACTATTACAAAGAATAAATGAGATTGTGGAATAGCTAAAATTATACCCGGAGGGAAATGCATTTGTGAGAAAAGAGGAAAGACAGAAAATTTATAAGTTACACTTCCATAGCCAGAGTCAGAACAAGAACAACTTAAGCCAAAGATGGTAGAAGGAAGGAAATTAATAAAGGGAAGAGATCAAGGAAAATGAAGACAGATATTCAGTAGACAGCTGAAAGCAAGCAAGGTAAAAGCTGATTCTGTGAAAAATACAAATGAAAATTGATAAATCTCTGATGAGATTGATCAAGAGAAAAGGCACAAAAACCTAATGTCAGAATGAAAAGAGGGACATTACTACAGATCCCTCAGTCTTTAAAGTGGTCATTGGAGGATAATGTAAACAATTTTATGCCAATAAATTTGAAAAAGATCACCTGGATTCTCTAGAAAACCACAGCTTTACAAAATCAGCACACAAAAAAATAGAAAATACATGAACAGTCTTCTGCCGTTTTACTAGAATCTGCGATGAAAAGTGCTTAAAGAAAACTTCAGGCCCAGGAGACTTCATTGACAAATTCTGCCCGACATTTAAAGAGAAATAAACCCAGTCTTAATGTAAACATCCATTCACGATCAAAGCTCTTAACAGAATTATAGTAGAAAGGAACTTTCTAACTAAAAAATGATATTTTAAAATATCGCGTAAGTAAACTTCCTACTTAGTGAAATGTTGAAAGCTCTGTCCTTGAGGCCAGGGGTCAGCTTGGTGCCAGGACCGCCGCCCCCTGGGGACTGTTGCAGTTGCCTAGTGCAGTGCCAGGGTGGGCTCAGGACCCTGGGCTGAGGGAGACGCTTAAAGGTGTTGCCACCGTGGGGCTCAGGCTCGGAAAGCTGGACTTGCCTCATTCCTGCTGGTCCGCTAAGAGCACGCCTTCTCTCTGAAGCCCTCACAGCCCCGGGGTTACTTGGTTTTGTTACTTGGCGATTCAGGTTCTGGCCCCTAGAAGTCGAGTGTGTCTTTTTGTGCCGAGCCCAGTGGCAACCTCTTCTCGGCTCCTGGCACTTAGTAGGCTCTTAATAAATCTTAGGCAGAGCTGACTGGCTATTTATGTCTGTACCGTGGCCAGATCCCGACAGAATCTGAATCCCTCCACCTGGGCTCTTCAGGTGTCCAGCTGCGTCTCCATCCAGAGCAGGCGCCAGCTCCTCCCTGCAGCTGTTCCCAGAGCTTGCCAGGCAGCCTAGCCAGCAGCCCGATTAGACCACTTTGAGACTCGGTTGAGCCCAAAGCCCAGATATTTCCTGAGGAGCCTGGAGCAGAGACGGCTGCTCTGGTTAGAAGACTTCCTGCTGCTGCAAACGTGGGCTGGTGGGCTCCCAGGAGAACCCCGGTCAAGAGCACAGGATCGCATAGTCCGGGGTGCTGTGGGACATGGCACCAGGGCCCAGCCAGGGCAGCCGGTCGGCCTCTCTGATACCCTGGAGTTAAAATAACACGCTGCCTTGTGACGATGGAGCAGAGGTCCAGCCCGCACGCTGTCGGGAAGAGCGTGCCCGTGGCACCCAGGCTGCTGCCTGGTTCTAGCACGTGCGAATTTGGGGCACTTGGCTTTGAAGTACCGTCATCCGCTCTTTGGATTTATTGGCTATACAAGTGCTGTGTTCATCCTCAGAAGCTGTGACACACATCACATTACCCCCTTTGAAATAGCCACTAGGTCTTAGATTACAGGACAGCAGATTTGTTTAAACTTCAGTTAGTTCTTGGAAAACATCTTGGTGTGATGGAGAGAACATTACCTTAGCAAACTTGCCAAATGTTTGTCTCCACCATTCATGACTTGGGTGACTGTGGACAAGTTACTTCACCTCCCCGAGCATCAGTTATCTCAACTGTGAAGGAGAGATACAAGTGATGGTAGTGATAATTGTTCCTATCTAATGATAATGATGTTGGAATTGACTTGAGTCCACAGCACTTATTATGGACCACATACCGTTGGCCCCTGTATGTCTGACATCATTTGACCCTCACTGTAATTCTGTGATATGCGTTCCATAATCCAATAAGGCTGTTGAGGCACAGAGAGGTTGAGTAACTTGCCGACTGTTGGTCAGCTAGTGAGTAATAGGTCTGGGATTAGAGCCCAGGTAGTCTGACTCGAGAGCCCATTTTCCTGTTCCTCACCACGCTTCTGGACTGTCACATTGAGGCTCGTGAGAATCCGATGCGGTAACGAATGGAAAAGGGCCCAGAACAAAAGCCTTGTACTTGGGGGGACAGCAGTGTGGGTCACACCGCCCACCCCCTCCTGCCGGGCCCCTCCCGGAGTGAAGCTGAAGCTTTGGACTCCTGACTCTGGCGATGAGGGGAGTTCCTGATCTTGGGCTGTGTGATCTGAACACAGGGTGATGGAAAGGAGGGCGGAGTCAACTTTTCACCAAGAAGTCAGGGAGTCTCACGTGGTTGGGGATGGGCCATGCATCACTGTGGCCTGTGCTCGTGAATGTCACGGCCGCCTCCCTCTAGCAGGGGGGTAACCACCCCTTTACCCTTGCTGGGTCTAGCACATCACCTCATGACCCAGAAGTGGGTCACTGTCGCCTGTCTGTGCTCTCGCTGACAGTATCAGAATAAACTGGTCTGATTTGGGGCCTCAGTGGCCGAGGTGAATCCGTCGTGGGCACGGGGGACACAAGCGAGGGGGGTGGACTCACGTGTCCAAGGCGGATTACTTCCACTCGTGTCTGACCGCAGGGCCTGGTCCTGCCCGGTGGGTGGGACAGGCTGGGGCAGGGCGAGTCCAGGGACGCAGGGATTCTACCCGCTTCTGTGTGTTCTCTGCACACGTGCTCTTTCTCCAAGCTACTGGGAAGCTTATTTAGCAACATCATCAACCTGTTGGCCTAAGAGCACGAACCATTCTCCAGAAAGCCCTCTGAGCTCTTCAGTAAGATGTTGAGAAGGTTCACTGTTAATATGAAATACATGCGCACATAACATGCTCTCACCCAAAGCGGACAGTCGAGACTGCCCTGCACTAAGGCAGCAGTGGACATGGAAGTCATGTGATGGAGGGGCTTGCTTCCTACCTCAGGAACTTAACCCCAACAAAGTGCTTTTCTTTTACAGGTTGGACTACGGATTTTGAGCATCTGAAGTTGACCTCTGCTCTCAGCATTCGCTGCTGCCCCCTCACTGTTGGAAGAGATGTCTGTCGCTTACGATGACTCCGTTGGAGTGGAAGTGTCCAGCGACAGCTTCTGGGAGGTAATGGCCATGCTTGCTTGCTCAGGGGCGCAGACAGCAGGCTGACGGTGCCTGATGGGCCCAGCTTCTCCTGGCCAGAACTGGGGCAGGGACGAGTGTACCCCAGACAGGCCCGGTCTTCGGGGTCAGATCCGGATGGCGGCAGGTGTGGCTTGGCTATGAGTGCAGGTGGTGACCCCACGTCGCCAGGAAGAACTCATAAAGAGGGTAGCCGCATTATCACCATGTCCATTCTCAGCCCTTCCTTTTCGTGCTTAGCCGTGTTGTGGCTGGCTCTGCACACACGCAGGGCTGGGCTTGGCCCAAGAGGCAGCGTGACTTCCGAGTCGTGTGTGGGGGAAAAAGGGCTGCACGGTGCTGTGATGTTCTGCTGGGCTGTGCGGGCTGTCCAGGGGGCCTAGCAAACTGCCCGCGAGCCTCAGAGCATCTCCCGCGAGTCTAGGCCCATGTGGGACTCCTTTCCTTTTTTTTTTTTTTTTTTAATTTTTTTGTAGTTTATTTTTGAGACAGAGAGAGAGCACAAGTGGGGGAGGGACAGAGAGAGAGGGAGACACCGAATCTGAAACAGGCTCCGGGCTCTGAGCTGTCAGCACAGAGCCCGACTAGGGGCTCAAATCCACAAACTGTGAGATCATGACCTGAGCCGAAGTCGGACGCTTAACCGACTGAGCCACCCAGGCGCCTTTAGGAGAAACTCCTTTCCTGATTAGAAATTTTGTGGCAGTGGAGAGGAGTTTTGTTTTTTCTGGAAGTCACTCTTCCTGAGCCCACTTACTTTTTCCTGCCTGCTGCTTACAGAAAGTCCATTTTTGTTCTTGTGGCAAAACCTCTGGAACTTTCTTTTTTTTTTTTTTTTTAATTTTTTTTTAACGTTTTATTTATTTCTAGGAGAGAGAGAGAGAGAGACAGCATGAGCAGGGGAGGGTCAGAGAGAGAGGGAGTCACAGACTGAAACAGGCTCCAGGCTCTGAGCTGGCAGTCAGCACAGAGCCCGACGCAGGGCTCGAACCCACGATCCGCGAGATCATGACCTAAGCGAAAGTCGGACGCTTAACCGACTAAGCCACCCAGGCGCCCCATGGAACTTTCTAGGCAGCTGTGGGCTTCGTGGAAAGAGCACTGGCTTTGCAGTTAGAAAGGTCTGGGTTCTGTTCCCAGCTGTGCCATCGCTAGCTGTGTGATTTCGGGCAAGTGGCCTGACTGATATGGGCCTCAGAGTCTCCTCTCTAAAGGGGGGATGAGAGAGGCCTGGGGGCTCAGTTAAGCGTCCAGCTCTTGATTGTGGCTCAGGGTCATGATCTCACAGTTCGTGGGTTTGAGTCCTGCCACTGACAGTGAAAAGCCTGCCTGGGATTCTGGCGCTCTCTCTCTGCCCCTCCCCCACTGGCATGCATGCGGTCACCTGTGCACACACGCATTCTCTCTCTCTCTCCCCCCTCCCAATACGTAAATAAGCTTAAAAAGTAAAGTGGGGGATGGTACTGGCCTTCCAGGGAAGCTGCAGGATGAAATGAAAATACAGACATCAGCATCCGTCTGCTTCCCTGACACCAGAGGCCAGAGGCTCAAGTGGTGAGAGACGAGGAGGGGGCACCAGGGTCTGCTGGGGACGAGCACGAATTACTTTTAGATCTGGAGATCGACGAGGTGTATGGTTTTGTCCGAGAGCGAACATCATGTGATGCTGTTGTGCAGTAGAGACAGTGGTCACAGGTGCCCAGTTTTTTTGTTGTTTTTTTTTTAATATTTTTTATTTTTTTTTTATCTCTAGGAGAGAGAGAGAGAGACAGCGTGAGCAGGGGAGGGTCAGAGAGAGAGGGAGATACAGACTCTGAAATAGGCTCCAGGCTCTGAGCTGACAGCACAGAGCCCGACGCGGGGCTCGAACCCACGAACCGCGAGATCGTGACCTAAGTGAAAGTCGGACGCTTAACCAACTAAGCCACCCAGGCGCCCCTCAGGTGCCCAGTTTTAAAAAACGTGAGCAAGGAAACTCAAAATTCTGTTAACACTTTTCTTTCCCATGCGTTGGCCAAAAGGTCATTGTTGACTTATAGCTGAATACTCCATTTTCATGAGCAGCTACTATGCGCTAGGTCCCGTGGAGCTACAGTGGGAAATGGGAGAGTCTGATTACCCCTCTGCTTGTAGCAGCCTCCCTGGTGGGTATTCAGGCCAGATCTCAAATTTTAGTAGCCAGAGAGTTACACCTGCCTCGGGAAACATTTCCCAGAAGGCAGCAAGAGTGATGGGGTGGCTGGTGACAGAGTCACGGTGGAGTCCAGACACCGCAGCAGTGGCTTCCTGGCATGGTGAGGCGCGTTCTTGTGGCCCGGGGGCTCTGGGGGGTGGTGGCGGACTGTGTGAAGCAGACTATAGGCCGCAGGTGCCTCTGGGACAGTACAGGACTGCCCCATGTGCAGGTTCAGGTCCGCAGGCAGGTAGGTGCTGGCTGCCCCCAGGAGGGAGGCCGTGGCCTTGCCAGCGCACCATCTGGTACAGCTGCCGTGGGCCAGCTGGCGGCGCAGGGAGAGGCTGGCACACCCGGTGGGCCTTGTGCGCCATAGGCCGGGCAAGGCACCGGGACAGGTTCAGATGCATGGCTTGAGCTCGACTCCTGCCTCGTCCCTTACTGCGTGGGGGTGGAGGGTGGGGGTCCTCCGGGCAAGTTACGAATTTGTCTTTGCCTCAGTTGCCCAATCTGTAAAATGGGGGTAAAAATGGGACCTATCCTAGTATTGCCATGAGGGTTTCAGGAATGAGTATGCGTAGAGCGGTATAGGGGCTTCAGGAAACATGCCGGCGGAGAGCTCTGTCCCTCCCGTGTGGGAGCTGGGAGTCGCCAGCACACACGCAGCACATCATCTGTTCCTCCGGGGTGCGTCTGGCGGCGTCGTTTGAATCGCCAGTCTATGGCAGAAACCGCTCTGGAGAAATCAGGCAGCTAAATACAGCGCCACGATGGAAGCCTGTAGCTGCTGCCGTAAAAAAAAGTAGGTTGAAGTTGCCAGTATATAGTGTCAGCATATATTAAATCAAGTGGCTTTAACAAGTCCTGTCGTTGATTTAAGCTCGCAGGCTCCGTGTTAAATTCTTAGCTGCAATCACGTCGGTGGACAGAAACATCTTTTGCCCAAGGAACGCTAAGGCAAACGGTTTCTTTTCTAGGCAGGCTCTGCTCATCTTGGACGCTGTCTCCGAAATTACTTTGCAGCTTGTATAAATCAGTGCCTCCGGGATGGGTGTTCGCCGAACGGAGGAGCGATTACTCAGGGTGAACCTGCCCCGCTGGGCTCTGAGTGGCATGGGTGCACACAGCCCGCTGTGCGGCTCTTCATGCTGCCCGCAGGGTCCCTCTTTCCCACGAAAGGCGTCTTGTCACTGGTGTGACCCACAGACCTGGACAGATCTCAGCAAAGCCCTGCGGTCTTGAGGTGGAGAAGCCCTCACGCTTAATCTTGCTCCTTTCCGCTGAAAGGTACTCAGTGGAGTGGGTCATTCCAGAATCCTTTTCTGCATGCTGGCCGTGTGCCTGCACGGGAGGGGCGGGGGCCCACCCTCCAGGAGCCTCTGGCTGGGACATCTGGAGGTAAGTTCCCGTGGGAAGAGGCAGACACTGGCCAGATCACGGAAGATTTGCTGGAGAGCACGGCGGAAGCGGGGCCCCCCCGGGGAGGGGCAGGAAAGGCGGGATTGGTACTCGCTATGGACGCCCGTGTTTGCTACATGAATGAGCGCAAAGGCCTGAGCTGTGGGAGGACAGATCACCCACGGGGACATATATCAAATGGAAGTGTTTGTAGGTATTTGGAGGGGATACTTCGTGTCTTACCCAGCACATGGCAAGCCATTTAGAGAAGAGGAGCCCCACGGGGAAGGCTCTGGGTGGATGGTGGCCCCCGTGGGGTCGGAGGGCCGTGGGACCAAGCCACAGTCTGCCTCTGGGTGTCATGGTGCTCAGAGGAGAGCCCGCTGGCTGGGGTCACCTGGGAAGCTGTTTGGGTGGGAAGGGCTGGACTTTGAGTTGGGAGCAGGGAGGGGGGTGGCCTGCTGGGTTGGAGTGAGGGCTGGAGGCCGGAGTGAGCATGGCCTGGCAGAGGGCTGAAGGCCTTGGATTCTTGGAGGCGAGAAGTCCTGGGGTTGGGTCGGTTGGGGCCGAGGGGACCTGTTCAGCAAGTTGGAGCCTAGCATGTCCCTTCCCAGAGGCGGGGGTGGGGCAGCCCAGTTACCTGTGGCAAGTCGTCTGGCTCTGGCTCGCTCCAGGGGCCCGAGGCCCCTCCCACCGTGTCCTCAGCTCCTAGGCTCTGCTTCTGGTCCTTCTGGTAGGCTCTGGGGCCGGTGCACAGAGAGCCTTGGCTGCGAGTTGTGGGGGTGCTTCCTCGGGGGCTCTGCACACGAAATGGCGGGTTTGTCGCCCGGAGGCCTGCTGCTGCCTGGGTCCCCGAGGGCCCCTTGGCGGCTGGGCTGGGAGGGCACACTGCCAATTTCAGAAGCTGGGCTCTGAACCCTCTTCGTCCCCGAGGCAGGGGTCCTGCTCAGCCGCCGGCCAATATGCACAGTGAGAGCTCGCCTCCCCCGAGAAGCCAGGCTGGGCTGACCTGTCCCCGCTCTCTGTGTCTTGCTGTAGACACTCTGGGAATGTCAGGCCTGAAGAGCTGGCGCCCTGCAGCTCCCTCTCAGGCTGTGGAGACGGGGTCTCAGGCGAGGCGCCTGCAGGTGCAGCGCTGTTCCGCCCGGAAAGCCATCCACAGGGAATGGGCGCGCTTCCCCCATCCCCCCGGACCAGTTTTGTGGGTGACATGCTTAGAAGCTGCCAGCGCCCCGCGTGCGTGGGTTCTATGGAGCCAGACTGGGAGCCTGATTGGCAGCCGCCGTGCGTGACCCTGGGCTGACAGTTTGTGAGCACAGACTCCGGAGCCGCCATCTGCCGCGTCGGTGGTCACAGGGCAGCCAGGGGGCCGTGAGTGGAGGCACAAGGCGCACGGAAATGAGTCACCCTGCTGCTCGGTGGCCGTGACCCTTCCATTCGTTCTCCGGCCACCCCCAACCTGCGCGGGCCTGGGCGGCGTTCCCCTCCGTAGGACAGCCCGTCTGTGGGTGCATCAACTTCCTGGGGACCCCACTGTGCTCGGGCCGCGCTCCCAGCAGCCTGGCGACACACCACAGGTTCCCCAGAGTTTCTAAAGTTTCGCATTCGCTCGCTCTTTCTGGCAAACCAGTATCTGCTGCGTCGCAATGGAGGATGAGGGCCCCGGCCTCCCCTGTGCCGTGTTCAGTTTGTTCCCCACCCCCACCCCGGGCAGCTCGTCCAGGAAAGCAAACCTGTGTGGCTCCCTGCCCCGAGTGGCAGCTGCGGCCTTCCACGTCACCTCCGCAGTGAAGCCACGCTTGTCAGCATCACTAAGACCTAAGTGTGTGCGGCGGCTGCGGGCAACCCCCCCCCCCCCCCCCCCCCCCCCCCCCGGCCACAGGGCGCTGCCTGCCCTCCTCCTCCAGCTTGATCTCCATTTCCTTCCAGCTCCTTCTGCAGGCAGCCCTCCCTGACGCCTCCTGGCAGGGCTTGGGTGGCCTTCCCGCAGGCCCATCCGGTGTGTAGTCTCACCACGTGCTTCTCCCTCTGGGCTCTGAGAACCTGAGGGCCAGGACACCATCCTCCATTCTCGAATTCTCCCCTGGGTACCTGGGACTTAGCACGGTGCCTGACCCAGATTGTCGACTGAATGCATGAGTCAGAGAAAGGAAGAGGTTTAACGCTGGGTAATAAGACCTGCTAGCTTACAATGAAGTATTTGGAATTAAAATATGTGTGCAAATAACCACAATAGTGAGCAGACATCAAGCTTTCAGTGAACATTTGTAGAGCAGTGCTATGTGCTTGGCCCCGTGCTAGGCCTTGGGGACACAGCACGAATGAAACAGATAAAGTGCATTTTAAATGGTCCAAACCAAACGCTGTGAGGATGCAGAGGAGCCTCCCCACTGCCCCCCGTCCTCCGCAGTGGGTATACCAGGGCTGTGTCAGAGGTGGCTCCGGGCAAGCAGGGTCTTTCTGTCCCCCTGTCCCATGCATGGGGGTGTACTCGCTGCTAAGTCATCTGGCTGTGTGCACATAAGCTGTGTGCTTAGGGTCTGTGGACTTTTAGTAGAACCTGTTAAAAGGAATGTTAGCCAACAATGGAAAATTTAGAAACAAGAAAACAGTGATAATGGCTAGCATTTAACGCACTCGTGCTCTGGGCCAGGCTTGTAAGGCTGTTCTGTCCTCACAACTGCCTTCTGAGATTGTCGTCTCCACTTCACAGGTGGAGGTACTGGGGTGCTGGTGGTTTGCTGGGGCCCAGCTTCCCATAAGGAGTTTGGTGGTAGAGCCGGGGCCTGGGCCCAGGCGCTGCCTCTAGAACCGCCCTCTCGCCTCGGCTCTCAGCCTCCCAGGAGCTCGTTATGGAAGAGAAGTGTCCCTTTGCTCCAAGTGCCACATACTGAATGCTTCTGCTTCAGTGTGAAGATGCCAAGTGCTGTGTGGTCAGACGCTGGCACCACCGTTCGCTAGTGTGTGACCCTTTGGGGTCAGAGCAGGGAGAGGCTGCCCAGGTTCCCTGACGGGCCTTTCCTCCCGGGATGGTGGCAGGGATTATAGACAGCCACCGCAGGGCCGGGGCCAGGGATTCCGGAGCACGGGGGGTGCGTGTGGCGGCCTCGCCTCCTCTGCTTCATACATGGGAATGGGCTCGTTCCTCCCGGCTAGATGCCAGTAAAGAGCTGTTCCTCGAGAGAATTGCACAGCCAAGGTGCTTTGCTGTCCAGTGAGTCCGCTCAAGATCAGTTATTTTCTCTTTTGATTTCAGTGATGCCAAAGTAGCTTGTTGAAGCCGTGCAAGATCAAACGTTTTCCCCTTCTTCTCAGGAAACAAAATGAACTACACAGTTTCAGAGCTGGCGGGCTCCTGAGTGCCCACTTAGGCTGTGCTGGCTCAGCTCCATGGAGACACTTGTATGCGGATGTTTGGGAGCTGGCGCTGAGGGGCCCAGGCTTGGAGCTGGGGTGAGGGAGTCCGTGGTCCTGTGTGTGCGTGTGCATGCGTGCGCGTGTGGGTGCGGGCTTTGTGCAGGGTGGTAACAGGAATCATGAAGGTAGAGCCAGGATTCGGAGGCGGGGGACTCAGGGAGGGGTCGGGTACCGTGGAAGCAGGCTTTGGGGAGGGGACGGGCACGGAAGGAAGGGGGCACCACCTGGAGAAACCCTGGCAGTCCGGCAGTTTCCGCACCGGGTAACTGGCTCTGTCCCCAGGGGTTCACCTGCTGTCAGACAGCTCTCTGACCGTCCCCGCCTCCTTCCACTGTTAGAGTTTCCGGCAACAGCTGCCAGGCTTCTGCGAGCCCCCGCTTACACCCCTGGGGAGACCGGCTCACGAGCCAGGTCAGTGGCCGCTCTTACGGCAGCGGAGTGCCCTCGCCCAGCGCCTACCTGGAGTGTGACGGAGACTCCGGGAGGGTCGTGACCTGGTTACTGGACAGCCGTGTCCTCGCGCTGTTTCCTGGGCACTTGGCTGAAGGTGAGCATGTGTGAGCGCCAGCATGGAGTCTTAGGGGCAATGGCTTGCAGATGGGGCATGTGCTGCACTCGGGGACAAGTCCATGGGTGTCGCTGGGCCTTGTCTGACATCTAAGCAGTGCATGCTGAGGGCACAGAGCCCAGGAAACCTAGCTGGCCACCCTTAAGGAGGAGTTCAGCTCTAAAATAACTTTGTTTAAATATATACTTATCCCCCCCCTCTCTCTCTCTGCCCTCCCTCCCTTGCTCGCACTCTGTCTCTCTCTCAAAAATAAATAACCATTAAAAAAATTTAGAAAAAAGGGGGGGCCGCCTGGGTGACTCAGTTGGTAGCATCCGACTTCGGCTCAGGTCATAGTCTCATGGTTCATGAGTTCGAGCCCCACATTGGGCTCTGTGTACAGCACAGAGCCTGGAGCCTGTTTTAGATTCTGTGTCTCCCTCCCTCCCTCTCTTTCTCTTTGCCCTCCCTCCCTTGCTCACACTCTTGTCTAAAAAAATTTTTTTAAATAGTAAAACACATCCTTCCCCTCCACATTAGGTGTTCTGCCTTTGGAGTTAGGCCTGAGAACTGGGATTTCTGGGATGCTGTGTCTTCCTTTCTCAGTTCGTCATTTGGGACATCTAAAGATGGATAACGCGGTTGATCTCTCACGTTGTTGAGGGCTGGGATCTGGGCTCCGAAACTGTCCAGCAACACAGGGTGCCTTTGCAGGGCATGAGCCTCATTTTCTTCACCGGCCTGCTTGCTGAGTACAGTTCCAGGCACGGCCAGCAGGGCCGATCAGCACTGGGAGCGAGAGCTGAAAACCGGAGCTAGGACCCGAGTGAGGCCCCGGGGCCGTGAGGGGCCTGGCGCTGGGTGGGAGGCAGCCAGAGCGCAGGCCAGGCTCACGGAGGCGGCTGTGGACAGCAGGCAGCCGGCCCGCAAGGGACTGGGTCTGTGGCCCTCCGAGAGCCCTTGCCAGCTACGTGGCATCATCCTGGTCTGAGGATGGGGAGCCCGGGGAGGTTAGGCTGGTCCAGGTGGTGGCTCAGGGGAGCACGGTGAGGAGCTCCTCACCTCTGGCTCCGGCGCAGGGGGGGTTGGGAGCCCAGACGGTGGGTGGGCCGGAGGGAGAGCTGGGACCCTGTAGACACGAGAAGTGCCAGGGCACAGCTTGAAAGCAGGCGCAGACCCGAGGGTTTTCCAAAGTACTCCTCTCTCCCTGGTGCTTTCAAGCGCCCAGCGGATCGCACAGCCCTGAAGTGGAAAGGAGGGTTCAGAGGAGGGGCCGGGCCGGGGCCTTCCTCAGTGTGCGGGACCTGGCATCTGCCGTGCGCCCTGCTGGGCACGTGGGTGGGGGGATGGCAGCGCCCCCAGACCCAGGCCTGGAGCCCTTCTGGCCTGCCCAGGACATGGGTGGACTTGGGGCTGAACTAACTCGGACCCTGGGTTTGGCAGAAAGCCTTGTCAGCGTAAGTGAAGCGGCCGCGGGGCTCTCCTGCTGGTTTGTGCTTAAATGGCTCTCTCCAGATCGGCACAAGTGTTAGTGACATCTGTCGTCCCTGGAGGTAGTCTCTGGCAGCGCTCCAGCAGTCCACTCCCTTCAGTCTCCGCGAGGAGAGTGGGAACGGCTCCCTGGATTAAGAACTTGGTACGGAAAGGATCATGCGCTATTCATTCCCCGTGTCTCCAGCTGAGCGCTTAGCAACTTCCCTTCCTGTGTGCGTGGGGCTGGGATTCTGCTCCAGCAGCGTCCGGGCATCAGAGCACATCACGGAGTGCCCTGTGTGTGCCTGGCCTGCAGGGGCGGGTAGCCACCCTTGACGCCCGCCGTGTTACTGCATTTGCGCCTGCAGCTGCAGGTGTCCATACGGGGGTGGCGGGGGAGGGGGGGAGCTCCCGAGGGCGTGGTGGCTCCTGTGGCTCGTGCTCTGCAGTGGCCTTGATACCCTGCCTCCAGCCTTCAGGAAGCAGCCTTGCACCTCAGAGTTCTCTTCTGCTCTTGCCAGAAACATGCTTTCCTTCAGGCAGCCCTGAGGACCCAGAGTGTTCCTTCCAGAACTCGTCACTGTCTGTAACTGTGTTATTTATCTGACCACAAATCCCAGCAAGGCCGGGACCACAACAGTTTGCTCACCATCGTATCCCTCGTCCCTCACGTAGCTCTTGGCGCACGGTTAGGTGTTCACGACACACTGGTGTGTGGCAAGAGGGTGGTGCTGGGCTCTCAAAAGCTGAGTTACTGGGGGGGAGGGGGGTAGCCAGCCAGCTGGTAGCATCACAGGCTCTTCCTTTAGAAGTCCTCCCATCGAGAAGGCCCCTGGGAGGTCCTCTAACCGTACCCCTCAGTGGACAGCGTGCAGAAATGGCCAGGTCTCGTGTAGTGATGCCTGAGCCCGGCTAAGGGAAGAGCCCCCTGCCTCGCCCGGTGTGTTTAGTCCTTACGAAATCCCTTCCTCCTCCACCTTACAGCTGAAGGAATAGAAATGTGGGGAAAGAGATCCACACAAGGTCATTTATTTTGGGGCAGGCCCAGATCTTTCCCTCTCCCTCCTGGGAGGCGGCCGCGTCAGAGCGGGCTGGGGGCTGGGGGACTCAAACCGGGCAACAAGCTCGTCCAGCCAGCCTCGCCGGCCTCCCCACCGTCTGCGGGACTGTAATTAAGGAATCCCAACAGGTCATCTTTCATCCTTGCCTTTCAGAACATCCCGGAGCCTCTCCGTGTGCTTTATCAGCTTTGGATAAAATGCTGGATTCTGACTCCATGAGGGACACCACCAAGGGCTTTCCCTTCTGTCCGGTCAGCTTGGCGCAGCTGGCTTACCCTTGAACCTGTCTTTCCAGGACGTACAAGGAGCAGCTGTGGTGCCTGGGCCTCCAGGGTCTCAGATTAAAAGGCACAAGCCCTCTGAGGGTGAAGTCAAGGTCATCTTTGGCAAGAGGTCGCAGTAGTTGACAGTTTTGGGGTTCCCGACGTGCCCCAGCGGCACACAGGGGAATCAGGAGCAGGGCCCATACATTACTTCTCAGTCTTGAACTCTGTCTGTGGCCTTCCCAGGACCCGTGGGGCTGGTTGGAAACACACACATCACCTAACACTGACTCGTTAAGTCTTGGCTTTACTCTCTTCTCAGCCTGCGGAAGGTTCTGGAAGGTGGGCTCTTCCTTTTTCTGGCTGCGTGATCACAGGTGACTCTGCCTCTTTAGATCTCAGTTTCCTTTTCTATGAAATGGGAACATGAATAGTATGCACTGCTGAGGATGGTCACAGGATTGAATGCGGGGACAGGGGTGGAGCTGTGAGCACAATGCCAGGCACTGCATTGACATGCCCTATTGTGATGCTGCTGCTGCTGCTGCTGAGGACACCCAGCGTGTGGTGCCTGTTGCCAGCGGCTTGCAGCCCAGCTGGGGCAGGGAGGCTAACATGCACAATCGCGACCCATGTGGGCCGAGCAGTGGCTGCAGGCCATGGGGACGGTGTTCGGAAGGGCTCTCGTGGCCCCCAGGTGGATGAGCACGCAGGAGCCGGTGGTGGGGAACTGGTCCCACCTGTCTGCCAGTGCGGGTGATGCAGCCGCGCCCTCCTGGTGGTTCCCCGGGGACAGCTGGTGTCAGGGAAGCCCCGCTGGGGAGGACAAGCTGAGCCTCCAGAGAGAGGTAGGTAGGTAGGGTGGCGCCCAAAGCCCGCATCCTTCCCCATCTCCCTCCCTGCCTTTGACGCTAGTCCCTTCCCTTCTCTAACATCATGGCTTGTGTTAGCCCGGGTTCCCGTAAACCTGATAGCCTTGCTTTGTGTGCAGCTGTTTACAAAAAAAAAATTTTTTAACATTTATCTATTTTTGAGAGACAGAGTGAGACCGTGTGCTAGCAGGGAAGAGGCAGAGAGAGAGGGAGACACAGAATCCGAAGCAGCTCTGGGCTCCGAGCTGTCAGCACAGAGCCCGACGTGGGGCTCAGACCCATGAACCATGAGATCATGACCTGAGCCACAGTCGGACGCTTAACCGACCAAGCCCCCTAGGCGCCCCTGTGTGCAGCTGTTTTTAATCCACACCAAGGCCATCATGCTCCCCGCCATTGCTATTCTGTTTCCTTTTCCGCACTGTTCGTAAGGTCCGTGCAGACTGCAAGGTCTGGAGCCAGGCCTGCACTTCTCCCCACTGCTCGCTCCTCCTGGCGTGTCCCCCACATTCACCCACGCATTCCGGGGGAGAAGACTCCCGCGTGCCCACTGCACAAGGGAACCTTTCTGTGGGGGTATGGCTCAGAAACAAAATTGCCAGGTCCTCACAGGGCATGTGTCTGCTTAATGACTTCATTACTGCCTGGTTGTTCTCAGGTTGGCTTCCCCCAGTGTATACAGTCAAGGTCCCATATGTCATATGCCCCCTGCACACACACACCCCCACTTGGCGGTTCCCATGCTCTGGGGTTTGCCGGTTTGTCGGGTGAGGAACCTTGAGATCATGAGCGTTCCCCTAAGTCACACGAGTGTGTGTCAGCCCTTTGGACTTCGCTTCTCTCTGAAGTTGCCTGTTCATACCTTTTGCCTGACTTCCCTCGGGGCCTGTCTTTCTCATGTTGACAGAGAGGACTTCTGGGATATTCCAGTCTAGTGTGCTGTCAATTTAGCCCCAGCAGATTGGGAAACGATGTTTGCAGTCTGTTAATTTTGGCCGTGGCCTTGGTTGCTGAACAGAAATCCTTCTTAACTTTTGATGCAATAAAACGTATTCACATACATACACACGCATGTATAAAAGCGCACAACTTTGACTTTCGAAGTTTTGTTTAAGGATCCTGCCCAGCCCGAAGTCACCTGGTTTTCTTGTCACTCTCTGGTCCTACCTTACCTTCTTACTGAGTGCCAGACCCAGACCCAGTGGAAGGCAGGGGGAAAGAGCCGTGAATGAGGAAGACAAAGGTCCACGCCCTCCGCTATGCCTGTAGGGCACAGTGACCGAGGCACAGTATTTGGGGGTTGGTGTCCTGGGCGCTGCAGGCTCTGGCCTGCACAGCTCGGACCGCAGGAAGTAAAGCTGCCTGGGGGCAGGGACACAGGGACTGGCTGGGGGAGGGCACGGTGTTCCAGGGCACAGGCTGCCGCTCCCTCACTCTGCCAGCACCCCCCTGGGTCCCCGGGGGGCTCCCAAGTCTGCTGGGATCGTTGGTAGTGTTGAGATGAGTCACAGGCAGGAGGAGGCTGAGGAGGCGGAGGCAGCGCAGGGTAGGAGAGGGTGAGCTTTGGGGCGACCAGCCTCTTTCTGCTCTCACTGGGGCCTCTGGCTGCGCTCAGGTCATTTGTCTGTGACAGCTAGTGGGTGACAACCAAAGAGGAGGGTCCAAAGAATAAAATGGAAGGTGTACTTGACGTGACCCGGATGTGGTACCTTGGAGATTCCTCTGTCTGACCCGATGGCCGGCAGCTAACGTGGGTGATGGTGGCTGAGGCTGCACTGGGGCCCAGCCCTGGCGCTGGGGGACCGGCAGATGGGGGGCTTGGAGGAGCTGCAGGGCTGCCTTCATGCGCCCTGTCACCGGCCCGGGAGCCTGAGATCTCACTGCGCTGCTTCCTGCTTTCCTGTGGCCTTTGGCCACCTTGTTCCGCAGAAAGGGTTCGGCCCAGACCAGTTGGCTGTAAGGTCAGAGAAGCAGGCATTGTGCCTTGTCCTTGTGAGAGGCAGTTCCAGGCTGTTTCCACCCAGAGGACGAACGAGTCACTGGTGTGACCTGTTTGAACAGTCCCTCCCGGCGCCCGGGTAATTATAAGCCTGCTGGGGTTTGGACAGAGCCCGCCGTCTCTGTTCTGATTCCCAATTGCGCAGACGTTCCTGCACCTCCAGCCTCGGCTCAGCTGCCTGTAAATCCAGGGTGTGTCTGTCGCTGGATTCTCAGCGCCTGGGGTGGAGGACAACCAGAGGAGTCAGACTTACAGAAGGGGAGAGGGGGGCTGGCTGCGAGGGGCCCCAGGCCCCGGGGTAGGGAATTGTGGGTGGAGAGAGGATGGAGTGATTCGGATTCCCTGGAGGACAGCGAGCTTGGTGGGGAGGAGGAGGGGTAGGAGAGTGGCTTCTGGAAGACTCCAGAAAGGTGGTGGTTCTCTTTCCAAGCCCAGTCTGCACAAACTGCAGCCTCCCCCCCTCCCCCCCCCAGGTGCCTGGCCACTGGGATCCTGTCCCCACCTGCCACCCGGCAGACAGAGCGGTCCCTTTTCCTGCTTTCCCGCTGTCTGTCCTCTCTGCAGAGGCCCCTGCCTGAGGAGGCCACCCTCGCTCCCTCCTCCGGGAGCTCCGCCCTCCTGAAACCGCACCCCCACCCCAGTCCCTGAGTGTGGCAGCCTTCAGGATGGATGCCTTACCCTCGAGATTTCTCCACATCTGATGTCCCTCACCCCCAGCTGCACCCAACCCCCCCCCCCCCGCCCCGTCCAAATGGCCAGTCATTCCCTTTCATTCTGTGTTCCACGTTCCACGCCTGTGGCCAGCACCCCACCCCCCTCGGCCTCCTTGCTGGCGAAGCTTGTCGCCAACACTGTTCTCCTTCTCCAGACATGTCCCTCTCGTCGCCTTTAACCTGGCCACCATCCTGCTGGTCCTTGAAAATTTAGTTTGGATGTTGCCTCCAGTAAACCTTCCCCGCCTCTCACCCCTCCCCCTGGCTGGGCATCTCCCTGAGGAAGGGGGGTGTCCCAGCCCTGCACCCAGGCACGTGTGGTGAGCGTCTGTCTTTAGTATCTTGGTATCTGAGGGGGTGAGCCTGAATTTAGAGGAAGTTAGGAACATAGGTGGCCTCAGACCCTAGTTTTTAAAATGGACTTTCTGTGAATAAATCGACTGATAATAAGACTTGGAAGAAATCTTGTTTATTTTTTAAATTTCTGCATTAAGTTAATTTGCCATTTGGCTGTCTCAAAACAAACCAGTGTTTTAAAAAGCAAAAGAGGGGTGCCTGGGTGGCTTAGTCGGTTAAGCGTCTGACTTTCACTTAGGTCATGATCTCATGGTTCGTGGGTTCGAGCCCCGCGTCAGGCTCTGTGCTGACTGCCAGCTCAGAGCCTGGAGCCTGTTTCAGTCTGTGACTCCCTCTCTCTCTGACCCTCCCCTGCTCATGCTGTCTCTCTCTCTCTCTCCTAGAAATAAATAAAACATTAAAAAAAAATAATAAAAAAATAAAAAACAAGCGAGAACGGCACCTGGGTGGCTCGGTCGGTTAAGCATACAACTTCAGCTCAGGTCATGATCTCACAGTCTGTGAGTTGAAGCCCCCGAGTCGGGCTCTGTGCTGACAGCTCGGAGCCTGGAGCCTGCTTTAGATTCTGTGTCTCCCTCTCTTTTTGCCCCAACCCCCTTGTGCTCTGTCTCTCTCTGTCTCTCAAAAATGAATAGAAACATTAAAAAAATATATAAAAAAGAAAAAAGAAAGGAACTTTTAAACTATAAAACTGGTAAAGCAAAGATAGCTAACCATATACATCCACACTTTAACATACCATCAATTTGTCACATATTTGCACATCAACTTTTCTCACACTTCAAGAACCAGTCAGCATTATTCCTCAATTTTTTAAATGTATTGAAACAAGGAGAGCAGGCTCTATCAGAGAAGGCATATGGGTGGCAGACAGGAGCGAGAAAAACCTCTCAGCATCATTAGACATTAGGAAGGTGCAAATTAAAATCTCAGTGAGACGACTGCCACATACTAAACAAAATGGCAAAATATTCCAAAAATAAACCTGACGCGGCGCCAAGTGCCAGGAGAGCACAGAGTGGTGGCAACGCCCGTGCACCGCAGCTGGGGACACGATGTGTGCGGCCACTTGGGGTCACAGTTTGGCGATTTCTTATAAAGTTAGATTCCCCTATATTATCGTATAACGATTCCCCTCCTAAGTGTTTGCCCGAGAGGAGTGAGAACCTGGGTCCACACACAGCCCTGCCCGGGGATCCTTCTAGCTTCTTTACTTATAATTGCCCCAAACTGAAAACAACCCCAGCGTCCTTCAACAGGAGGAAAGGGCAGACAAGTACATGGCAGTCTAGCTGTACAGTAGAATGGCTCTTAGCAGTGAAAAGGAATCAAGTACTGCACTAGACAATGACCTGTATCAGGCTCAAGGCCAGGCCACATGCCGCGTGGTTCCATTTATCCCGGACATCTTGGTGAAGGGTGGTGGGGCGGAAGAGTTTCCTGTCCCCTTCACGGTCCTTCTGGCTGGACTAAGAATCAAATTGACATGAGGCAGATTAACCGAAGAAGATAGAATTTCATTTGTACCTGTGGGGACTCCACACAGACATGGCGTATCCCAGAGACAGGCAGAGTGAGGTGGGTGTGCCATCCTGAGCTAAGGAGAAGGGGACAGGGGTCTGGGACTTCAAAGGGAAGGGACAGAATTCACAGGTGAATGAAAGAGAGTAAACGTATGGTAGACAAATGTTTGCTGAGCTGCTGGGAGACAATGGGACGGAGAGAACTTTGCTCAGAGAGGCCTTCCTGGGCTCTTCCCTGTGCACCACGCCTAGCCCACAGACTAACGTTATCTGTGGTGATAGCCTTCTTCCTGGAGCCGGTCCTCAATCCAGATTCTCTTTAGGCAGAGGAGGCCGGGGAGCAAAGAGCTTTTCCTGAATCTGTTGGGGTTTGGTTGCTTTTAACGTACCAAAGTGGCCTGACTTGGGGCGGCCTGCCCTTTGCCCCTACGAGGGACGCAAATCAGATCGGTTGTTGCCAGGGCTGTGTGGGCCAGAGACTGGCCGCAAGGGGGCACGGGGGACAAGGCAGGGAGATGGAAGTTTCCGCACCTTGATACGGTGTTGGTCATACACGGTACACGTGCATCTGAACTGCTCTCGCTGTGCCCGTGCAGTGCGACTTTTGCCGTATGTAGATTGCATTTCATTTTAGAGAAACAGCTGTCAGCAGTCTGGCCACCGGGACCTTGGTCAGGGGAGGGGGCAGGCCCCAGCACCCTGTCACTGGGTAGTTGGTGGAGATGTTAACGGTGATACCTGACGAATGTCCCGGGGTGTGGACTGAAGGGACAGGCGTCTGGAGCCCATATGGAGCCTTTTCGTGGAGCAAAGCCCCGTGGGGCAGATGCTCCTAGAGTGTCTCAGTGGCCGTTGTCATGAGCACTCCCTTCTCCCCTTGGCCCCGCGGTGGTCACAGCAGCCAGCCTTTAAACCCAGAACACATGATTCTGGAAACGTCCCGCCTGCATTCCTTGCTGCTTTTCAGATTTTAGGAGTCGTCCTTAAGTGTGAGCAGCAGCCGCGGTCGTGCTGATGGGCTGTGCCAGCGTGTGCCTTCTGAGCAGACACCCTCTTCTTTTCTCTAAAATTTGTTTACAAGGCCTTCGAAAAGCAGAGCAAGGGGGGCGGGTTTGTGGAGAGCCAGCGTGCTGCCATCTCGATTACCCGTTTGGGTGGTGTTGGCGACAGCAGGGTGAGAGCCAGCTCTGCGTCACGGCTTCACCTCGCCCGTCAAGCCTGAATCGATCTGTGATCACCTTAGCCCTTCTGGCTGCCAACCCGGCAACACAGAGTTGCGTTCTGTTGGTTATGGGTTTTTTTTTTTTTGTTTTTTATCCTGCTGTAGATTTCAAAATGACAGCAGGGCCCTATTTTAAAGGGAGGCGAGCACTTGGGCGAGCACTCGGTGTCACTTCCAGCTGGTTGTGAAATGCTTGCTGCTGCCTTGCTGAAGACCGGCGCTGCTGGAAGGGGCCGAAGGGTGTGTGTCTTGGCCAGTAGCGGCCACCTGACCTCCAGGGTCCTTGCTGGTTCCCACGGCGGTGGGGTTCTCACCGGCCTCAGCAACAGCCCTTCCTCAGGGGCCAGAGTCCCCCCCCCGCCCCCGTTGCCCATCCCCCTCTGGGGCCCACGTGTTCTGTCCCTCTGCAAGGACTTCACCACTGCCCACCCCCCCTCAGTTCATTCAGCGTGGGGCAGGAGAAACTCAGGTAGTTTGAACTCTTGGTAAACCAGAGTTAAGTAGGCTGTGCCATTGGTCTCTGCCACCGGCCCGGGAGTGTGAGGACTGTCCCCTGTGTTGGAACGGGACCTAGTCCTCTGTTCTGCAGGACCTTCCAGACTGAGTCTAAACCGGGATGAAATAGGAGAGGGATCAGCCAGGCATACAGACCTTCAGAAACGGTAAAATTGGTAAAAGTTGATTAAGATTTCGAAGAGAGTAGGGAGAAAGGGTTGAAATGGAATGGATCGTCTCTCAGCCACGTGTCCTACAGCGCCCAGTGTCCGCACTGCTGAGACTCTCACTCCAGCGCAGCCACTAATACTTTTTCAATTCTTCTTTTATATTTGATGATTTAGACGAGCTAGCCTCTCTTCTCACATGTGAGGGAACGTAGTCCAGACTCACCTTAAACCCTGGGCAAAGCGGACAAGAGCCTGCGCCTGCCTGAGCTGTTTGAGACGCGGCCTTCAGCTGCTGCCCCACGATCTAGGTGACCTAGGTCATCCTCAAGCCCTGGTTTTCTCA
This sequence comes from Hyaena hyaena, assembly GCF_003009895.1. Classification (NCBI taxonomy): domain Eukaryota; kingdom Metazoa; phylum Chordata; class Mammalia; order Carnivora; family Hyaenidae; genus Hyaena; species Hyaena hyaena. The sequence goes on along the minus strand of NW_024080636.1, from coordinate 3,318,345 downwards.
TCTTCTTCCCACTCGACAGGACAGGGCAGTATTTGCAGGTGCAAAACACCTGCTGTGGTGCCTGGCACATAGTAGGTGCTCAGGAAGTGGGAGAGTGTTCAGTGCTGTCATCGGGAAGTGATAAAACCCAGCACGGGAAGATGATAAAGCGGAAGGCACCTGAAACCTGTTTGGACCAGTGGTGGTCAAAAGGTCTTTAGCCAATTCTGTAATATTAATTATAAGACCATTTAAATCTGAGCCACTAAATTATTATTTTTTAAAATCTCTCTAGTCAGACCTCACTCGCTCCGGGAAGCCGTCCCTGACCCCTCTGTCCACGAGAGGTGGACCACGAGATGCCCTCTGGGCACCCTCAGCACCCCTTCCCTCCAGCACAGCCCTGCCTGTGCTGGTCTCTCTCCCTCCCTGGCCCGGACACTGGCCAGGTGGTTATTCAGCTTTGATTTTTTTTTTTATTAATGTTACTGCCAGTAATAAAAATGGGGAGCTTGTCATTTACCGATGCAGGGCACCTTCTGAGTGGGAGAGTGGACGAGCCCGGCTGGCACGGAGGCTGTGCGGGCAGCTGTGGGGGTCGGGCCTGCCCCGGTCCCAGGAGGGGTCCCCCACCTCACCGGGTGCTTCTGTCTCCTAGGTGGGGAACTACAAGCGGACGGTGAAGCGGATCGACGACGGCCACCGCCTGTGCAGCGACCTCATGAACTGCCTGCACGAACGGGCGCGCATCGAGAAGGCATACGCGCAGCAGCTCACCGAGTGGGCCCGGCGCTGGAGGCAGCTTGTAGAAAAGGGTAGGGGGGCCGCTGTGGGGCGGGGGGAGTGTCTCGCAGTGCTGGGGGCAATGGGGCGCCATCACCCAGCAGCACAGGCGGGGGGTGAGCCCCCTTCCCCTTTCTTTGCGGTGCGGGGCTCCTGTCTGCTGACAGCACTGAGCCCCCTCCCCCCGCTGCGGGGCCCTGGTCACCTGTGGGACATGCTGCACTCGCCAGCTTAACCGAGAGCGGCGCCTTCACGGCCCAGACTTGAGTCGGCGACTCTCACGGCGATAGTGGGGTGCTCGGCGCGGGGAGTTGTTTCCTCATAAGCTTGGCTGTGTGGCAGAGCAGGTGACACTGGGTGGTGACAGCACCAGGCTTTCTAATTTGGAATTTTATCAGGTATAACTAGAGGGGTTGTATGGCATGGCTTCTGCCCCCACCCCCTCCCTAGCAAAACACCCAGAAGATTCTGGAGCTTAGCAACCGACGGCTGCTGTGGATGTGGACTCTGTTCAGGACATGCTTCTTGGCAGTGGAGGGGGGCCTCGACAGATCCCGGGGTGTCCCGCGCCCCCCTCACGGGACGGGGAGCCCGGCCACTGGTCCTGGCGGTGCCCCAGCCAGCTTGGGCCAGGTCTAGACCAGCTGCCCGCATCTCCCTTGTTGCTGAGACTGGTCGTCGGGGCGGGGGGTGCTTAGCACAGTGCCTCACTACAGGGAGGTGTCAGGGAGTGAGGTGGCCGCGCACGGGTGATGAGTAGCCGAGGGCGTGGCAGCTGTAACTGCTGTTTATTTCCGCCTCTTGGGGTCCAGCTGTCAGCACCGTCCCTTGTGGTCATCCAACACGTGAGGGTCCCAGAGCACCATTGCCCCCTCCCTGCGTGGATGTCGCTGCCGTGTGGCAGACCGAGGCGGGACAGCGAGAGCTCGTTCTGTTAGGCATGGGAGTGGAGGTTCGGAGGGCTCACCCCCCCACGGTTATGCACCCCTCCGGTGCCGCTCTGTGTCGGTACGCAGCTCAAGCAGTCATCGTCCCCCTTAACATTCTGTCACAGCCTCTTCCTCACCTGAGGCCGTGCCACCCCACACCCTCCGCAGAGTGACAGGCCGATTAGGAGCTTCCTTCCTGAGCACAGTGTGTGAGGGGACCACTGTCTAGAGATTTCCATCTGGCCAGAGCAGCTTCCTGCCTCCAGCTCTCCTTCCCCTCCCCGAGAGAGGGCTTCCATTCTGCTGAGGACACAGTCCTCTGTTTGACAGGCAGCTCTCAGGTTCCTGCTCAGAGCCAGGCTCCTCCTGGGAGCGAATGAGAGAGGTGCTGAGGAGTCTGCTGCAGGGAAGGGGAGAGGCCGCAGGGAAGGAGAGAGGTTGGCTCGCTTCAGAGGCACCTCTTTCTCCAGCAGCCTTAAGCATATTAAAACTTTCCAGATGCTAGGGCGCCTTCGTGGCTCAGTCGGCTAAGTGTCTGACTCTTGATTTCGGCTCAGGTCATGATGTGGTTCGTGAGCTCGAGCCCCACATCAGCCTCTGTGCTGACAGTGCGGAGCCTGCTTAGGATTTTCTCTCTCTGTCCCTCCCCCCTTCAAATTAAATAAATAAACATTTAAGAAATATTTATTAGGAAGAAAACTTCCAAGATGCAGAAATTCAAGCTTTTAAAGAGCTTAGTGACTAAAAAAAGGAAATATGGGCAATCCCCTGATTTCCCTAACAAAGAATGGCTGAGTATATCCAGCTTCGCTTCCTTATTCTTTCTTCATCCCAGGCTGAAAAAGGAACAGCCACTGAAAGAAAAAGATCTAAAAGAACCAAAAGGAACCTCTGGGCCCAGCAGCCTGGCTGCTAGGATCCCAGCCTCACGGCTGAGACAGGTTAACAGACACCCCCAGGCAGGGCCTGCCCGGGAGCCGCGGGGCCAGTAACCAGCAGCCTCTCTTCTGTGCCAGGGCCCCAGTACGGGACGGTGGAGAAGGCCTGGACAGCGGTCATGGCCGAGGCAGAGAGAGTGAGCGAGCTGCACCTGGAGGTGAAGGCCTCGCTGATGAACGAGGACTTCGAGAAGATCAAGAACTGGCAGAAGGAAGCCTTTCACAAGCAGATGATGGGGGGCTTCAAGGAGACCAAAGAGGCCGAGGACGGCTTTCGGAAGGCACAGAAGCCCTGGGCCAAGAAGCTGAAAGAGGTGCATCCCTGGCCCGGTGCCCCCGCTTCCCGGCCACTCCCCCTCTGACTGCTTTGGGCACAAGGTGCCAGCAGCGATAGAGATGGACCAGCCCTCAGAGGCCCGTGGTGGCTCGCATTTACCTCGGTTCCAGACGCCAGAGTCTCTTTGGGCTAGTCTCTCTCTCTTGTATGTGTGTTTCTCTGAAATTTGCAAATGCTACTGATACTAGTTTTTCCAGAAGTAGCAACCAAAGCCACTGAGCCTTGCCCAGCCTCGGCTCGCTGGAGGCTCTCAGACATGCACCCCTGCCCTCACCGCCCCGCAGCTCACCAGCCTTGGGTGGCCACACTGCTTCCTTCCGTGCCCGCCCCTGGCTTTTCTCAGGAGCCACACTCCTCCCCAGAATCACCCAGAACAGCCCTCTGTCTTCGGGTTGTAACGACAGGCTCTCCCTTTTTCCTGCTGTCTGAGCTTTTGCCCTCTCCTTCTCTTCCTTCTTGTCCGTGGCCCCATTTGTAATGATTATCCCCCTCATGAGGCCAGGGTTACAAACTCAGCTTTCCTGTCTAGAATGAACTCTGTGACTTTGGCTCAATTAGAGAAACATGTGTTAAGTACAGATCCATCTTAGGGCGCCTGGGTGGCTCAGTCGGTTAATCGTCCGACTCCAGCTCAGGTCACGATCTCACGGTTTGTGGGTTCGAGTCCCCGCGTCGGGCTCTGTGCGGACAGCCTGGAGCCTGTTTCAGATTCTGTGTCTCCCTCTCTCTTTCTCTCTGCACTCCCTCCCCTACTTGCTCGCTGCTCTGTATCTCTCTCTCTCTCTCTCTCTCAAAATTAAACATTAAATTTTTTTTAAAGTTTTTAAAAACTTAAAAAAAAAAGCCGTGCGCACGTCTGCACGTGTGTGCCTGCGTGTGTGTGTAGACGTACGGGAGAAAGCCACGGCCTACGTAACGCTGCCTCCACCGCCAACCCCTCACATCTGCCCTGGCGCTCCGTGTTCGCCGTTGCAGCTGCCCGGCTCGCTCTGCCCCCAGGCAGTCATACCTGCTTCCCGTTCCTGCTCCGTGGCATCTCGGCTGGCTCACCCCTGCCGCTTGCACGTAGCTCGGCTCAGAGCCCCAGCTCCCTTCCCCGTTCTCCTCTCCTCGGCACTCTTCACCCTCTGACTGTGTTCTTCAGCTGTCTCTTGCAGTCGCCTCCCTGGCTGGACGGAGCGCTCCATGACAGCCCAGGGCCTTTGGTGCCGCACCCCCGGTGCCTAGGAGGGCGCCCGGCCCCCGGCAGGCACCGCGCCAGCGTCTGTTGGGTGGGCGGTCGCGGTTGTAGGGCCCGCACAGCTCTGCGCCCGCTCCCTGCTCTCGCCTGGGCCGTGCAGCAGAGCCTGTGCAGCCTCTAGTCGGCGCTCCCTCTCCCCGCAGGTGGAGGCGGCGAAGAAAGCCTACCACGCGGCGTGCAAAGAGGAGAAGCTGGCCACGTCACGAGAAACCAACAGCAAAGCAGACCCGTCCCTCAATCCCGAGCAGCTTAAGAAGTTGCAAGACAAAGTAGAAAAATGCAAGCAAGACGTTCTTAAGGTAAATCGAGCACGGCTTTCCCCCGGTGAACGTGCGTGCCCAGCTGGCCACCCGCCTGGCCCGCAGCCTTTGTCGCCGCTGGGCCGGATGGGTGGGGAGATGTCCCGCCAGCCAAACCTAGTGCTGCCCTCGAGGGAGTCCCTCAGGAAGCCCCTGCCCGCAGGCCCCTGTGCCCCACTCAGGACCGGGGCGGACCCGGGTGCTGGGCAGGCAGGGGAATGGGTGAGGACGTGGAGGGAGCTGATGTCCGAGCTGGCACTGGGGGTTACGGTGACCACATGGCCAGGGGTCTTGCGAGGCAGGTGGTGAGGAGTTCCTGACACTGCTAACAGGGAGCTGCTGAAAGAAGGTTCCAGAACCCAGAACACAGGAGGACCATAGCTTAGAAGGACTGTTCTGGTAGTGAGGGCTGGGAGTCCCGTGGCAGGATGGGAGTGTCCGGAAGGCCCAGTGCACTGTGGCCATGGGGAGGGTCCGGGGAGTGGGCTCCGGCCGTGAAGGTCCCGGAGCAGCGCGGGTGCACAGGCAGGGCAGCGTCCTGAACGCCCTCCCGCCCCCTTGGTGTGGCGGGGTCAGCTTCCCACCGCCATGGATCAGAGAGCAGACGGGAGGGCCTCCGTAGATGCCGGGGTGATTCTGCCCGGAGGGGCCTGAGGCACACATTGCGAACGTGGGACAGGTTTATGTCATTTGAAAGTTCCCAGGTGAGAACTGACGCGAGCGAGGCCCCCGAGCCCTGTTGGGACCTGCCCCGTGCCATGGCTGAGCGAGGAGGCGCCAGCCTGCATCTGGGGACAGAGACCCTGCGAAGTCGAGAGGGGCTGCGTCCCGGGACAGGACGTGAGGCCGAGGGTAAGGGGTCCCTGAGCCGCATCGTGAACACCCCCCGCTTTGTCCAGCCTGGGTGAGTGCCCCTGAGCCTGGACTTACGCGGTGGCGTCTCTTTGTGTGGCTGAGGAAACTGACGTCAGAGGCTCAGCCTCATGCCACCCGGTGGTGTGAGTGGGGGGCTGGCCCATACCCTCACTGCTCACTTCTTGCTGCTCCGTCATCAGTGTAGCAAGGGGGGTGGCTGTGGGGAACGTCATCTACAGAAGAGTCTGTCACTCAGCGTGAGCCCAGGAGTCTCCTGGGGGGGAGTGAGCCCCGCTCGCCGCTCCTGGGTCTGGACTTGGGGCAAGGCCGGGAATGTGGGTTTTAGAGCAGCCGCTGCCCCCACCGTGGGATCAGGTGAGGAGCCTGGGGCCATGTGCTGAACGGGGGGCGGGGGGCACCTGGGCTCCTGGAACATAAGGCCCAGGGACAGTGAGGGCCGCCTCTGCCAGGTGCCCAGGACAGTGCCCGGAGGAGAAATGTGGCACCTCCGCACCTGGTGCGGGTGTGAGAGAGACCTAGACACGTGCCTTCCCTGTTTTATTTACAGCCCCCGGAACAGAGTCCACTAAATTGCTGCTTCGGCAGAACAGACCCAGGGTCCGAGGTCAGATGTCAGGTACCTGTCAGGATGACTGGGCCACATTGCAGGTCTGGTCAGTGACCTTGAAGCTCCATGGTCCTTGTAGGCCGAGAACCAGCCTGGAGACGAGGGAACCCCCACTCCCACCTCCCCTTCAGGAAGCAGTTTCTGAAAACCAGCGCTGACTGGCTATACACGCCCTTCTGTGTTTCTTACCTGTCAAGCAGTGAGCGCACTGCACAGCATCCGGAAAAGGGCTTCTCACGCTCAGTGCTAAACGTCGCTGTCCGCAGGAGAGCGAAGGGCGCTTCTCACTTTACTCCATGGATGTTTACTAGGAACTTTCCAAGTGTCCCGTGCTAGAGATTGCCCGGTAGTGGAGATCGTGTGCTCTCTCTGGCCTTGGCTGGGGCAGGACTTGTTGTGAGCAGATGCCCGGTGCGTGGGGAGCACCTTGTTCCCACCGGGCGCCCCGGGGCCTCCAGGGTGGCTACTGTGTGTTGAAGTGTCCCGAGAAGTGGTTGCTCTGTGTCCCTCTGCTGGTCCCTCCGGGCGCTGGGTGCTTAAACCACAGCTGCATGTCTAGAGGCCTCCGAGCTGGTGACCCCACACAGGGCCTCACCCATACAGGCGCAGGGCAGTCGATGATGATGATGATGATGATGATGATGATGATGAGTCATTAGAGCAGTTGGTGGCTTTCTGTTCCTGTTGGCAATGCCCACACCCTGGAAGGGATGACTTTGCCTGGGGTCACAGAGGGCACAGGCCCGCTCCGGAGGCTCAGAAGCCGGAGAAGGGACAACAGAAACGGGTGGGAGAGTGGTGGGGCCTACTGGGGAAGTATTTGAGACGAGAGGTCTCTGGAGCTTAAAGGGGAGTTCTCCGGGGCCTAAGTCACTGCGTGTCTGGGAGGGAAGCAGGGTAGACAGTGAATAGACCTGGGGTCTCGAGTGGGGGCAGAGAAGCTGTTCCAGAGGTGGTGGGGGCCGGGGTCCCGAGGCGTGGCCTTGATCCTAAAGGCGAGGCGGCCGTAACGGCTCAGGGAGGCTCAGCCCTCCCGTGGAAGGCCAGCTGTCATCAGGGACAGAAAAGCGAAGTTCCTGGGTGGCCAGCCCACCCGTCCGTGGTCACCCTCGTTTGTCAGTGTCTCCATAGCGGAAAGGCTTATGGTACGGGTGGCCCAGCCCTGGCGTCCCTCGCCCTGCCCCCGGGGACTACCATGGTCCCACGGACTTTCCTTCCTGGTGAAATCCCTTCCTGAGGCCAGTCTCTGAAGGAACAGCCATGTCGGGGTGTAGTGGGCCGGAGGACAAGGCGCCAAGGACTTGTTTGAATTCTTGCTTTGTGGAACTTGGTGCCCATTATGTGCTACCTGGTTTAAATATCAGAATGTGGAAGTAGAAGTACAGGCTTTTGGTTCTGGACCACCGCAGTAAAGTATTACAGTAAAGCAAGTCAAATGACTTTTTTGGTTTCCCAGGGCGTGTAAAAGATCTGTTTATACTGCAGTGAAATGTACAAAGTGTGCAATAGCATTACATTTAAAAACAACGTGCAAGCCTTAACTAAAAAATATTTTATTGCTAAAAAATTCTAACTATCAACTGAGGTTTTGTGGAGTGTCATACCACTAATCACAGATCACCATGACAAATGTCATAATAATAATAATGATAACAATAATGGGAAAGCTTGAGGTATTACGAGAGTCACCAAAACGTGACCAGAGACACGAAGCAGGCAGTGCTGCTGGGGAAATGGTACCGACAGGCTTGGTCCACGTGGGGTTGCCCCAAACCTCCAGTTTGTGAGAAAACACAATACCTGTGGAGCGCAGCAAGACCAGGTGTGCCTGTACCTCGTGTTCTACAAAGGAAAGTGGAGCTGTCAGAAAACGGGGTGCCAGCACCCGCCCCCAGGTCTGTTGGGCACTCAACCCTGTGATCTTGCCTCTGATGTAACTGCTGAGTCACTGCTGTTGTGGGCAAGAGCTGAGGCTCGAGGGTGATCTGGCACAGCCCTTCCTGAGAGAGAGGACACGGGTAAATGATGTGAGCTGGAGTCAGCATGGCCGTGGGGCTCAAGACCTCGCACCCTGGGCTCCAGAGTGAGCACCCCTTCCCCGGCATCTCCTTGTCTGGGCCTGGTTCTAGCCGAGAGGCCCAGCAGCTGCCAGGAGTGTGGTTTGCAGTTCAGAAGTAGAGGGGCTTGGACTTGAACTTGAATTTGAAAGTAGACTCTTCGAGACTTCCGAGTTTGTGCTCTTTGTGCTTTGGAATCTGTAGAGGCCTGGGCAATGAGCCTGGGGGGCCTGGCTGTGTGGGGTGGGAAGGGTGCCTTTCCCAGTATTTTCCCCGCCCAGGTTGAGTGGATGCGCCCTTCGGGAACAGAGGTCGAGCCGGAGTCCCTTGGGCTGGGACCTGCGGGGCGCTGAGGAAGTAGATCCTTGGACGCTGGGTCACAGCTCCTCACCCTGCTTGCTCCCTGTGAAGTCCCTCAAAGTGTCCGCCTGAATATTGTCACCTGATAAATCTAGATGCTGATGATTCCAGAAGTGGCGGAAAGGGACAAGGGCAGGTGATAGACAGACAGGGTGGTGCGGAGCCCGGCTGGCTTTCTCCACGCCAGAGGAGCCGGGGCGAGCGGAAATGAACCTTCGTCCCTGCTGCCGGCTTTTCTTGTAGACCAAAGAGAAGTATGAGAAGTCGCTGAAGGAGCTCGGCCAGGGCACCCCCCAGTACATGGAGAACATGGAGCAGGTGTTTGAGCAGTGCCAGCAGTTCGAAGAAAAGCGCCTGCGCTTCTTCCGGGAAGTCCTGCTGGAGGTTCAGAAGCACCTAGACCTGTCGAACGTGGCCAGGTGAGTTTCCGTTTAGAGAAGGAGCTCGTCACCGCGCGTTCAGTGGGAAGTTGCCTTAGAGTGCAGCTCAGTAACTGCTCTCCAGACTGGACGTGGGGTGTCCGTCTGAAAACCTCCTCCCCGCCGAGTGGTCCGGCCCGTGGCGGGCCCTTATGCCGCGCCGTCTGCGGCTGCGCGGTTGGCCTGTGCGGTATGTGTCCCCTGCCCCCCCAGCTGTGGCAGCTGACAGCTGATGGCTAGCCTGAGCCTGGTGGCCTCGGGCCCTGCGCTGCCAGCTCCGTGCACACACCCTGGGCCCGGGTAGGAAGGGAGGGCTGCCGCTTGGACCGACCACGGGCGCGTATCTGAAATCAAGCCAGGAGCATTGCTCTGTGCTTCCCAGGCCGTGTGCCCCACCCCCAGGACCGCCCTGCTGTGAAGCCCTTCTGGAGGCCCCTCCGTCCCGAGCAGCTGGCCGCCTGCTCAGCCCTTGACTTCTCCGTGGCTGTTGGTGGCACAGGTCCTCAGAGACTCTGCTCTGGATCATGACACGGACGCTGCGATGTCTCTTCCGCTCTCGCCCTGTCCTTGGTTCCGTGACCCCTTCATTGGGGCAGAGGTCGGGGCTAACCGTGGACGTGGACTGCAGCCATCCATGGAGCACAGTGCTCAGAAAGGACTCATGAGTCAAGGCTTGTAGTTCGCAAGAAGTTACATCGTCTTTGTCTCCCATGTGACACAGGGTGGCTGCAGAGCTGCCCTGCGGCATTAATTAACCCTTGGGACAGTCTGTAGAGCCTGTGAGTTGACTTGCCCGGGGCTGCGCCGCTGGCTGGGGTGGGGCCTCGCCTCCCGATCCTCGAAGCCTCCCTGGGGAGTAGATGGCAGCGTGGTGCCCTAGGGCTGCCTAACAGAACCCCCAAACCCCATGGCTTACGACAGCAGAAACTTGGGAGGTGGGAAGTCCGCAGTGACGGTGTCGGCAGGGCCGTGCTCCCCCTGAGGCTCTAGGGTAGGGTGCTCTCAGCTGCCCGTGTGTCTGCTGCCATCCTCGGCCCGTAGACACGTCCCCTGTTGCACAGCTGTCTTCCCTCCGTGCCTTCACCTCCCCTTCCCTCTGTGTGTATCTGTGCATCCGCATCTCCCCTTTCTTATAAAAAGGTGTCCATAGATGTGGGCCACCCTCACAATCTCATTTTAACCTAATTACCTCTGTAAAGACCCTATTTCCAAATAAAATCGTGTTCTGAGATACCGGGGGTCAGAGCCTCAACAGATCTTGTTCAGAGGACACAGGTCAACCCATACCACGTGGCATTGTGCCCACGTGACCCTGGAGGAAACTGGGACTCGGAGGGGTAAATGGCTCGCTGGCCTTTCAGATTCGGAGTGAAAATACCAGGACCCGCAGCAGCCCGTGCTCCTGCCCTTCATGGTCAGCCTCCTCGGAAGGGGGGGCTGCCGTGAGCCGCCGAGCACAAGGCGTCCCCCACCCCATGGCAGATGGGCTGCACGGCCCCCGCAGCCCCAGGCAGTCGTCACTTACTTTGCATCTGAGTGTAAACCTTCCAGCCACTCAGTTCTGGACCTGATTAAATCGAGCCACAGAGGTGGGCGCCCCTGGGGCCCAGGTGCCAGCGCCTCCTGCGTTACCTGACCCAGACCCCTGCTTCCTTGCTGCCACCTGGCTTGGTTTAAAGCCGCTTTGTGGGAGGGGCAGCTGGGTGGCTCCGTTGAGCCTCCGACTTTGGCCTGGGTCATGATCTCACGGTTCGTGAGTTCGAGCCCTGCGACGGGCTCTGTGCTGTCATTGCAGAGCCGGACGCTGATCCTCCGTGCCCCTCTCTCTCTGCCCCTCCCCACTCTCAAAATAAAAAATCAACAATAACAACAAAAAAGCCAGTTTGTGGGAAGCCAAAGCTGTGGCTTGGACACCATGACTGGCGTCTGTGTCACGTGCACACTGAGGCCGGGTGAGCGTCCTGCTGGGCCCTAGTGTGGCTGGAGGCCATGTGCCTGCTGTGGCCTGGCTCTGGGCTGGGATAAATAGTAGCCGTCCCTACTTTTAAGACGATCCTGTCTCCTCTTTCTGATTTAGCTACAAGAACGTTTACCGCGACCTGGAACAGAGCATCAAAGCCGCCGACGCAGTGGAGGACCTGAGGTGGTTCAGGGCCAACCACGGGCCGGGCATGTCCATGAACTGGCCGCAGTTTGAGGTAAGAGGAGGCTGTGCCCAGGACCCCGCTGGTCCGGCAGGGGCCTGGGCCCGTGAGGCTGCGACGTGTGCTGACTCTCTCACTCGGCTCCGTGCTGGCCTTTCCTGTTTGTGGGGCAGCCTTTAAGCACGGCCACTCTAGAAACCGGCTCCATGCTCAGAGTCCCCAGGGCACTACCGAAGAGCCTGCTGAATCCCAGTAAACCTGCGATTATATTCTTTCTCATTAAGAACTTAGACGGTCACTTGGTGACCACTGGCATTCCCTTCTCAGGGGTGAGTCCCAGGATCCACGGGACATGCAGGCCCCCAGTCACCCCCCGCCCCCCCACCAGGATGGCTGGAAGGGAGCAGCCACGTGCATCGGGGCCTGGGTCCAGGACAGGGTGGGCGCTTGGTGAGGCTCTTCTTACCCTTCATACGAGACGCTTTGCCTTGTGTCAGACAAGAAATTCAGCCAGTTTGGGTTCAGAATTAACTTTGCTCTTACCCCAATTTCATGGGTGCGAGCCTTCCAGTATGTTTACATGCAGAGCTGGAGGCCCTGAGGATCTCGGGTCTCTGCCAGATGCAGGACTCCGTCGCCGGCCACCTGGGCCCCCCCACAAGTCCTGCCACCGTCCTTCTCTGAGGGAAGGGATTCTCCGCCCCTTGTGATAAGCGGGGGCCAGGAAAGGCTTTGCAGGGCCGTGGCTGCTGCCTTCCGGGGGGATGGGGGCGCCTTCCACAAGGGCCAAGGGGCCTCCCCTGCCTCCGGGAGCTGCCCAGGCACAGGCTGCTCTCACATCTGGGCTCGCCACTTACCAGCTGTGGGACGCTGAGCAAGTTAGTTGTCGCCACGTGTAAAACGGGAAGGATGACAGCACCCATCCCCTCGGGCAGCCGGGGGCCGTGACCTGGTCCGTGCTGGCCACCGTGTCTGGCCTCACACGGGTGAACTCCATCTTCTGGAGCTTCTCCCCCTGCACTGTCTGCGTGACGGCTCCCAGCAGGAGCCGAGAGCACACTGTTGCCCCTTCCACGGAGGCACAGCAGAGCCCCAGGCCCCCCAGGCGCCGGGGCGGACTCGGACCCAGGAGAGAGCACACAGCCTCCCCGCCCCCCCATGACGGCGCACGGGGAGGGACGGAGTTGGCGGTGTGTCCTGTGACCAGAGCTGGCATCTTTCCTGCAGGGGGCGTGTGCTGCTCTGGGGAAGTGGCTCGGCGGTCACCCCCGCCCGTCCCTTAGGGTCGTCCCCGGTACCCAGGGAACCGAATGGTCCGGGAAGGAAGACTTGACAGGCCGTCCCACTGGGGTGGTGTCCCGGCCAGAGCCCTCCGTGGCCCTTCTCTCTGGATCCTGAGGCTGGGAAGCAGCGCCCACATGTGGCACAGGCTCACTGGTTCTTACAGGGTCGTGCTGGCCTGTCTCTAATGAAATTATTTGTTTTCGTTTTCCATGCCGCAGGATGAAGTAAGTTTCTGTTTTATGACTAACGTATTGAATTTCAAACCTGCATGTTGGGGTCCATGGCCTGGTGCCGGCAGCACATGCTGGTGGAGGAATTGAGGCAGCAGCTCTGCCTGTGCTGGTCGTTGTCCTGACTGGCCGGTGCTCCTTCTCCAGCCGGCCTGGTGTGGATGACACAGGCCTTTGGGAGCCCCTCGGTCAGGATGGGTCTCTCTGAGTCAGCTACTGTCAGTTGAGAAGATAAATTAATCAACACATAGGTGACAAGGGTCTGGAGTCAGGCCCAGGTCTGCCACCAACGCAGTGTGTCCAAGGTCATGTTTTCTGTCTGGGCCTCAGTGTCCTTATCTGACAAGCTGGCAGCTTAGACTTGATGTTTCTCAGGTGCCTGCTAACCTGGAGGGCCCACAGGTATATGTGGGCCAGGCTGTGGACCCCATCACACCAAGGGCTCATTCAGTGGAGGTTGTCTGGTAACAGGTGGGCTTGGGGGGTAGAAGTAGTTCACCGCGCATGCGTGCCTTTCTGCAAGATTGTGTCCCAGCCCCTTCCTGCTTCCTCGCTTCCGGTGTTCCTCAGTGCAGTTGATGAAAACTGTTGACGTGCTGGGAGACTAGCAAGCCTTCGGGGAAGTTGACTGCTCTGTTAGCCCCACAGCCCCCCGAGACCTGCGAGGTCAGCCTGCTTATCTGCCACACCAGCCCTTTATGTCCGCACCCCATGGTGCGGCCCCCACATTGCAGCCTTGCTCAGGGTCCCTCACCAGCTCTCCTTCTCCCCTGGTAGCCTGAAGCACTTTAGGGAATAAATGGGAAGGATCTTGGCTGGGAGATCCGCTTCGGAAGGTTCAAGGAAACCTGGCCAGGCCTCTGGCGACCCCTGGTGGCTTGAGGTGGCTGGAGGCTTAGTGCTGTGTGGACCTGGGCCGGACGGGGAGGCTCCCTGGACACCTGAGTGCTGGCTGGCCAGACTCTCCTCCCCAAGACCAGGCCACCACAGCCCCAAGTCCCCGCCTTTAGTGGTGAGGAGGGGGAGTAGGAAGGTGCCAGGAGCCTGCGGTCAGCTGGCAAACAAAGCAAAATCGAGGCCACAAGTCTACCTACACGTCACCGTGCAGGGCAGGCCGCCGGCTGGGGTGTTAGACTGACATGGCCTCAAACAAATGAACCTCCCTGTCCCTCCCCCTCGGTGCCTGCTGCCCAGGAGTGGTCCGCAGACCTGAACCGAACTCTTAGCCGGAGAGAGAAGAAGAAGGCAACTGATGGTGTCACCCTGACCGGCATCAACCAGACAGGCGACCAGGCTCTGCAGAGCAAGCCCAGCAGGTGGGCACCGGGGCAGCCCCCGTCCCCTGGAATAGGTCCCCCGGGGCCTCTGTGTGGGCCAGACGCCCAGACGCTCCCCAGTGAGGCCTTGCAGGGAGCCCCACACGCATCTTTCCAGATGTGTCCTGGGCGTCTGAGTTCTGCTGGGTATTGGCCCAGGAGCCTCCCTGGCAAGGGTCATCAGCTCACCTGGTGCCGGAGCTGCGGAGACACCCAGAGGAGGGAGCCTTTGCCATAAACATGCTTCTGGCCTGAGTGAGGGGGGGCTGGTCCTTGTGTGTCCCCAGTGGTGCACACGGGCAGGTGTCATGGCTCCCTCCGGGCGGCTCTGGGCACCCTAGCCAGGATTGTCAGTGTCTCCCTGGGCCGCGTGCAGGGGCGCGCTTTGGGGGGGAGGGGCAGCAGAGCACAGTATTGTCACACGTCCCCCCTTTCGAGTGTGGGCTATTTTATTTCCTACCTCGTTGTTTGCCGAAACCAGGTTTGGGTAGAAGAAATGGCAATGAGGTTATTGGAACCCCTGGGAAAGCACGTGCTGGACGAGGCCTGCCCCCGGGTCTCAGCGTCCCGGCAAGCAGGTGCTACTGTCCTCCGCAGAGCTCCCTCGCCCCTGGAAGCCATTCCTGCTGCACAGGCTCCAGGCCCAGAGGCTTCCACCCCACGACAGTGATGCTAGAGCCCACGGTTGCGGCCTCCTGGGAGGGTGCGTGTAGGGTCCGGAGGCCCCTCTGCAGCCCCAGGCGCTGAAGCTCCCACCAGGGCTTCCTGGGCAGACGGGACGGGTCACCACTCAGATGCTGTGCCGCTGTCTGGGCAGGTGACCTTGGTGAAGTGGCCGGAGCAGTAAGCGCTGTCCCAGGGATCAGGCCAGCACCTGTGTGACTGGCGTAGGGGTGTGGAGAGAGAGACACCACCCCAGGGGTCGGAGAGGAAGGCCCGGGAGGGCTGCTGCACAAATCCAGCTGCCTGATACCAGGCCCCCTCAGAAAGTCAGAGAAGGTGCAGGGAGGGAGGAGGGCCTGCTGGCGTCTGCATGCAGCTCAGGCTTGGGTCCGGTGCCCCTCGCCAGGCCACCGAATCAGTGACTGGCCACGCGGGGTCACTGGTGGCATTTGAGCCCCCCCTCCCCGCCCCCACCCTACCAGCTCCATCTGGGCCATCCATCCAGCGCTGTGAGTGCTGTCCATCCGTGCCCAGTCCCCGACGTGGCGGCAGGAGGTGGTGCTGGCCCCCCGGGCCCCGCCCTGCAGCTAAATTCCACAGGTGGGGCCAGCGCTCTGAGGGGCCTGTTTCTTGGCCATCCTGTTCCACACTTTGTGCCCACAGTCACTGCGTCCTGGCCACTGACCCTTGGGCCAGTTTTGAGTCAGATCTCTCTCCAGTCTGTCCCCTCTGGGCCTGGCACCCAGTAGGTGGCCGATACAGTTGTGCAGATGAGTGTTGTGTCTATGGAGCAAAAAGGGGTCCTTCTTTCTTCTTAGAAAGAGCTGTTCAGCCGGCTTTGGTGCCACTTCTGGAAGCTCTAGCCCCAGAAGAAGTGGGGAGAGGGCCACCAGACCCTTTGTGGTCCGAAGGCGGGGAGCGCTGTGCTGGGGGGTGTGGAGATGGTCAGGAGCCTCCCTCCTGCTCTCAGCAGCCGGGCTCTGTGCCCCGCAGGCTGTGTGCTCCCCAGGCTGAGCCCCGCAGGCTGGCCACCAGCTCACAGCATCGGGAACGGGGGCCGGTTGGGGGGCCCGTGGGGAGAAGCCGAAAGCCGGGATATGACCTGTGCTCTGGCAGCGGCCCGTTCCGCCCCCAGGGCTCCTGCTCAGGACAGACAGCGTCCAGACGCAGGGAGGGGGGATGGCAGTGGCGTCCTCTCTTAGGTGCTGTGAGTGTGTTCAGCCACCAGAATATCACTAAGTGTTTCTGCTAAGACCATCTTCCCACTCAGACAGCATATCCTCCTGTCCGGGGCGGGGGTGGCCGATGTGTCCCTTGCGACGCTGGCCTTGTGATCCTGCAGCTGGGTGCAGGCAGGCCCGGGGCAGGGCGCCGAGCTGGGGTCCCCTGAAAGCCGTCTCTCTCCCTGTAGTGACCTTAATGTCCCGAGCAACCCCACACGGTCAGCACAGTCACTGTCCAGCTACAACCCCTTCGATGACGAGGACGACACGGGGAGCACCGTCAGTGAGAAGGAGGACATTAAGGCTAAAAAGTTGGTGAACACACATTTCCCTCCGGTTTCCACTTTGCTCGCCCTCTGTCTCTGGTCTCTCTCTATCCAGGCTCCCGCCCCCCCGGCACTCAGAGCGCTGCCCGAGGCCCGCAGGAGGTGCCCGGCTGCCTGGGGTGGACGGCCTCTGGCTCCTCGGTTTCGCTGGGCGGGGGGCACCCCTTAATAATCCGCGCTGCTGCTTCTCTGTACTCTACTAACACTCGTCGAGGCCCCGGGGCCACCGCCACAGGGAGACAGGTCTGCTGAGGGGCTCCGCTCCTGCCGGAGGAGCCCCCCACCCAGCCCCAGGGCTCTGCGGCCCTCCCCTGGCAGGGGTGAGGCTCCAGGCGGGGCCTCCCGCCTCCACCAGCCCCGTGCTCAGGGTCCCCTTTCTTCCTTGCAGCGTGAGCAGCTGCGAGAAGACCCAGAGCTACCCCACTGACTGGTCAGACGACGAGTCCAACAACCCGTTCTCGTCCACGGACGCCAACGGGGACTCAAACCCATTTGACGAGGACGCCGCCTCGGGGACGGAAGTGCGGGTCCGGGCGCTCTACGACTACGAAGGACAGGAGCACGACGAGCTGAGCTTCAAGGCCGGTAGGCAGGGCCCCTGGCGAGCACCCAGGGTGGGCACGTCCCACCTGCCTGGGGAGGGTTTAGGGAGTCATTTTTGGTTTGATTTTCTAAGTCCAGAAGCTCCTGCGAGTTTCACTTGTGGGTCCTCCCCCCCCATTTGAAAAGCAGCACGTGCTCGGTGCCAGACCTTAGAAGGCAGGAGGTGCCTGGTGCCTTGGCCCGGGCGCCGCCGCCCCTGCAGCACTGAGGGCCGGGCAGGCCAGGCGCTGGGGCCCCCCGGGGAAGCCTTTGTCCAGAGACTACCCTTGGCCAGCCCCCCCGCCCAGACCCCAGAATAGCGCTCGGGGCGCCCCTGGGCGACCTGGAGCCCCGTTTGAGGGCAGTGCCTTTTGCACTTACTTCCCGCAGCCACAACGCGTACGTTCTACCACCTGCGCACCTTTGTTACCAGTAGCCGGAACTGCCGTTTTATACAACAGTCTGGGTCCAGATTAAGGGAGCTTGGTGCCCCAGGCTTTCTAGCCTTCGTCTTTTATTTATGTTTTAAATCCTGGTTGGAATTTCCCAAAATGGGTTGCAACCCTCAGTTTGAAAGCCCTGCCTTAGAGCCTGTCGGAGGAGGCTCGGGTGGCCTGGCGCCACAGTGGCCCACGGAGAGCCAGGCTCCTCCCTTCTGCCATGTTCCCTCCTCAGAGCCACCCCAGATCCAGCGTCCAGCCCTGTACGTGGGAGGCGGCGCCAGAGCTCAGGCAGCACAGGCTGCAGGTGCTCTGGGAAGGACCCCCGCACCCGGCCTGTGGGGCGGAGGGCCGCGTCCGTGTCCCCGGCGGGCCGGCTCCAGCCCCTCAAGCCCCGAGTTGGTTACCAGGTGCCCTGGCCGCTCGTAGAGCGTTCGGAAGCCCCCAACACGCCTTTGCCCAGTTTGATATCTGGTGGTCGTTGCCCTCTACTTCAACTGTTGATTCTTTTCTTTTTTCCTTTTAAGTTTATTTACTTATTTTTAGAGAGAAAGAGTGAGGTAGGGGCAGAGAGAGAGAGGGAGAGAATCCCAAGCAGGCTCCTTGCTGTCAGTGCAGAGCCTACATGGGCCTCGAAGTCACAAACTGTGAGATCATGATCTGAACTGAAATCAAAGTCGAATGCTTAACTGACTGAGCCCCCCCAGGTGCCCCAATTTATTCATTTTTAATTTCTAATTCTTTCTGAGTCCCACCTATTGGATTTGCCAGCAACTGTTAGATATAAACGTCCCCTTCTGCTCTGAGTGAATTGCTAAAAGCAGACTGCCTGAAACCTGTGTTTTAAGTCACAGATTCATGTTTCACAGTCCTCTCCACCATGTCTGTTTCCTGCGCTATTTTGTGTGTATGTGTGTGTGTGTGTGTGTGTGTGTGTGTGTTTATTTTTGAAGTAGAGAGAGACAGAGGATGAGTGGGGGAGGGGCAGAGAGAGAGGGAGACACAGAATCCCAAGCAGCTCCAGGCTCTGAGCTGTCAGCACACAGCCCGACGTGGGGCTTGAACTCATAATCCGTGAGATCATGACCTGAGCTGAAGTCAGACTCCCAACCGACTGAGCCCCCTGGGCGCCCCTCTGCGTCATTTGTGAAGTGACGTCCACCCCTGGCCGCCACCGCTTCCTTCTGTCTGTAGCAGTGCTGGTGCCCACGGAGCCTTTCCCCGGGGCCCTTGGCACCCGGTGCGAGCGTCACAGAGCCGCTCCTGCCCTGTGCCTGTGAGCCTGGCACCATGCGAGGGCCAGATGAGAGAAAAGCCAGTTGTAGAAGCGTCAGCCCCGCCAGAGGCCCCCAGCAGGGGGGCAGGAAGGACGGGAGAGGGTGGAGTGTTACCGCTCTCGACGCTCACCTTGGCCCCGCAGTCGCTGCTGCTGTTGTGGTCAGGTTTGTGCCAGAGATTGGTGGCCCCGGTGCCCATCTCAGCCGCAGTGACTGGAAGAAAAATCACCCCCACGTGGCGCATGCCGGGCACCAGCCGGCCCTTCCCTGGTCTGATGCTTAACCCTGCCCGCACCTGGTCTGCAGATGAGGAAAGTAGGCCCCAGGGCCAGGGCACCTTGCCGGGTCTCCCAGCCCCTGAGCCCTGGGCGGCGGCCCCACGTGCATTTTAGTAACATCACTGCTGCTGTGATAGCGACAGGGAGACATCTAAATGGCATAATTGCCTGGGGAAAAACTGCAACTAAGCCTGAAAAATGCACCAATAAGCCAATGAGAAATACAAAGCTGCAAACTGAACAAAAGGTGAAGTGTCTCCCAGGGCCGACCGTCTGCAACCGGCTCCCTGCTGGCAGGGGCGTCTGGGCCACAGGTTCCCACGGCGTCTCCGCAGGGTGGCTCCTCGCCCGTCCGCTGGCTCTGGACGGATCTGTCTGCCAGACCTGGACCGAGCGCCACCACGGCCCCGGCCACGCCTTTGGTCTTCGTCCCCCTGGTGTGTCCCCTCTCACGAGTGTGTCTCCTCCACTTCCCAGGGCCTGGCTCGAAGTAGGGCCTCCCTCATGTCTGAGCGGGCCAGACGTGAATCAAGCCGCACTAACACACACAGCCCGTGGCTTCCATCTCACAGTGTTGGGAGGGGGTTGAGCTGAGGACAGACGCCCTGAGCTGGGTGCTAGGGATCGTGTGATGGGTGCCTGCTCTGGACACAGGTTAAATGAAGGCATAAGGCAGTGCGGTAAGTGCTGGAGGGAGATCCGAGATCGAGCGGCCCGGGGCCTGGGAGGGAGGACAGCAGGAGAGGGTCGGGGGCCGGGGGTGGCATGGACCCTCGGAAAGGATTCCCCTGACCTGGCCTGGGTCAGTCAGGGAGCACAGGGCCTGCGGCACTTAATGCTGCAGTGTCTCTAGGAGCTGCTTGCTTTAGGGTCACTGAGAGGTGGCGGTCGTAACATCTCAGAGGCCCCCATGGCCGAAAGGATGGCTTACGATGCAACATAGCGGAGAAACGGCCAGGCCCTGGGTCCCACCTTGCCCCCCAGAGAATGTCTGCGCCCCCCCCAAGTTAGAGATCCTCTGAGGCGGGGGAGGGGGGCTGAGCCACGAGGGCGACTCTAACGGGGTGGTCGGCGTGTCACCCACCCGCTCACCGGGACTGCTTCCTTCTTGTCTTGAAGGGGACGAGCTGACCAAGATCGAGGATGAGGATGAGCAGGGCTGGTGCAAGGGACGCTTGGACAACGGGCAGGTTGGCCTGTACCCCGCCAATTACGTCGAGACGATCCAGTGACGGGCCGGCCGGCCGGCTGGCGGAGCGGGGAGGCCGTGGACCCGGGAGCTCCACTGGCCGTCGGCCCCGGGCAGCGGCGCCTCTGGCAGCAGCCGGCTGTGCGAGCATCTGCTCCTTGTCCTGCAAAAGATGATGGTTCCGTTGCTCTTGGCTTCATGGTGTCTCTCGAAGGCAGACGAGCCGGTCGTTTCCCCCGGGACTCGGCACCCTTCCCGCACGCGGTGCCGACAGAGCAGTCTGAGCGCAGGAGGACACGGTGCGACGGAAAGCGCCCCGGGCCCCCCCCCACCCCCCCGGCGCAGGCCGTGCTGGCTTATCGTGGATCTGTGCGTCCTTGCCCTTGTCCCTTCTCCTCTCCTTGGAGTCTGTGGCGGCTTCCGGCTTCCGCTGATGCTCGCCCCGCCGCGGACAAGCCTCACCCGCGACTCAAATGAACAAACTCACGTGCCATCTGCAGAGTGAAGACTTCAGGGTTCCTAATTTAAAGGCTGTGTACGGTGATGCTTTTTTGCATACGTGCCCTTCATTCATTCATGCTTAAACAGTGGCACAGGTTGGTACCCACGGTCCTGCGGGGAGTGCTGTGCCTTGGAGGAGAGAGAGAGAGAGAGAGCGCGCGAGGGAGGGAGAGGGAGAGAGCGCCGTGGGAGGGGGGGAAGGCGGATCCCCGGGGGCTGGATTTCTCTCTGGGAAAGCCCTCCTCCCCGGGGGCACCCTCCCCGAGGTCCTGATGTAACCTCACGTCATGTCGTCATGTCGTGTCGTCATGTTCTCCCAGTGTCACCGTATTTAAAAGCTGTTTCCGTTCCATGTGTGTTTAAAACTCTACTCTTGCCAGTTAACAATTTTGTCAGCGATTCGGAAGGTTAGAAAGTAAGACTGACGCTGCCAGCACACGCGTCCGTAGGCGAAGACGCCTCACTGTCCCGTCTCGGCGCCTACCCGTGTACACTATTTGATGTTCCGAGAATCTGAAGAGTTCGTCTACTGGTTTAACGAGATGTAACGGCTTTTGACAGTGGGTTTCATTTGTAAACTGCTTGAAGACTGTGACCTCCGGGCGCAGGCCTGGCCGGTGGGCCGGGCCTCCTCCGGGCTCGGTGGAGATGGCTGTGGGCAAGTGTGTCCTCGCCGGCCGGCCGTGGGTCCACCTGCAAACTAGCCTTAGTCCTTTCCGTAGCAGAACACTGTAAACCCCCGTGTCTTTCCGGCAGCCGCACGGTCCGTAGTCCTCGATTCCTCGCGAGCACACGAAAGCTGGGTCCCCACCCCCCGGAGCGCGGGGGCCTCTTCTGAGCGGCCGCGCTGGGGCGGGAGCTGCACCGTCACGACAGGGCAGGGGAGGGAGGGAAGGAGGGAAAACCTTTATTTTGTGTAACTCAGACATGGTGGGACGGCCGCCGCCATCACAAGCTATGCATTTTCTCGATGTTTCCAGGGAGCTTGAGGCCTTGCTTGGAAAGCGTGTGCGTGTGTGTGTGTGTGTGTGTGTGTGTCCGTCACGAAAACGTACCAGCAGAAATCCTCATTCCTTTGCTACAGATTTACCAAAACTCGTCAAGTCTTTTCAGTTAGGAGTTTCTTTAAATGTATAGTATTTTAGAACAAAGAAAAAAATCAATAAACAGTTGATCTCGTGAGCGTGACCGTCTCAGAGCCGTGTGTGCCTCGCACTCCTGTCCGCGGGTGAGCGTGTCTCCGCCAGCAGTACCGGCTCTGGAGCCGGCCCAGGTCCCAGGCACAAGACCGCGGCCCACAAGACCCCGCAAAGCCACAGGTTGGGGGATTTGAGGCCCCTGAACCCCTCAAGGTTCTTCCCGGAACCTGCCACACTGCGGCCTGGGCTTCCCC
Source organism: Hyaena hyaena (assembly GCF_003009895.1). Classification (NCBI taxonomy): domain Eukaryota; kingdom Metazoa; phylum Chordata; class Mammalia; order Carnivora; family Hyaenidae; genus Hyaena; species Hyaena hyaena. The sequence continues at coordinate 3,296,675 of NW_024080636.1, read as the reverse complement.
AGTGTAGACAGCAGGCTGGCGCCTCCATCCGTCACCTGGGCTGCTTTGAGCGCGGGCCCCGGGCTCTGTTCGCACGGTACCCGCCCGGGCTCCCGCGGGTGGGGTGAGTCTCCCCGTTCCACTCTGCAGCCGACACGAAGGCTCCTGGGGCCATACTCACCCTACGAGTCCCAGCCGGCCTAGGGCACTAAAATCCCTAGAGGGCCCTCCCCCCTCCCTGGGGGGGCCTGACTTGAAAGAAGGCGAGAAAAGAGAGCTGTGAGGGCTGCCACAGCGCACACACCGACCCCTGGTAAGGCTCGCCCAGAAACGCGCCCCTTCTGGGCACCGGGCCCTCGGGGAGTCGGCAGAGCGAGGCCGGTGGCTGCCCCACTGCGGCTCTGCTCTGCCCGGCTCGGGGAGGCAGAGGCCAGTCCTTGTCATCCGCTGGGCCATGGGGCCCCTGCCCCCCCGGTGAGGAGTCGGAGTCCACCAGAGCCGCCCGCCGCCCGGGACAGACACCAGCTTCTGCCTCGCCGGCCCCGGCCGCCGCAGAGACCCGAGGGAGGACAGGGCGGAAGGAAGGGGGCGGAACAGGCTCCTGGTCCCCGCGGCCGGAGTCCTGGGCACACGGAGGGTTCACATCATGACGGCCACAGGGGAGGCTGGAGTCACCTCGCTTTGCAGAAGAGGACACGGAAGGTCTGGAACCTCAAGTTCTGCAACTGGCCTGAGGCCCCACGACAGAACTGCGGGCTTCTCGAGGGCAGGCCCCTCCCCGCTCCCCCCACTGGTGGATAAAGAGCAGGGGTGGGGGGTGGCGAGCCGGAGGAACCCTCAAAAGTCAGGATGAAACCCCCTCTGCTCCGTGAGGCCCTGCTCTCAAGCCTGTCATCTCGGCCCTCCCTGCCCACCTGTCCCCTCCCGTCCTGACCCTCAGGGGATCCCAACTCGCCCCTCAGTTTCCCCGGCAAGAGTGGCCCCCTGCCTTCCAGTCAGAGGGTTAGAGGCAGGCGTGCGAGGCCCCAGGAGACCCAGGAGGTGGTAACGGTTACCATGGCGATGAGCGACACCCCCTCCTCCCGGTCCCCAACCAGAACCTTCTGGCACCCTTGACTGCCCCTCCCACACCCTCCTTGCTGGGCCACCAAGCTCTCTTTGTCCCGCTGTCCTTCTCTCCAAGCCACGGCCTGGGTCCAAGCCGCCTCTTCTCCTCCGGGATCACTGCCCCGCGCGCGCCACCTTCACGGGCCCCTGCGGCCCTCTGCTGCCTGCCCCGTCCCAGCCCCCAGGGAATGCCCAGAGGGCCGGCAAGCTCTGGCTGAGTGACCCTGGCAGGGACCTGGCTCTGTAGCCGCTTGAGCTAAAGCACAGGTTGGCTGAGTTCCCAGACGGAGGACGGAGCAGGCCTCTGTCCTGGGCTTCGCTGCAGGACCCTCACCCCCTAAGCACGTGTCTGGCCTGGTGTTTGCTGGGTGACCTCGGGCACTGGGTGCGGGGGCAGACTTGGAGGGGCCTGCCTACCTTCAGACTAGGGATGGAGGAGGTTGGGAAGGACCCCTGTGGGCCACTTGACCAACCCCCTACTTGTTTATGGGCCAACTGGGGCCAAGTAAGGGGCAGGGGTGACTTGCCCATGGTCAGAAGTGAGTGGTTGGGGGACTGAGTGAGGCCTGACCCCGAGGAGCCCCTCCTGGCAGGGAATCAGCTGGCTCTGTGCCTGGGTCGTGTTCATTCACCAGGCATTTCTTGAGCACCTACTGTATGCAAGGCTAGGTGCTGCCGGGACAGAAATGAAGAAGGACCCAAGTTTGCCTTGGGGGATCCCCAGAAGCTCAGGGAGGGACCGAGTCATTCTGACACCGGAGAGGAGGGGGTGCCTGGTGGATTCTGGAGGCCACCCTAGGACTCTCAGGAAATTAGGACAAACAGGTCCCCCAACCCAGCTCCAAGGCTCTTGGGGGCACAGTACCTTGGGGTCCTCAGGCTGTTGCCCTCACTTCTGGTGGGAAGCACCCCTGCCTGGCAAGAGGTCAGGATGGACTGCGGACTGACCGGGGAGGACCCCCCACCATGTGACCAGAACCCCTAGCAAGTACCTGGACCTCTGAGCCTACTCTCCATGAAGTGGGGATGACCCTGGGCGTGTCCAGAAGCGGGACACCTTGCTGGGCCGGTGCCTTGCCCTCTGCATCCCTTCCCCCGACACCCGCAGGAGGCGTGTGCCCCTCTCTGGACGCTGTTTTCCCTGAGAAGGCCAGGCATCGACTTCCGGGCTGGACCTCTGTGGGGGGAACAGATCCGCCGGGCCCAGGCCACAGCACCCAGGGGACCTGTGGGCCACTGTGGCTGGGGTAACAGCGCTCCACTGCCCCGGGGGGGACAGACCCAGGCCAGACCGAATCTGGCAGGCTTCCTGTTGAGGCACAAAGTCATCCTGCACCAGGTGGAGCCACTGCCAAGCACAGAGGTAGAGGAGCCAGGCAGTTGCTCAGCCCCCTGTTTCCAACCAGCCTTGGACTTAACATTTATCAGCTACATGTCAGGTCCGGTCCTGAGCACCTTCCTCTGCAAAGGGTCATCCAAACCTCCTCATTATGGATGAGCACCATTTTGCAGATGAGGAAACAAACCAGAGAGGTTGAGTGACTTGCATGAGGCCACACAGCAAGTTAGGGGCAGAGCCTAACTCCAAAGAGCAGGTGCTGTTGAATCCCCCCATCCCCCCCAGCTTGCTGGGCCACATTCCAGAGTTTCTGAATCATGTTGGGGGTGAGATCCAGGGTTTGCATATCTAACAAGTCCCAGGTGATGCCGATCCACACTTTGAGAACTACTGGTCCAAACAGCAAATCAGAGCCACCAAGTGGCAGCTATTTCATGTACTCCTGGATTTGTTCATGTGACCAGCAGATGCTCCTAAGCCAGCTCTAGGGCATGGAAGTTGGGCCCTGGGGACCCAGACATTGATAGACCACAGTCTGGCCCAAGGAGGTGGGGAAAATATGTCCAAAGAGAGCCCACGGAGCAAGGGACACAGGCTAATGTGACATCCCACCCCTGGCTATTCCTATGATTCCCGTGCAAGGGGCGGGGAAGGTTAAGTGGCAGCCACCTGGCTGAGGGAGAGATGTCCCACCAGGGTCAGATGGGCACCTCTTGTCACCAAAGAGCTGCATGTCCTCAGGCGAGCTCCTCCCCCTCATCTGGAAAATGGGGAAATGGTTCCTACCTTCTCTTTTTCATAATCATACGAGGTCTAGAGCGTGAACGTGCCTGAAAAAACACAGATCTGGGGAACGTTGTTGTGGAGGTGGTCTAACCCCATGCGTCATCCCAGCTCAAGCCGATGGTGACCCAGGTAAGTGGATCTCAGATGCAGAGTCACATTCCTCCCCGACCAGTCCCTGGGCAGGAGTCTTTCCTCCAAGCCACCAATCACACATATGTAAAACCGCAGGCAACGAGGCTGGGTTTTCCGCACCAAACTCGGAGAAAAGATTTTTTTTTTCTTTTCTGAAACTTAACAACAGTCTCACAAAAGGCATAAAAATGAAGCCGGTGGTTAAAAGCATAGACTGTGAGGGGTGCCTGGTGGCTCAGTCGGTTAAGCGTCTGACTTCGACTCTGGTCCTGATCTCGCGGTTCATGAGTTTAAGCCCCGCGTCGGGCTCTGTGCTGACAGCTCAAAGCCTGGAGTCTGCTTCGGATTCTGTGTCTCCCTCTCTCTGCCCCTTCCCCACACACACACACACACACACACTCTATCTCTCTCACTCTCTCTCTCTCTCTCTCAAAAATTAATAAACGTTAAAATTCTTTTTAAAAAAGCATTGACTATGAGGTCATAGTCCCTGTACTCAGACTTGGCTCCAACCGTGCGTCCTTAATGAGCTACGTGCGCCTGATTGAAATACTTCACCTCTCTAAGCCTTGGTTTGCTCATTGATAAAATGGGAATCACAGTCTTTACCATCTGTATTTCACTCTGCACTAGACCCCGTCCTAAACTCTTCAACGTTTGTTAACTTACTGAATTCTTACAGCAGCCCCACGAACTAGGTGAATGAGATTATTCCTAGTCTTACAGGTAAGGAGCTGGAGGCACAGAGAGCTTAGGTAACTTGCCCAACGTGTCACAGCTGCCACCCAGCCGAACAAGCCTTCAGACTCGGGTGGTGCAGTACCGGCCATGCCCACTAGGCTGTGCTGTTGGGCTGCGAGGGTGAGGAGGGGCCGGTCCCCAGCGCGCTCAGCAAATGACACGTACCAGGACCCAGTTGGGCACTAGAGAGCTGCCAGACCGAAGGGCCCTCCCCTGTGCCCTGGAGCACCTCGTCACGGCCCTCGCCCTGCCTCACTGTCACTGCGGGGAGGCCAGTCTCTCCCACTGAACAGCAAGCTCCTTCGTGCGGGAACTGAGGCTTCATCTCTTCAGCCCACAGCTTCTTTCTAGCTCTTCGCTGCTTGTGGAGCTAACCTGAAAAGAGGAAATGAAATCTGTTCTGGACCATCCGATGAAATTCAGATTCCGTTGTTTTAGACCTCTTCAAATCCTTTGTGGAAAGGACTGGGAAATGAAGGAAGGAAGGAATGTGATTAGTGGGGGGGGAGCAAGCTAAGGGCAAAGTAGAGCTAACAGCACCCCCCACCCCCTGTGGAATATGTGTGATGTTCCTCGGACCCTCCTGGCCTCCCGAGAACAAAAGGAAGGGGTTTAAGTGCTCGCCGTGGTGATGTGGACAAGTCAGGCAAACGAAGCCTTAAATCCCCTTACTGCCTACGGCCCATTGCCAAGTCCTTGAAACCAGCAGAGTGCCCTCCCTCCGGGGGCTCAGCTGCCTCGATGATGACACTTTGCTGGGGGCACAAGGGAATGCTGGCTTAACATTATCCTGACCCCCAGGATCCTGTAAGTCTACCTCCTTTATCTCAGCTGCCCCAGGATACACGCTGGCACCGCTCCTCCAAGCTTATGGCCCCCGGGTCTGAAGGGTCTCATGACTGAGGTTTTACTAAATGGTAATAAGGGGTGTTTCCCTAGCAACAGCTGCCCCTCAAGGCCCTGGAAACCTTGCTTCCAAAATACCTTAGAGGGGCGCCTGGGTAGCTCAGTCGGTTCAGCATCCAACTTTGGCTCAGGTCATGATCTCACAGTTCGTGGGTTCGAGCCCCACGTCGGGCTCTGTGCTGACAGCTCAGAGCCTGGAGCCTGCTTCAGATTCTGTGTCTCCCTCTTCTCTGACCCTCCCCTGCCCATGCTGTCTCTCTCTCTCTTTCTCAGAAATAAATTTTTAAAAAATTAAAAACAAAACAAAACAAAACCCCAAAATACCTTAGAGACTTACTCTATCCCTGCCCCCCTCCCAAGCTGAAGGTACATAATCAGTTACCTGTCATCCTGCCCATGGGTCCTGTCCCAGATTTCTCCTGGGTCCTCTGTAGCCAACCTTTCCTTACGGCCTCAACCCTTGCAACTCCCTAATCTGCTTTCCCCTTGTACAGTCTTGCTTTTCCCAGAATGTCCTAGCAGCTCTTTCTGTCCACGGGTCCTGTTCTCGTGCTTTAATAAAACCACCTTTTTTGGACCAAAGACGTCTCAAGAATTCTTTGTTGGCTGACAGCCCTGACCCCCAACATTTCTACATCAATAGGTAGCCTTTGTCTTATCTTCTTTCACTTCACATAATTAATTTGAGATCCATCCATGTGGTGTCAACTATCAGTTTGTCCCTTCTTACTGTGGGTGGTCTCCATTGAATGGATTCACCATGCTTTGCTAATCCAGGTGAAGGATATTTCTGTTGTTTCCAGGTTTTTTTTGTTTTTTTTTTTTCTAAGAGGGAAAGAGAGCATGAGCAGGGGAGGGGGCAGAGGGAGAGAGAGAGAATCTTTTTTTTTTTAAGGTTTATTTTTGAGAGAGAGACAGAGTGCAAGCAGGGGAGGGGCAGAGAGAGAGGGAGACACAGACTCTGAAGCAGGCTCCATGCTCTGAGCTGTCAGCACTGGGCCCGATGCAGGGCTCAAACTCATGGACCTTGAGATCATGACCTGAGCCGAAGTCGGTTGCTTAACTGACTGAGCCACCCAGGTGCCCTTTGAGAGAGAGAGAATCTTTTTTTTTTTTAATGTTTATTTATTTCTAGGAGACAGAGAGAGAGACAGCGTGAGCAGGGGAGGGTCAGAGAGAGAGGGAGTCACAGACTGAAACAGGCTCCAGGCTCTGAGCTGGCAGTCAGCACAGAGCCCGACGCGGGGCTCGAACCCACGAACCGTGAGATCATGACCTAAGCGAAAGTCGGACGCTTAACCAACTAAGCCACCCAGGCACCCCAGAGAGAGAGAGAATCTTAAGCAAGCTCCACGCAAAGCGTGGAGCCCAATGTGGGATTCGACCCCACAACTCTGGGGTCATGACTTGAGATGAAGTCAATAGTAAGATGCTCAACCGACTGAGCCACCCGGACACCCCCTGCTTTTTGTTTTCGTTTCCAGTTTCGATGATTATAATTTGTTATAAACATTCCGGTACAGGTTTTATATAAACATAGTTTTCATTTCACTTTCCAATTATTTTTGCCAATGGTGCAAATATTACAGCCATGAGAATATTCCAAATCATTTATCCCATTAAAGGAGCTAATGGCATCAGCTTAAATTTCTTTTTAAAACTCAATCAGTGGGGCGCCTGAGTGGCTCAGTCGGTTAAGCATCCATCCAACTTTGGCTCAGGTCATGATCTCACCATGTTCAAGCCCCATGTCAGGCTCTGTGCTGACAGCTCAGAGCCTGGAGCTGCTTTAGATTCTGTGTCTCCCTCTCTCTCTGCCCCTGCCCCACTCACACTGTCTCTCTGTCTCTCTGTCTGTCTCTCTCTCTCAAAAATAAACAAGCATTAACAAAATAATAATAATAAATAAAAATCAATCGGTAACATCAACGCCATAACAAATATCATTATTTACATATTTTACCTTTAAAAGCGGGACATTTGTGGATGGCGTTCGTGGGAATCAGATGCTGCTGCTCGTGATTTCACAAGTTCATTTTCAGATCTATCTGACCTGTACAGAAAGGGTGTAAGAGATAGACAACATTCCTACGTTTTCTCTTCGGCACGAACCAAAGTTCACTGGTGTCCTCCAGTGGCAAGGGACAAGGTCTGTGCCTGTTCTCACTCTGTGACTCATCGTGTGACTGTCGAGGCAAGTCTAGTTCTTCCGGGGAGTGCCACTTGGCTTTCAGCAAGCTCCCATCTAACTGAAGGCACTAAATAAACTAAGTACTATTTCACTTGGCCACAGCCACACCAGGATGTCTGTAAAAGGTAAACATACCAAGGACAGTCGCCAGCAGGCCTTGCGGACCTGCCTGGGGGCTGGCTCCCTTCTGTAGTCTGTTATTCCTAAGCCTGTCGCAGTGAGTTCGTGCCCATCCTCTTGAGGGTTGAGAGGCTCTCTTATCTTCTTTTGGATTTGGTATTACTGAGTGTTGCTTCTATTCTTCTCAAGGCCATCCTGGATCTTATCTGAACCCTGGGGGAGAGGGCTTGTCTGCCGCTTGTTTTCCAGAAGGGATGTGGGTGGGGTCTGGTGCCCATCCCCCAACAGTGGGAAACCTGACTCACCTAAGGGTTTTTCTCAGTTCACTTTGCCTCCATCACCCTTATGGAAAAAGATTTCTGATGGGGGTTTATGGACAGGAGCTTGGGAATGATTGCAAACTCTTTATATCTGAGGCCTCTAGCTATTTCAAACTGACGCGCCAGCCCACACTTGGCCTTTAAGAGTTCATTACCATCGTAACTGATTTCCTCCTGCCCGCTTGTAGGGCGGCCACTTTCTCCTACGCTTTGCCAAAGGTGAAGGAGTTCTTGCCTTCCTTCGATCTTTGGGGACGCTCATTTCTCTTGGGAATTCAGTTCCTTGGTCGCTTTGCAACCTCAGCCACCCGATAGGCGTAAGAAGAGGTATGCTTTTCTTATTATCCAGTCTTTTCTCCTTATTATGTTGGGAGGGGCGCTCTTTGCAGCTTCCGACCACACATCGTTCTTGAATGTACACAAGGTGCCAGGCGTGTCCTAGGTGCTGGGGACAGAGGCAGAGACTAAACAGATCTGATCGCCACAAACTTATATTACGTTGAAGAGAGGCGACCTGTGGTATTACAGACTGTGGTACTAGGCGCTACTAAGTTCTATGACGAACACTTAAGCAGATGAGAAAGAAGACAACGGTGTTTTTCCTCCGGTTAGACCCCTGCCTGTCAGTGTAGACGCCACACTTCACTGCATGTGTTTTTCTTCTCCTCAGGTGTCTCTATGCTGTAGCATCGAGTCCATAATACCCGGGATCTGACATATAACTCGGGAAGATTTCAGCTCCAAAGAGTAAGCATCGTTCCCGTCAGAAAAGATACAATTGTTCCTCAAAAACGGGCCGGGGCTTGTGTAGGGCCAAACAGGTATTGAGACAGAGAAACTGAAGGGACTTTACTGAAAAGAAGAAAAAAAAAGTTTTTTTCCTGCTACTTTTCCCACGGAACCTGACCCCCGCCTCACTCCTGCCTTCACGTACGTCCTCCTCGTGAAGGTCAAGGAGTTAACGATTTCTTCAGAGTCTTCCAGCACGATAGAAACTTCCAGCGAGTGACCGGGCAGGATCGTCAGGTACTTTCTCCAAGACCAGACTCCAGACACCTTGATGCCAAGATCCCTGTGGCTCCAGGACTTCTGGAGGCCCCCGAGCTCGCACTTGACCTCTGAGTCTCCCACACACTCCGCCTGCTGTGTTCTATCACTATGCCACTTGATAAACCTTGCTCTCACTTCCTCTCACTAGCGGAAGTTTGATTCACTAGTTTGATTCCTGTCCTGTGCAAAGCCAAGGGCCCTCCAGGTCCTCTGAAGGGCCAGCCTGCATCAGTATCAAGGGACCCACAGCACAATACATACTTTGACTCAATAGAAGGAAGAACTTTCAAGCTGTCACAGCTCTCTGCAAAAGCAACTTACTCTTCTGGAAGGTACTGTTTTCCTGCCTTGGAAAAGTTCCAGCCCTGGGTGTATCTGAGCCCACGTCCCAGCAAGCTTCCAACTGCCCCTGAGGGCACCCAACCAGACAGCGCTGATCACTCCTCGCTTCTAAAAGTAGAAAGGCACTGCCAAGGGCCTTTCCAGGGATCGCAGCCCCCGCCGGGGTGCGCTGATTCTTCACCTCTAACCCCATTGTACAGGTGAGCAAGCCAGGCTGTAGAGAAATGACTTGGCCAAGGTCATAGAGCTAGGAAATGGCGGGCTGAATCGGGCTTGGAGCTAAGGTAAACCTGTTTTCCCTGCGAGTGTATGCGCCACCCAGCCTCCGGGGACATTTTTCCAGCGGCTCCACACCCCGGCAGCGAAAGAGGCACCTTTCTCCACGAGTTTATTTATATTCCTAAATTTTTTATTTATTTTGAGAGAGCGGGGGAGGGGCAGAGAGAGGGGGAGGGAGGGAGAGCATCCAAGCAGGCTCCCCGCTGTCCGTGCAGAGCCGGATCCGGGGCTCAATCCCATAAACCGTGACATCATGACCGGAGGCGAACCGGATGCTTAACCGGATGCGCCACCCAGGCGACCCTCTCCTCGAGCTTAAACCCTTCTGTGATGTCCGCCAAAGGGTGGGCTGCAGCCCGGGGTGCTGGGCAAAGTCGCGCTGCTTTTCTGGTCTATTCACAAGTTGGAGCTGAGCCTCAAGAGAACCGCCCTCTCTCGCTGACCCGGGACCCAAACAGATACTCTTAAGACCAATTTTAGGGCGATGAAAGCGTCCCCACCCAGGGGTCGGCTTCAGCTTAATGGAAAAAAAATTTTTTTAAAGGAAGGAAGGCGACTAGCGACAACGGGCGTCCGGAGGTGGCGGGTGGGCCCTTTGCCCTCACGTTTCCTCCTCTGCCACCTGGAGGGACTGGCTCTGCGCCCTCACGAGGACCAGGAGAGAAGGCTTCGGCCAAGCACGCAGTCGACCGTCGATGGCGAACCCCAAGGGCGAGCGCGCGGGAGCTGAACCTGCCCCCACCCCTCACCCCGCGCCCCGCTTGCCCTCGCGCAGCCGGGAGCGAACCGCAGCCGGCAGGAAGGCGCCCTTGGCTCCTGCGCACGCGCGGGCAGCGCCGGGGCGGGGCTCGAGTGGGCGGAGCCACGGCGCAGCTGAGCGAGGCCGCGAGAAGAGAGCGTAGCGGGAGCTCCGGTTGTGGGCGGGGCGGGGCCGTAGGGGCGGGGCCTGGCCGTCACGCTCAGCCCCGCCCCTCGGCCGCTGTCTATCTCCGGGAGGCGGCAACCGCCCCTGCTTGGCCCTTCCCGGTTGGCCGGGCCGGCGGCTCCTCGCTTCTGTGGTGACCATGGGGGACCCCAGCAAGCAGGACATCCTGACCATCTTCAAGCGCCTCCGCTCGGTGCCCACCAACAAGGTAACGGCCGCGGGGCGTGTTGAGGCTAGTCGGGCATCGGCGCTGAGCCCCGCGGGCTGCCCCTGCTGCGGCAGTGGCCGCGGCCGCGGGAGGAGGGGCCGGCCCGGCCTGTGACACGTCGCACTTGGGGCCGCGGCGCCTGGGCCTCCCGGCCGCGCGCCACCCCCAGCCTCAGCAGGGGAGGGGGAGGGGGCGCCCACCGGGGCCCCGGGCGGAGCGGGCACCTGGGGGTCCCGGGGCCGGGGACACACACCTGTGGTTCCTGACACCGGGCGGGGGAGCACACGCGGGGGCGGGGGCGGCGGAGTGGACGCCGTGAGTTCCGGAAAGAGCTGGGGGCGAGCTCGGAGCCCCCGAGAGGAGGCCGGGGAGCATACACCAGGGCTCCTGTGAGCCGGGCGGACGGCGCAGGCCACCTGTGACCCAGCTGGGGCGCAGGCACCGGCTCAGAAACTCCAGCTGGCAGCGCTGGACGCTGGGGAAAGCTCGTCTGATCCCCCCCATCCCTCCTCCCCCCCCCACCCCCGCACCCCGGAGCTGACCTCTGAAGCTCCTCTGGGGTGCCTCTTGGCGTCTGCCTGGTTGCCCGTGGTCTTTTGACAGCAGCCTCAGTTTCCCTGTCTGGTAAAGCGGCTTAAGTGGTCTCTGCAATGACTTCCTTTCTCTTGCTAAGAAGGCCTACCACACACCCTTTCTCTTTCTTCCCTTTGGGTCTCTCCAAAATCATTGGAGATTTGGCGATTGGGGTTTTCCTTTTTTTGTCCCCAGAGGTTGCTTTTTCCTCTGACTCTTACAACTTTTCGCAACCGGCAGGAGATGTTATGATGACACATCGGGCTAACGTGACACCCTCCACGGAGGGTCACAGGTCAGAGTGGAACCTGGAGAGTGCAAAGGGCTGTCAGTGTGTCAGCGTGGACTCTCCCCTCCTGTGGCAGCAGCCTGTCCAGTCCCCACTGTCACCTCCAAAGCGAACAGCTGTTACTGATCATGGTCATGAGCCGGGCGTCCCGGCATAGAAAGATCCCGAGTTTTGCAAAATTTAGATGTCTTTGTTTTAAATCTTGGAAGGGAGCCGGAATTTTTGAAGACTAAGAAGAGTGAGAAAGGAAACAGTTTATTGGAGGTGATGGCTGATGAATGTATGGAAGTCAGAGGAGAAAGGCTTCGGGAGTTCTCAAATGCCAATTTCTTGATTTTCAAATTTAGACTCATCTGTTTATATAGTTGCCCTATGGCTAAATCAGATTAGGACCCACAGCAGTGTAGAAGTTGTATTTTGGGTCTGCTTTATTTCTGCAACAGTGTGTATTCTCTTTGAATTCATCAAAGGAGAGGTGACTTCTTTTAAATAAGAACTCATTGTCTTTATGACACTTTTGAGGGATGTGTGTGGGCTTGCTGGTAACTATGTTACCTTGGGCAGGTTCCTCGACCACTTTGTACCTCATTTTCCTCATCTGGAAATGCAGACCTGAGCAGGACCTAACTCAGAGGGTCATTGCCAAGGATTAAATGAGAAAACCCAAGAAAAACACTTGAAATAGTACCTCCGTCTCCACTAGTGTCAGCTAGTGTTACTATTGTTACTGTTTTTGTTACAAGGTGGAAAATTTTATATTCTGTAATAGGATTAATAAAAACGTGGAGCAAAAACATTTTCTGGTAATGTTCTGCAGCATTGTGCTACCTTTCTTGATCAGGAAGTTTTTACTTGATCGTTAGGAAGAAACCATTAACTAAGCAAAGATGAAAATTAGTTTTAATGATGTGGAAGAGTTGGGGAACCGTAAGCATTTAAAAGAAAAAATTTTTAATGTTTATTTTTGAGAGAGAGAGAGAGAGAGAGAGAACATGAGCAAGGGAGGGGCAGAGAGAGAGGGAGAAACGGAATCTGAAACACACTCCAGGCTCTGAGCTGTCAGCACAGAGCTCGGCGCGGGGCTTGAACTCCCGAATTGCAAGATTGTGACCTGAGCCAACATCGGATGCTTAACCGACTGAGCCCCCCACGCTCCCCCCAGTAAGCATTTTTAAGAAGGGGCTGTAATAGAGAGAGCTGTAAGATACACAGATGGAAGAGGCACTTCAAAAGAAACCACTTGGTTTAAGAGTATGTTATCCGAGGTCTTCCTCTCATGTGTGATGAATATTTACTGTGGATCAAGGTTTTAACTCAGAAGGGTCAGTTTTCTAGTTTGAGAAATCCTTCCTGTCTCTGTGTTCCTTATTGCTCGATTGCTTTTTTGCTGGATTTATTGTTCGTTTTATTGCTCGATTGCTTGAGTTCTGTGATCAGCAAGTATCCGCTGAGCAGCTGCCATCCACAGAGTGGTGGACACACTGCTGGATCGACAGACAGGCTCCTGCCCTCAGAAAGCTGCCAGTCTGGCAGGCGGAAGACAGATAAAGGACAGGCTGGCCCGTGAGGAGCAGGGTGTTGAGGGGTGAGGAGCGAGCTCTGGGACAGACCACTGGGGGTATAGTCCCCACCATCCCGCTTCTCAGCTGCGATACTTTGCTTCATGCTTCCTTAGTTTTCTCCAAAATGGGGATGAAAACTGCACGGAGTAATTTGCAGACAAAACAAAATGTGCAAAATGAAAATGCAGGGCCTTTGTTTAAAAAGTGTTGAAAATTTCAGGGCGCCTGGGGTCTCAGTCGGTCGAGCGTCCTGCTCGCTTTCAGCTCGGTCATGATCCCAGGATTGTGAGATCGAGCCCCTGTATCAGGCTCTGTGCTGAATGTGGAGTCTGCTTAAGATTCTTTCTTTCTTTGTTTCTTCCTCCGCCCTCTTGGCTGCTCATGCGCTCTCCCTCTCTTTCTAAAATAAATTTAAAAAAATTTTTTTTAAGTGTTGAGAATTTCAAGATGAGACAGCAGAGCATTAAGCAGCCGTGGGGCCCTGGACAGCTGTATAGGTTGCACATGTCCCCAGAAACTGGCCTCGATGCGAGTAATATTAATGCTTTCTTCTAGGGTTGTTACGATGGTGCAGTTGACCAATAGCAGTGCCTGACATGGAATAAACACTCAGCGTTAGCTGTTACTTCTCTAGTACTTATTCTCATCCGTAGGCAAAGCCAACTGTTAGAGGTCTTGTTTTTCATCACCATGAGAAGTGATATTCTGCTTAGAAAACCGTATCTCAGGGCACCCGGGGGGCTCAGTCGGTTGAGCGTCCAACTCTTGATCTCCGCTCAGGTCATGATCTCACGGTTGGGGTTCGTGAGATCGAGCCCTGAGTTGGGCTCCGTGCTGACAGCGAGGGGCCTGCTTGAGATTCTCTCTCCCTCTCTCTCTCTGCCCTTCCCCCGCTCGTTCTCTCTTTCTCTCTCTCTCCCAAAATAAATAAGTAAACCGTACCTCAGCTGTGGTTTGGGACCGCATATGGAAACAAAGTGCCGTCGGGCTCTCAGAGCAGCTCCCGCCCGGGGATCTGGGAGAAGCCAGACTTGTATTGCTAACTGCCTGCCGCACTTGGACCTCTCAGCTCCCGACCTCAGCCGCCCCTACGGACTGTCCAGCCACCTGTGTTTGCATTTAGCACGTGCCTACTTGGCGCCAGGCTCCGCGCTCCGCTCAGGTGCACAAGATGTGACCCCCACCCTCCCGGGGCTAGTGTTCTGGCAATCCCTTGTCTCAGCGGCTGGGACAGGAGGGTGCTGCGGCCAGCCTGTTAGAAGGTGGTGTGCGCTCCTCGCCCACGTGACCAGACCATCTCAGGAGGGATTCTCCATCTTGCGTGTTTTCAGGGGTACGCACCTCTCCGCCACCACAGGGCCATCTCCTATGCAGGCTTGTGCCGCTTACTCTAAGATTCTGTCCTTGAGCTTCCTCCTGGACCCCGTCTGGAACACTGTTTCCATCCCGTCCTCGCTTACTAAGATTGCACCGTAACTACTGGTCTTGCCTGCTGGACTGTGTGCCCCGTCCTTGCTTGGTAGCAAGAGCACAGCTATTGGGTGAGAAAGTGGGGGACCACAGGCGGCCTCTGGCAGAGGGCCAGCACCGTTGGCAGAGCCGGTCACACCGTTTGGTGTCCTGTGGAAGGGGATTCCTTACTCTGCTGGCTGTGCCCACAGGGCATCTTAATTTCTGGATCCTACCCTCCCACTGCGCCGCGAGCTCCAGAAAGACCAGCACGTGGCCTGCAGGGGGCAGGGACCCAGCCAGGTGTTCATGGAGTCCGTGACACCCGCTATTTCTGAGGACACCTCTGTGCCCGCCACGGAGTCCGACACACAGCAGGCGCCCAGTAAACACCGATGGGAGTGGACGGGCGCCTTCCACGCTGGTTGTTGCTCTAGCCCCAGTGTTCACACATATGTCACGTGAGCCTGTCGTGCTGAAGGGCCTTGGGAAATCTACTCGTGTTTTTGCTCTCGTGTTACCTCCGCAAGGCCAAAAGCCAGATCTTTCTTTCTTTCTTTCTTTTTTTAAAAAAATTTTTAATGTTTATTTTTGAGAGAGAGACAGACAGAATGTGAATGGGGGAGGGATACAGAAAGGGGGAGACACAGAATCCAAAGCAGGCTCCAGGCTCTGCACTGTCAGCACAGAGCCCGACGCGGGGCTTCAACTCAGGAACCACGAGATCATGACCTGAGCCAAAGTCGGATGCTTAACCGACTGAGCCACCCAGGTGCCCCAAGCGCCCGATCTTTCTTGATGCCTCTAGTTGGGGCAAACTTCACATAGGTGTCTCTGTCTATCAAGTGTATTTAAAATATGGGGCTCTTTGCCTGGGGGAAAAAAAGTGTCCTCTTATGAGTGGAATTTTTTGCCATTCTGTTGTTCTGACTTTAATTATACATATTAATTTCCATGACAAACTCTGTATATTTTAAAGTCGTTTTTGTGCTCCTTTTGCCAGACGCTATCAGATGAAGACTATTTGGTCTCAGTCAGCATTGAGAGAGGCCCTGGGTCTCTCATGAGGGGCCGTCAGGCTGTCTGCGCTGGGGCTGTCATCTCTGCAGCCTGGGGTGCGGCCTTGCGCTCAGTCGTGGGGTGCTCAGCCTGCTGGAAGGCCACGAGGCCACGAGGCCACGAGCATCCCCAGCAGGGGACGTCCCTAGTTAGTGCTCATTCACGTGGCTGGTAGGAGCCCTGCTGATGCTTAATTAATATGTAATTATCTGCAATGTAATAATAATCAAAGAAGTTGAAAGTTGAGGTTTATTAATTTATTTTGAGAGAGACAGAGACGGCATGAGTGGGGGAGGGGCAGAGAGAGGGAGAGAGAGAATCCCAAGCAGATTCCTCGCTGCCAGCACAGAGCCCGACTCGAGGCTCGAACTCACGAAACCATGAGATCGTGACCTGAGCCGAAACCAAGAGTTGGACGCTTCACCGACTGAGCTACCCGGGTGCCCCGAGAGTTGAGGTTTTTAAAAAAATAATAAATAAGGTGAGCTGTTTTGTAGTAACCAGTTTCGAATTGTGAAGGTCAGGCCGCCGTCACGCTCAATTGCGTCCTGCTTCCTGTACGAGAGCTCATGCGGCTGCTGGGAAGTAACGATCACCTGGTTCTGAAATTGTCTTTCAGGTGTGTTTTGACTGCGGGGCCAAGAACCCCAGCTGGGCAAGTATCACCTACGGCGTGTTCCTTTGCATCGACTGCTCGGGGTCACACCGGTCACTGGGGGTCCACTTGAGCTTCATCAGGTGAGCAGATCGGTTTTCATCGCGGGCGAGCATGGTTCTTCTCCACCTTTCTGCTTCACGTTTGCTTTGCCGCCAGGTAGAATGAGAGGCTGGCGAGGAGCTGTGGAGGTCGAGATCTTTATAATTAGGTAAACTGGGAACATGACTTCTTTTCTGTTCCGTTACTGCTCCGTGGACTCTGCGTCAGACATCTGAGGCCAGGGTCTTGCAGGTGGAGTCCGAATGGAGGACTTGAGACTCCACTCCCTTCCCTTCATCACCTTCTAATAACCAGCAGCGCGGCGGAGCGCCACTGTGTCCCCACTCGCGGTGGCAGGGGACAAGTGCTGTGGGCCCGCTGGCAGGAGAGCTGACGGAAAGGGCGAGAAGCCTCGTGATGGCACAGGCTTTACAGCTCTGGCTCCCGGGGCTGCTGCCCGCACGACGCCCGAGTGAATGATCGCGGTGGGAATTTGAATGGTAATTTCAAATGCTTGTGAAGAAAAAGTCTTTTTTTTTTTACCTGCAGACTCGGGCTCCCTTCCAGGGTGGCGGGGCGAACGCATCTCCTGCCCCAGACAGTCTGGTTGTAGCGTGGGTGGGGCTTTCGTGTGTGGCCCCCCTTGGACACCGTGGCTCAGACCTCTGTCACTGCTGGCCCTCTCCAGCCAGTTCTCTGATTCCCCTGCCACCTCTTTTTTCCAGGGAAGGACCCAACTAGGCAGGCAGGCTATTTGGAATTGTGGCTAGTGCTTTTATTTTCTATTATGACTTGAGGAATATCGACATAATATGATTACTGGGAAGAGTATTCGTTCCTATAAGATAAAATCACTTATAATTTGTAACGAGACATTTCATATGATGACACAAAAGCTATACAGTAAAAATAATAACATAATTTTCTTTTAAAAATATGCTCACTTAAAAAAAACTTTCCTGGTGCACTTTCGTGAGTTCTTTTTTTCGGAAGTCGGTTTGTAGAGGCATGATGGGCTGGATGTTTATAGGCACGTAATTCCATAGGTGATGACTTAGAAAAGGGAGTTCTTTTGTGTTCTTCCTGGTTTCCGAGTATCTAGCCATCTCTTGTCTTTTTTTTTCCTAAACGCTGGTCCCAGAATATTTTGAACACACCATCCTGTTCTTGTCTCTTTCTTTAAATGTTGAGGGACTTGCTTGCCAAGGCCAAGTTTCTTTCTAATGTGCTTCCCTCCCCCCCACCCCCCGGACTGGTTGTTACCGGTTACCATAAGGTGACCGGCTCTGCCCACAGCCCATGGGCTCGAGGCAGTTTCCAATTGGTCGTCTTCCTTTCTGTCTTCACTGTGATCTGTCCCCCTTCCTCTGTGCCAAGTCCCGCCTGTTGTGACCTGGCCCCCCCTTCGCCTCTCCGGCAAAGCACCCTCCAGTTTAAACCATTCCAGGAAGTCGCGCGGTTTTCTGACGGGGCCCCGGGCGAGGGGAGGGCTGACTGGGTGAAGGGAGCACTCCCGGAGAGCATGATGAGGCTGGACAGCAGGTCCGTTTGGGCTGCTGCAGGTTTAATGACTAGCCTTTTAAAAGTCAGATAAATAGAACTCCGAATCATGATGTTTATCAATGATTCATAAGCAACTGCTAACAACTCCTGTGTAACCGGAGGGCAGCAGTCCAGGAACTGGGCAGGAAGAAGTAAGGACGATGAGCAGGCTCAGGAGGGATTTTGTTTTTAAGAGGCAGAGGCCTGCTCTTTAAACATGCTTTATTGGTGAAAAGAAACGACAAACACTAGGTCATTAGGAGGGAAAAAAAACCAAGCAGTTCCAAAGTTTATAAAGTAAGAAATGAGAAGCCCTTCCTCTAGAATCCCTTGCCCCTCTTCCCCCTCACCCCTGCCAGACACATACAGACACACACACACACACACACACACACACACACTCTCTCTCTCTCTCTCACTCACAGTCCCGCCTCCTGGGCATGAACAGATGAACAGCTTAGCATGGGTGGAATGTTTATTTAAAAGGAGGTTTTTGTGTTGTTGTTATTGTTGTTTTTTGAAAGTAGAATTTCAAGTCAACAATTTTACAAAGGAAAAAAATGTATGAACTTTTGCCAACCAAAAAGGGAAATGCGGGTTAGGCACCCACGGAAATGGCCTTGGAGCTGACTGCAGAGTGGACGTAACTGCACTGGCCCCCGCCTACCGCCTCCGGGGCTTGAACTCTGCGCCTCGGCTCCTGGGGCAGCTGCACCTCCCTGTGCTCCTCTCCCTCCGTCTCGGTTTCTTCTCAAGTTCACCGTTAAGTATGTCATGAGCTTCTGAAAGGTGGGTGGAATCTAGTAGGACGGTAGGGACACAGCATGAATAATAAGACAGACTGTAAAATGCCATGCGGGACACGGACACCTCACTGCGTCTACTTCCATGGGAAAATCAGTCCACGTTTAAAGGAGGCGGTAACATTTGCAATGCACTTCGGAGTTTTGGTGAGACTTTGGTCATGGTAACAAGGCAGGGGAGAGGAGGTCAGCACTCTGGCTTTGAGAAAAGGTACGGGGCGCCTGGGTGGCTCAGCTGGTTGAGCATCTGACTTTTGATTTCGGCTCAGGTCCTGATCTCAGGGTTATGAGATCGAGCCCAGTGTCCCTGCTTGGATTCTGTCTCTTCCTCTCTCTCTTTCTCTGCCCCTCCTCGGCTTACGCACATGTGCATTCTCTCTCTCCCTCAAAAGAAAGAAAGAAAATATAGAGGCTGGAAAAAGTGAAATGTTTAGTAGCTACTTTTTTTTTTTAAGTTTATTTATTTTGAGAGAGAGAGAGAGAGGGAGAGAGAGAATCCCAAGCAGGCTCAGAGCCTGTTGTCAGCCCAGAGCCTGATGCAGGGCTTGAACTCCCGAACCTGGAGATCATGACCTGAGCTGAAACCAAGAGTCGGACATTTGACGGAGCCCCCCCCCCGGCGCCCCGAGGAGCTAATCGGTACATGCATAGGAGAATGAAGGGAAAGAGGGTTCCCAGGGGAAGATCTGGGGGACACTGTGGAGGGTCTTGACTGCCAGGCCAGAGCCTGTACTTAACTGCTGAGGCCTTGAGGGGCGAACCCTGGCAGGCCGACCTGGGCCCGGGGGGCAGAAGGCACCCACAGACATCGGCCAGGCGGGGCAGGGGTGCGAGGAGAATGGGCATGGCGTCTGGCTGCTGGGGGCTGAGGCCCAGCGCCACCCTGACCACCTCTGGGTGTGCTCCCTCCCTCTCTGTGTCTCTGTTTCCTTCCCTTGACCTTGGGGATGAGAAGCCAGGTAGTCACTGAAGCGGCTTCGGGAGGAGAAAGCGGTGAACCCACAGAGAGCCTGGCACATCCTGGGTCCCCGGCAGATGCTGCCCGCGCTCGGGGCTGAGTCATCCGGGGCCCTGCCAGCGGATGCCAGAGGAGGACCGTTTGTGATGTTGGTGCAGGGAGGCAACGCCTTGCGCGGTCTTGTGTTAAGCAGCCGAGCCAGTTACGGACGGGCGGCTCCCTGGAAGCTATTCCCGGGCTTGTCTGTGAACAAAAGCCTAGATTACCGGCGCCAGTGGAGGAGATGCCATTTCAGATTTTTGATGACAAGCTAACTTTGTCATATTTATTTGGGAGATTCCTTCTGATTTCTAAAATCTATCTAAATGTGCTGCTTGTGAACCCTGGCAGCCACTAGTGAGGCTAATTCATGCATTTTTTTAAAAATACTTATTGGGGTGCCTAGGTGGCTCAGTCGGTTAAGCGTCCGACTTTGGCTCATGATCTCGCAGTCCGTGGGTTTGAGCCCCACATCAGGCTCTGTGCTGACAGCTCAGAGCCTGGAGCCTGTTTCAGATTCTGTGTCTCCCTCTCTCTCTGCCGCTCCCCACTTCATGCTCTCTCTCTCTCTCTCTCTCTCTCTCTATTTCAAAAATAAATAAGCGTTAAAAAAATTAAAAAATATATATTTATTTCTGAGACAGACACAGAGTGTGAGTGGGGGAGGGGTGGAGAGAGAGAAAGAGAGAGGGAAACACAGAATCTGAGGCAGGCTCCAGGCTCCAAGCTGTCAGCACAAAGTCCAACGCAGGGCTCGAACCCACGAACAGTGAGATCATGACCTGAGCCGAAGTCGGATGCTTAACCGACTGAGTCCCCCAGGCGCCCCTTCATGCAGTTTTTAGGGAGATTATTCCTGGACTCACGTAAGGATCACAGGGGTTCCTGGAAGCCTGTGTTCTCCTTGACGTGGTTGTTAACAGGAGCCGCTTTGTTAAAGTGACACTAATTCTTCACCTTTGCTTACTGCCTCTGCTTCACTTGCTTCTCAGCTCTGTCCCAAACAATCCCCTTTCACATCTCCCCATCTACATTAGAGGGAAGAAATCACCAACAGTGAGTCACCTCCTCCTGTGGGAATGGGCACTTAATGAGCAATTAGGTTTCCTCTGAAGGTTGATTCGTTTCAGAGTCCACTATCATTAAAACGCTTTATTTCAAAATTCCAGTGTTATGAGAGAGAGTCCCCGGTAACCCAGTTCAGGAACAATTTGTTTTAATCTCCGTTTCTAAGGAATATATGGAGTAATATTTGGAATTTTTTTTCTTCCATAATTTATTGTCAGGTTGGTTTCCCTATAACACCCAGTGCTCATCCCCACAAGTGCCCTCCTCCATGCCCATCTCCCCCTTCCCTTCCCCCCCACCCCCCGTCAGTCTTTAGTTTGTTCTTAACATTCAAGAGTCTCTCATGGTTTGCCTCCCTCCCTCTCCCCAACTATTTTTCTCCTTCTTCTCCTCCATGGTCTTCTGTTAAGTTCCTCCTAATCCACCTATACGTGCAAACATATGGTATCTGTCCTTCTCTGGAATTTTTTTAAATGTCTATTTTTGAGAGAGAGTGAGCACGAGCATGAGCCAGGGAGAGGCCGAGAGAGAGGGAGACAGAGGATCTGAAGTGGGCTCTATGCTGTCAGCACAGAGCCTAATGTGGGGCTCGAACTCATGAACCAAACCATGAGATCATGACCTGAGCAGAAGTTGGACACTTAAAGAACTGAACCATCCAGGCGCCCCTAGCTTTTTTTTTTTTTTTTTTTTTTTTAAGATAGTTTAAGACCAAAAGTTGAGGCTGGTTAGCAGATCCGAGTACTTGCAGCCTCAGTTTTAGGACATAATTAAGTCAGCCCAAATTCAGGTGCCTGTTATGTGCCGATGGTAGGAGTGTGGCAGAAAAATGTGGGACATTCCTGTCCTCGGGAGCTTGTGCTTCTGACCTGACATAGTGTGACAGGGTTTGACGTGGTCATGGTCATGGTCATGGTGAGGATTTTAACCATATGGGATTTACCGTGAGCCAGGCACTTTCCAGATATTAGCTTGTTTGATTTCTACAAGAATGAAATCGGTAATGCTGTAATTATCACTGCTTTGCACATGAGGAAAGTAGGCACAGAGAAGTTAAGTAACTTCTCCGAAGTCACCCAGTAAGCCATGGCAGAGTTGAGGTTTGTCCTGTCTCGGTCTGTCTCCAGAGGCTGTGCTGTTAACAGCCACCCTCTGACAGCGTGGGATGGGAATGGTACCTGACTCCCTCTGACCGAGAGTCCTGGACATGTGACTAAGATCTATCAGAAGAAGGATTTTGGAATAAGATATATAATTTAGTCACATCGCTTGGTCATCAGATTCTAGAAGTTTTATTTTTCTCCTTGGGAAATCTGTTGCTTATAAAGGATAGATTATATTTTACTTTTTACGTATTGCCATCAAGTAGATTTGTCACATGTGCAAGTAATACTAGGTATTCGTATGATTATTAATTTTAAGGTAGCCATTGGCTTCGAAATAACACTAACATTTACAAAGGCTAATAAGCAATGCAAATGGGCATAGTAATTCGCGAGTGGAAGGGCAGTATAAAAGCAAAAGAAGTGTCTTTTCTTTTTACCTTCCTATTTTTACAGGTGCTCTACCTGCACCCATTTAAATATGTCCACATTCCTTTCCAGTTAGTGGGGGACAAGCTGTCCTTGCACGTGCGACAGCCTTGCTTGCTGCTCATACCTGTGGATTTAACGTGAAGACTTCTAACGTTGCTGGACTATCATATCTTGCTTCACAGTGATCACTTGGCGAATTTTTACTGCTGGGAAATATGCTTACTGCCTTTTCCCTGCCTGGATGTGGTCTCAGGTTGCAGAGAGTAGAGCGTGAGGTGTGGTAGGGGAGAGGGCCCTTCCAGCCTCCGGGTCAGGAGCACGGAGTCCTGAGTTTTCTCTCCTCCCTGATGGCGGTGACGTTGCTCGGCTCCCTTCCGCCTGATGATGAGACCGTGAGCCTCCCCGAGGCCCCTGTGAGAGGTCGAACTGGACAAATGGGTAGTCGATCTGAGGCCATCGGAAGAGTACATCTGTTCTGAGCAGGGACGCGTTACGAGTTTTTGGATCACAAGCCGCTGAGAGTGAGAGGCAACCAGCCTCGATTGTTCCGACAGCCCAGGAAGCTCGTCTTGTCCCCGCATCCCAGAAGGGGGGCTGGCTGGAGTCAGTGCGGCTGGCTGAGTGCTGCTGGCCCAGGCGGCCTGCGGGGTGGGGGGTGGGGGTGGGGGGGCAGGAGCTGTTTGCATAACTGTCACACGCTTTGCAGGCCCAGCATCCCCCCGGTCACCGTTTACCCAGACCTGCAGGTCTTCAGGGTCCAGAAAATCAAGGGGACTCTTGTTTCCAGAAGCTTGGCGGCTTCCTTCTGGGGGCAGACCGTGTTCACATTTGAGAACATTCTTTCCGTTTAGATCCACCGAGCTGGATTCGAACTGGTCTTGGTTTCAGCTGCGGTGCATGCAGGTTGGAGGAAACGCTAATGCGGTAAGTTCGTCTCACACTCGCTGTCTTCCTTCTTGCTGTAAGTGCGCGTTACACCGGGAAGGCAGTTGGTACCTGCATGGGAGAGTTTGGGGCCCCAGTGACGGGCGTGGGAGGGGATGGCCCGGGGGACGTGTTTATCCCCAAATCTGTCAGCTGCCTAGTAAACACACAGCTCTGGCCCAGGTACTGGGATACAGAGATGCACAAGACACATGAGATCCCCTTTCTTAGTAGCTTCTGAGTAAAACATAACTTTGTAAGTGTCCGATCAACTTATAGTTTTAAAAGAGCAGGTCTCGGGGTGCCTGGGTGGCTCCATTGGTTAAGCATCTGACTTTGGATCAGGTCATGATCTCATATCCGTGAGTTTGAGCCCCGCGTCGGGCTCTGTGCTGACAGCTCAGAGCCTGGAGCCTGCTTTGGATTCTGTGTTTCCCTCTCTCTCTGCCCCTCCCCTGCTCGCTCTCTGTCTCTCAAAATAAAATAAAGAAATAAAAAAATTTAAAAATAAAATAAAAGAGCAGGTCTCTTCAACCCTCCCCCTTATAAACCTAAATGAGGATCCTTAAATATGTTAAACTTCATTTAAACAATCAGTATATCTGATTAATCCACTTGGGTCAATATGAGGATGGCTCATACAGGTTTTTAGAATACCTACTTTAATTAGATGTGAATTCTGACCCGTACAAGGAGGTTGAAAACAGTTCCCTCGAACTGTTGAAACATCTGTTTTATCTCTGTGCTTATGCTGTGGATTCTGTTCATGAAGAAATAGAGCTGGACAAGGTGGTGGTGAGCATGGCCTCTAACCAATTTGTCAGGAACTCCAAGTTAGTGGAATTCAAACGGAAATGAATTTCTCATGAGCTAAAAGTAGTCCGGAGTGGAAAGTGTCCCCCAAAATAACAGAATAATTCAAAATGACCAAAGGGGTTCGATGGAGAAATGAAGGGCCAGCCATTTCATTTTGTAATGTGAGTCTCCTGTCCATTTAAACCAAAATACTAATGTTGAATGTGTGCAAAGCATTCCCTTTTACAAGGAAAAGTTTACTTCAAATTATGTAGTTCAAATTGTTTTTGTGAATTACATGGTTTCATTACTTTTGTTTTCACTAGTATTTTCCAAAAAATCCTTCGTAACATGAAGCACTGTTTTCGGTCGCAGGTGGGATTTAATGCCGCATTGCCATTAATTCATGCGTTTTCCTCTGTAGTCTTCCTTTTTCCATCAACATGGCTGTACCACCAATGACACCAATGCCAAGTACAACAGTCGCGCGGCTCAGCTCTATCGGGAGAGAATCAAGTCGCTGGCCTCCCAGGCGACACGGAAGCACGGCACTGATGTAAGTCATGGCGGGTTGGACTACCTCCAGCAGGTGAACATCCATTTCGGTAGAAAAAGTGATTTTGGGGGCGCCTGGGGGCTCAGTCAGTTGAGCGTCCGACTTCGGCTTAGGTCATGATCTCACGGTGCGTGGGCTCGAGCCCCGTGTCGGGCTCTGTGCTGACAGCTCAGAGCCTGGAGAGCCTGCTTCAGATTCTGTCTCCTTCTCTCTCTGCCCCTCCCCCATTCATACACTGTCTCTCTCTCTCTCTCCCTCTCTCGTAAATAAATAAAAACAGTAAAAAAAAAATTTTTTTTAAGTGGTGTTAACTGTCCCAAACAGTAAAGCCTTCTAGCTGGATTCTCTTGCAAGGAAACCTTGTATGGTTGATTTTTGAGGTTCATGGAAGTGATGCACAGAATTAGCAAATGCAGAAACATCACTCCTTGGGGAGACAGAGGGCTAGGTTCGTACGTGCTTCTGGTCATAACATTCCCATCAGCTGATCAATACATAACCTTATTTTACATGTGCTTCTATTTAAGGCCACCTTATTGAATATATTATTAACTTTTTAAATTTCAAAAATTTTAACTTTACTTATTTTGAGAGAGAGAGAGAGAGAGTGGGAGGGGCAGAGGGAGAGAGTATCCGAAGCAGTTTCTGTGCTATTAGCCCAAGCTTGACATGGGGCTCGAACCCACGAACCATGAGATCATGACCTGAACCAAAGTCAAGAGTAAGACACTTAAGCGACTGAGCCAGCCAGACTGAATATATTATTAATATGCACTTAAATATATAAGACTTAATAGTATGTTGATATAGTAATAGTTAATATATAACTTATATCATTGATAGGTAATTATTGACTCATTAACATTGAACTCACTGTCCGCTGCACTGTAACCCCTGCCCGAGTGAAGCTTACCTAACACTGGGTTTTCTCTGTAAGGCCCATCACAGCCTTCCTGTGCTTAGGGACACGAGGCAGGACTTCAGCACTAGGCCTGCGGACCAATGAAATCACCAACAAAGCACAATATGAAAAGTGTGTCACTAAATAGACCACAAAAAAAGGACACTTAGTTACAGCTTGAGAGCTGAAACGAGGAGATAGAGTGTCACCTTGTTCGACCTCAACTGGGAACACACACCTTGGGGTCATTCTTTACTGATCCGCACATGTCCGTGAGGGACGTCTCAAGTGCTGATTTGGGGTTGCAAGTAAGTTGTGGCAGGTGTGAATTTGCAAGTCCGGAATGCACTAATAGTGAGGACGGACTGTACTCTGGAGCCTGCACTAAGATAGTAAGGCCTCCATCTTTCCTTTTCAGAAATAGCTTGTGAATCTGGTACTCGACATCCTCAAGGCTTGGAAGCAGAAGTTAGTGGATTAATCCATAACTAAAATGCGCTCCGGGGCCCTGTGTCGGCCTGTTACTGATTGTATAGTAACAGAAAGCACCAAGCTTTGGCAAACAGGCCTCTAGAAAGGGAGCGAGAGTAGTAAAAAAAACCTTTAAAGCAGGAGAAGGGCTCAGCACGCACTTTATGTTTCCGTTCTAGCTGTGGCTTGATAGCTGTGCGGCTCCGCCTTTGTCCTCTCCACCAAAAGAGGAAGATTTCTTTGCCTCTCATGCTTCTCCCGAGGTACGTATTATGCTTTATATAATTTTATTTTATTTTATTTATTTATTTTTAATGTTTATTTCTGAGAGAGAGAGAAAGAGAGAGAGAAAGACAGGGTGAGCAGGGAAGGGTCAGAGAGAGAGGGAGACACAGAATCTGAAACAGGCTCCAGATTCTTGGGGTTCGAACCCACGACCTGCGAGGTCATGACCTGAGCTGAAGTCGGACACCTAACCGACTGAGCCACCCAGGCGCCCCTGCTTTATATAATTTTAAAGTGTGCTTCCTCTGACAGTTATAAAGGGCATATATTTAAATGTTTCAGTCAGGATCCAGGCTAAGCTGCCGTATTAACAACCCTGAAATAAGTCACCTACACAAGGTAGAGTGAATTCCCAGCAGCAGCCTGGAAGTCAGCTGTCCAGGGCTGACCGAGGGAGGTATTTTGCTCTTCCCCACATACTGGCTTCCATCTCACAGTCAGAAATGTCCATGCAGCTCACGACCTTCCGCAGCCATGGGAAGGGGGTGGACATCTGGGAAAGCGTGGGCCCCATCCTTTTACTAGAGCAATCTAGAGGGAGCGCGCATTACCTCTGCTCACATCTTTGTGGCCAGCATTTAGTCACCGGTCCGTACGCAGCCGCCACGGAGGCCGAGCCATGGTTACTGGTAGTGGTCACGGCTATGGAACCGACCAAGAATGAAAACAGTTTTCTTTTTTTTAACCCAGATTTTATAGGAGTTTGAATCTCATTGCCCCTGATTAGTTGCGTCCAGAGAGCACATCTCAAGGCTACTGTAAGAATGAAGTCAGTACAGACTCAAGAAGTCGGAAGCTGCCTCCCTCCAGAGAGAGCCTTCAGGCAGTGCTGTCGGAATCATGCCCTGATTATTATGGTCCGATCAGGGAAGCAGTAACAACCCCCAGATCTCTCCAGGCAGGGATCGTGAGGGCTCCAACGCCTAACATATTTCCTGAGCGCTCTTTTAAGGAAACGTGTGTGGCCCCTGGCTTACAGCTCAGAGGTCTGTTCGCCACCCTGCCTCTGCCCAGTCCCATGGGGGGGGGGGGGGAACATTCTTTGCTTAATTCTGCTTAACCCGTTCTGTAACCAACTTTCAAGTGAAAGTGGGGAAAGCTTTATAAATTGCTAAGCCTTGATTTGTTTTGTTTTTACAATGTGCACATACGCTTCCATTCACATGGTGAACAGTTCATTGACATAGTCAATAGTTACCAGAAATAGTTATCAAAAAAGAAGAGAACAGAAAACAAAGGAAAAGGCCTTCTGTCATGATCGGCGCCTCTCGTTTAGTGTAGAACAAGATCTAGAACATCCGTGACTAGTAGTCGAGACGTGTGAGGGACAGAAACCACAGGCTAGGAGGAGGGGACAGAGGAACAGTTTGGTGACTAGTGTAGGAATTAGGGTGGGACTCGGATTCACGTGAACTCACTATTTCAGCATGTGTCTGTGCACACTCACACACACGCACACACGGGAGAGCGCGACGACAGATGCATGTGTACACAGGGGTCACACACACACTTATGTTGCCCGCCTCTGTCCTCCAAGAGGCCCAGAGACAGGGACGCTTCGGTACCCAGGCACACCCAGCACCCCCCATCTTGGCTTCTGAATGCCAAGGGGAGCCAGTGCTATCTTCGGAAAAGCGGCAGATTCGAGGCCTGGGGTGCTGGGGCCGCTAAGCCTGGAGCGTCCTGTGGTGTCAGAAAGTAAGCAAGTGCTGGGAGGAACGGGGCGGGGCGGGGGGTGGGGGGGAGGCCGTGTCTAAAGGACTCAGGAACCAACCGGAAAGAGCTCCCAATGGTCAAAGCTGGAATAATTCGAGCAGCAAAATAAATAATGACAGTTTGGATTATAATCCGAAGAAAAAAATAAACATCCATGAGTCCACACTAATGTGAAGAGATGATTGGATAAATAAATGGAGCGAAGGGATGATTTTCCTTCAAGAAAAATTCAGTCATGTCTATAGATAGTCTGCCCTTGAGGAGATGGCCCTTCCCCCCTCCCCCCTTGAGTGCAGGCCAGACTTGGTGACTTGCTCCCAAAGCTATGGAATGGAAGGGGAAAACAGTGACTTTATCAGAGGAAAGCCTGGCAGTCAGCACCTTAACCAAGGGATCAAGGTCAGCATCGCCCGTATTCAGTGAAGCCAACGTGCGGCAGTGACAAGGGTACCTCACCTCTGCAGCATCCTTCCCCAAAACTGAGGCTAAACATGAGACAACACTACCCTGGAACAGAGTAGATGCAGGCTGGAACAGAGTCTGGAACAGAAGGGACAGGAGTGGACAAGCAGTGAATCTGAATAAAGTCTGGAGTTTAGCACATAATGGCGGCTAAATCAGTGATACATCGATGATAATTCTTGGTTTTGACAGATGTGCCGTGGCTGGTTTACCATCAGAGGAAGGTGGGTGAAGCGTATCTTTGCAACTTTTTTGCAAGTCTGAAGTTATTGCAAAATAAAAATTTTATGGGGAGAAAAGAAGGAATTTGAGCATTAAAACAGAGATTTAAGAATATACATGTTTCCAACACCATTTTTCAAGGAACTGAAACAAATAATTCTGAAATCTGTGTGGACCCACAAAAGACCCTGAATAGCCAAAGTAATTTGACAAAGAAAAACAGAGCTGGAGGCATCACAATCTGAGATTTCGAGATATACTACAAAGCTGTAGTAATCAAAACAGTATGATACTGGCACAAAAAGAGACACACAGTTCAATGGAAAGAATAGAGCCCAGAAATAGCCCCACACTTACATGGCCAATTAATCTACAACAAAGGAGGTAAGAATATACAATGAGGAAAAAGTCTCTTCAACAAATGGTGTTGGTAAAACTGGACAGCGTCATGCAAAAGAATGAAACTGGGCTACTTTGTTACATCCTACACAAAGAGAAACAACTCAAAATAGATTAAAGACCTAAATGTAAGACCTGAAACTATTAAATTCCAAAAGAAAACATAGGCAGTCATTTCTGTGACATCAGCCCTGGAAATCTTTCTCTAGCTATGCCTCCTCAGGCGAGGGAAGCAGAAGGAAAATTAAACTATTGGGATCACACCAAAATTAAAACTTTTGCACAGTGAAGGAAACCATCAACAAAACGACAAGGCAACCTACCAAATGGGAGAACATATTTGCAAATGATACGTCTGATAATGGGCTAATATCCAAACTACGTAAAGAACGTATACAACTCAACACCAAATCAGTAAATAATCTGATTTAAAAATGAGCAGAGGACCTGAATAGACATTTTCCCAAAGAAGACATCCAGATGGCAAACAGACACATGAAAAGATGCTCAACCTCACTCGTCATCAGGGAGATGCAAACCAAAACCACAGTGAGCAATCACCTTACACCTGTCGGAATGGCTAAAATCAAATCACAAGAAATAACAAGTGTCGGACAGGATGTGAAGAAGAAGGAACCCTCGTGTACTGTGGGTGGGAACGCAAATTGGTGCAGCCACTGTGGGAAACAGAATGGAAGTTCCTCAAAAAATTCAAAATAGAATTACCATATGATCCAGTAATTCCACTGCTGGGTATTTACCCAAGAAAACGAAAACACTCATCCAAAGCGGTACATGCCCTTGTTTATTGCAGCTTTATTTATAACAGCCAAATTGTGGACGCCAAATGTCCATCAGAGATGAATAGATAAAGAAGACACACACACACACACACACACACACACACACACACACACACTGGAATATTACTCAGCCACGAGAAAGAATGAGATCTTGACATTCACAACAACATGGATGGACCTAACGGCTGTAATGCTAAGTGAAATAAATCAGAGAAAGACAAATACCATATAATTTCACTCATATGTGGAATTTAAGAAACCAACCAAAGAGGCACAAAGAAATAGACTCTTAAATAGAACAGACTGGTGTTGTCAGAAGGGAGGGGGCTGGTGGAAGGCTTAAACTAGGTAAAGGGGATAAAGAGCACACTCACCTTGATGAGCTCTGAGTAAGGTGTAGAGTTATTGAACCTTTATATTGTACACCTGAAACTAATAGAATACTGTATGTTAACTATACTTCAAGAAAACAAAGAAAAAGAATAGACATGTTTTAATATTATCTTCCCTTGCCGCTAATCCAGTGACTCAGAAGGTGACCATTAAATTAGTGGCTTTGATTTTTTTTTACTTTTCTCGCTTTGCTTACTGATGAATGTTCTCACCTTCAGGGGAGTGCCCCGGGGTGGACCTCAGCACCACCAGAACCATCTGCTTTGCCATCAAGGAATGTGGAGGCCACTACAGCTAATAATGAAGGTAGAATTTTCAGAACTGTCACGTAATGCTGTCCCCTGGTTCAATGGCATGCTACGAGATTGTCAGAAAATAAGATCCTTAGGGGTCACCCGGCCGGCTCAGTCAGTGGAGCATGTGACTCTTGATCTCAGAGTTGTGAGTTCAAGCCCCACGTTGGGTGTAGAGATTAGTTAAAAATAAAATCTTTAGAGGCGTCTGGGTGGCTCAGCCAACTGAGCGTCTGACTCTGGCTCAGGTCATGATCTCACAGTTTGTGAGTTTGAGTTCCACATCGGGCTCTGTGCTAAACAGTTCAGAGCCTGGAGCCTGCTTCAGATTCTGTGTCTCCCTCTTTCTCTGCCCCTCCCCTGCTTGCTCTCTGTCTTACTCTCAAAAATAAATAAACATTTTTAAAAATTTTAAAAATAAAATAAAATAAAATCTTAAAACAAAAGGAAAGAGAAAATAAGATCCTTGTATTTAATGAAGGAAAGATACCCATGGTAGATTATATAGTGGAGGAAAAATTACCGAACAGGAATTATCTCATTTTTGTAAAAAACTGAAACAACATATACACACAGAAAACATTCTAGAAGGTACATATTAAATTGTTAACCGGAGAATGAAATTACGGAATGAATTACTTTCAACTTAATACAGATGTGAAGTGACTGCGCTTTTGTAATGTATATGTGTTACTTCTACAATTAGAAAACAAGATTTCAGTTTTAAAACCGATTCTACAAATAGTTGATATCTAATGATTTACAATTGATTATAGGATTATATTTGTTGGAAATATACTTATGTCAGTTGCTTACATTTTAAAAAATCACTTATGTGATAGGAATAACAAGGATCAAGACATCAACTTTTCTGTTCTAAGATTGAGCATCGTGGGAGTGGCTGGGCGGCTCCATCAGTTAAGCGTCCGACTTCAGCTCAGGTCATGATCTCATGGTTCGTGGGTTTGAGCCCCGTGTCGGGCTCTGTGCTGACAGCTCAGAGCCTGGAGCCCACTTCGGATTCTATCCCTCTCTCTGCCCCTTCCCTGCTGGCTCTTTCTTTTTTTCTCTCTCTCCCTCTCTCTCTCTCTCTCAAAAATGAATAAACATTTTTAAAAATTTTTAATTAAAAAAAAAAGATTGAGCATCATTTGTTAGCCAGAAAGCAGAAAGTTTGAGCAAATTAACAAGGTGACATTTGACAGCTATGCGGGAACCCTGGAGTGTGGCCAGAGGTGCTGGCTTGTATATACTGAGCCGGCAGCCACTTTGGGGGAACTTCAGGGAACTTGGTGAAATAGGAAAGACCAAACACTTCACCAGCTTTATGACTGAGATTCTTACTGGAGAAGCTTTCTGGCGAGGGTTTTGCTGGAGGTTTGGAGCGAGTAACTGGTATTAATTGAGAAGAGAGTCCTGGAAGAGTGGCCAGTCGGGTCTCTGAGTGGAGTCGGGAGTGTGCTCTGAGGAAAAGTCACTTCATTTGTATTGAATTGTAGGTGCAAGGCTGGGAGTGTCTGAGATTGCATCAAACGACAGATTTTAGGACGCCTGTTTGTCTTTATGGGTCTTAGATGTAGACCCGTCAGCGAACCAGGATGGGAGCCCTTTGCATTCTGGGGGACAGTGAAGACAAGTGTCTAGCATTTTGGAAAAAAAATTAATGTTTATTTGTTATTTTGAGAGAGAGAGAGAGAGAGAGGGCGAGGTTAGGAGCAGAGAGAGAGGGAGACACAGAATCGGAAGCAGGCTCCAGGCTCCAAGCTGTCAACACAGAGCCTGATGCGAGGCTTGAACCCACAAATCATGAGATCATGACCTGAGCCGAAGCGAGACGCTTAACTGATTGAGCCACCCAGGCACCCCAAGCATTTTGGAAAAAATACTAAAATAAAGCAGAATTCCTTCTTTACTCTTTACACCAAACGAAATTCCGGTGGGTCAAAGATTTAAATATAAATCATGAAAATATGAAGGCGCTACAAGAAAATGGGTGAAGCTTTTTTATCCTCCTGGACCAGGGAAGCCCTTCTATGCATATTCATGAATCGCGAAAGGAAGGGATTCATGAATCTTACAAATAGAACATTTCCGTTCTGAAGAGATGCTTTAAAGACAGGTGACAAACATTTGCAATTCATACAAAGACAAAAAGCTTGTTCCCTTAATATGCAAAGGACACTGGCGTGGCTGGGTCTTGTAGGATTTGCAGCCTGTGATCTTTTGGCACGGCTCATTTTTTGTGCCTGTGACCCTAAGTGCCTGGTAAGAAGACACAGACACCCTTCTCAGCGGCGCTTAGCTTTTTGACTTCTTAGACCAAGACCGCGGCTCTTCCCTATCTTTGCTCTGTTTCACTGGCAGTGGGACTCTGTCCTGTGGTTGCCATGTTGCCGCCTTCTTCCTAGAGATTCTACCCGAGGGCCTGTCCCCAGAGAGGCCGTGTCCACCCCACGGACACTCCCAGTCACGACCACGTTTCTGTGTGTGGTCTCTCTTAGCGCAGCACGGCCTCGTGCTGGGAGTTACTGTGTCCACGTGTGTCCTTCACCAGGCCGTGAGCTCCTCCGTGGGGGAGACTGTTTTTTAAGAGAAAGAATCTACCTGAGCCATTGATGGGTGTGTCAT
This sequence comes from Hyaena hyaena, assembly GCF_003009895.1. NCBI lineage: Eukaryota > Metazoa > Chordata > Mammalia > Carnivora > Hyaenidae > Hyaena > Hyaena hyaena. The sequence continues at coordinate 3,263,828 of NW_024080636.1, read as the reverse complement.
TATCCAAAGGGACAGAAGAGACAAAATCATCCCGATGCTCTCCTGACTAACAGACACAAGGCCAGCGTGGTAGCTTCTGCAAGTACCGATGATGATTTGAATATTGTTACTATGACAACCAGTTAGCATAAGAGGCCTTTGGAAGTTGAAGCTTATGGGCACGGGAGGTGTGACCTTTGGAGTCCAGGTGTCTCCGTCTGATTTGCCAGCAGGAAACTAAGATAACTAGATGCCGAACAAGATTTTGTTCTTGTAAATATCGTACACCCTACTCTTAGCTGAAGAGTGTGTCCTAAAGATTTTGTTGCTTAGAATCCCACCTCCCCTTGGGGGTGCCCGGGGGGCTCCATCAGTTAAGCGTCATCTGACCCTTGATTTCCGCTCAGGTCATGATCTCGGGGTTCATGAGCTCGAGCCCTGCGTCAGGCTCTGTGCTGACAGCGTGGAGCCTGCTTGGGATTCTCTCTCTCCCCCTCCCCCCATAAATAAATTTAAAAACTTAGAAAAAGAAAAGAATTCCACCTCCCCTTGCAGCAACACGTCATCCTGCCTCCTGCACCCAGAATCTTCCCTTCCCCTGTTCTCACCCGCTCTTGGCCCTCCTTCGCCTGTCTGCACGGGCTGGCGGCGTGCACCTTGAGTCAAGTTCAGGATTACACAACAGAAGGGGAGAACAAAACAATTCTGACCAATGGAATGTGGGTCCCGAGACCCTCTGCCTAAGTGTCCCTGTCCCCTGCGTCCCTCCAGTGCTGGGCAGCCCCTGCCCCTGGGAGGTCATCAGGAAGTGTGTGGTCAGTTCTTTTTTCCACTAAACACCCTGTCCCCTTCCTCCTCCTGCTTTGCCTGTTTAAATGCCATGACCAGAGTTTACCTTTTAAATATTTATAAAAATAAGACAGACAAGTTTCATTTAAACCTCTGTCGGGCCTGCCATGTTTTAAATAACAGCTTTATTGACTTAAAATGCACACGTCACAAGCTTCGCCCTTTTTTAAACTGTTCAATTCCGTGGTTTTTGTATATTCACGAGGTTGTGCTGCCGTCACCACTGTTTACGTCAGAACATTTCCTGCAGCCCCCGAGATGCCCTGTACCCACTAACGGTCCCCGTTCCGGCATCCCCGATGCCCGGCCCTGGCCACCACGAGTCTGCTTCTGGCTCCGTGGGGCTGCCTGTTCTAGACATTTCGAATCGGGGGAATCACATGACGTGTAGTCTTGTGTGACCAGCTTGTGCTCAGCATAATGTTTTCACGGTTCATCCGTGTTGGACAGATGTCAGTTCCTCATTCCTTTTTATGGCCGAGTAATATTCCATTGCCTGGATATATAGCATTTTGTTTATCCACTAAAACATTTATTTATTTATTTAATTTATTTATTTATTTTTGAGAGATAGAGAAACCAAGCAGGAGAGGGGCAGAGACAGAGGGAGACAGAATCCCAGGCAGGCTCCGTGCTGTCAGCACAGAGTTAGACTCAGGGCTCGATCCCATGAACAGTGAGATCATGACCTGAACCAAAATCCAGAGTCAGACGCTTACCCAAGGGAGCCAGCCAGGGACCCCAGAGCAGTTTATTTTAAAACAGTAGACAGTAAGGTAGGGGCACCTGGGTGGCTCAGTCGGCTAAGCATCCGATTTTGGCTCAGGTCATGATCTCACGGTTCGTGGGTTCAAGCCCCGCATCGGGCTCTGTACTGACAGCTAGCTCAGAGCCTAGAGCCTGTATTGGATTCTGTATCTCCTTCTCTCTCTGACCCTCCCCTGCTCGTACTCTCCCTCAGAAATAAATAAAAACATTTAAAAAAAAATTTAAAACACTAGACAGTAAGGTATAATGTTGAATGATATTAATCAGGGAGGCCACTAACATTTTTATCCTCTAAAGCAACTGGATAAAACATACACTTCTATTTCAGGGTGCCCGGCTAGTTCAGTCAGTAGAGCACGTAGCTCTTGATCTCGGGGTTGTGAGTTCGAACCTCATGTTGGGGGTAAAGATTACTTAAAAACAAAATCTTTTTAAAAATACGCTTCTATTTCAATGGACTTTTAACTTAAAATTCTTGTAATGCGACACTTGGGTCGCTCAGTGGGTTAAGCGTCGACTCTTGGTTTCAGCTCAGGTCACAATCTCACGGATCGTGAGTTCAAGCCCCAAGTCAGGCTCTGCACTGAAAGTGTGGAGTCTGCTTGGGACTCTCTCTCTCTCCAGCTCTTTCGGCCCCTCTCCCACTTTCTTGCGTGCATGCTCTTATTCTCTCTAAATAAACAAATATATTTTTTTAATATTTTTTATTTATTTCTAGGAGAGAGAGAGAGAAACAGCGTGAGCAGGGGAGGGTCAGAGAGAGAGGGAGTCACAGACTGAAACAGGCTCCAGGCTCTGAGCTGGCAGTCAGCACAGAGCCCGACACGGGGCCCGAACCCACGAACCGCGAGATCATGACATAAGTGAAAGTCGGACGCTTAACCGACTAAGCCACCCAGGCGCCCCTAAATAAACAAATATTTTTAAAAATTCTTGTTATGATAGAATAGAATACAGAGCTAAAAAGAAAAACAGTAATTGACAAAATTGGGTCACATACGTGGTACTGAGCAAGTTGAATGTATCGTATATTCAAAAGCACATTTGATGAATATATTTGCTGCATTAATATCAATATATTTACCTTTCAGGTGGACCAGAGCAAGGACCAAGTGTGGAAGGTCAAGGGCCAAGTGTGGAAGGCCTTAACGCACCCACAAAGCCTGCTTTAGGTAATATGCCTATAACTCCATATTCTGGTTCAGAGAGTGAGATTCATTAAAACAAAAACAATGAGTCCTGTCTTTCCATTCTGCCTAGAATGTGTAGAGTAAACTGTCATCGTGACTATTAATCTGTTAATAAGATTTTATTGAGCAAAGAACACTGTCCCCTTCAGCACTGGCCTGAGGCCGTGAGTGGCAGCAGCCCGTGCGCCGTGCCTGGCTGTACTTGCTGCCGAAGCCACTGATTTTTTTTTTTTTTATGTTTTATTTATTTCTGAGAAAGAGAGAGAGAGAGAGAGAGCGTGATCAGGGGAGGGTCAGAGAGAGAGAGAGGGAGACACAGAATCTGAAACAGGCTCCAGGCTCTGAGCTGTCAGCACAGAGCCCAACGCAGGGCTCAAACTCACGAACCATGAGATCATGACCTGAGCCGAAGTCAGACGCTTAACCGACTAAGCCACCCAGGTGCCCCTGAAGCCGCTGGTTTGCCTGTTTGTGTTGAAGCAGCTTATGTTCCCAGCATGAGAGAGGCCAGAGTGGCCCCGTCGTCCATTCCCCTCAACCCGAGAACTCCTAATGTGTTCCCTCTGATTGGACAATGATCTTTAATTTTTCATTATCAGGGAATTATACTCTGAAATGAGTGCCTATTACATGGCATTAATTGGCAAGCAAGTACTTTGGTGGAAAAATAGCTGAACTATTAGAAATGTTATGGATATTTTCATCCTGAGCTAATGGCCTCGTAGGAGGTTGGGAGCAGATTGTGTGACTGCTTTAGCACGGATCCAAGAGAAAGTGATGGAAAGAAAAACTCCCATAGATTTCTTTTTGACACTTGAAACATAATGATGTTCTGCTCTTGTTAGGGCTAAATTTGAGTCTTTAGTTGTTTGCGGGTTTATGCTGTCTTTTCTTATTAAAGCACATTCTCACCTTTGTAAGGAAACGGTTAACATTTTATTCTCACTGGGTCTCTTAAACATAATTTTAGAAACAGGATGTATAATCTATGATTAAAGTTTACCCAGAAAACAATTTTTAAGAAACTTTACCTTAAAGCCTCATCTGTCTTTGTGCAGTTTAGTAAGTACTGCTACTAAAATAATGGAATGCTTTATAATTCCCATTGATTAATGTGATAAATCTGTATATAAGTCAAGGTAAAAAAAAAAAAAGTACATCACAGCTTTCGTTGTGTACATAATGCCTGGCTAACTTTGCATTTTAAAATAATTCTAAAAGTTTCTGAAGAGCAGAGCTTAAAAGAAGAGTTTGTTCTAATATATATATATAACAAACACCCCTAAAGATAGCAATGAATGGGGTGGGGTGGGGTGGGGTGGGCAAGGCCAGGCTTTTATTTCTCTTTAGATGTAGAAAATGTTTTCTGTGAGTTCAGAGACTACGTGAAAATACCGAGAAACTCCATTTTAACAAAACTCTCTTAATCTACAGTACGCTCGTGTGCTTGAGTCTTCTGGGTGAGCAACTAATGTAGAAAATGTTATAGTCTCTTAAATAATACATACAATATCTTAGAACTTTTTTCAAGATACACTAAAATTAGAAAAATTATGTATTTCTATTGGTCTGACTTTCTACTTTTTACTTTTTGACAGAAGTGTCCTCTATCATAAAAAAGAAACCAAATCAAGCTAAACGAGGAGTGAGTATTGCATATAAATATCTGGTAGTTTGGCTATAAAATAGCTTATGTTTTCAAGAAAGCCACCTTTGTCGTTTAAAAAATTTTGTTTAATGTTTATCCATTTTTGAGAGAGAGAGTAAGAGCAGGGGAGGGACAGAGAGAGAGTGAGACACAGAATCCGAAGCAGGCTCCAGGCTCTGAGCTATCAGCACAGAGCCCGACATGGAGCTCCATCCAACTCTTGAACCATGAGATCATGATCTGAAGTTGGACACTTAACCGACTGAGCCACCAGGGCCCCCTGTCATTTTTTAAAAATACATTTTGAGCCATATTGTATATAATAAATGTGGCTTTTTTTTTAAGAGAGAGAGAGTGCATGCACACGAGCTAGGGAGGGGCAGAGGGAAAAGAAGAGAGAGAATCCCAAGCAGGCTCACAGAGCCCAACGAGGGGCTCGATCTCAGGCCTGTGAGATCATGACCTGAGATGAAGTCAAGAATCAGATCCTTAACTGACAGAGCCACCCAGGTGCCCCATAACTGCGGCTTTGATAAAGAACCTATGCTTTGTTTAAGGAGGCGAATGTTATGAGCTTTCGACAGTATTTCTTTTGCTACTGACAGAATTCTAAACAAATCAGGGGAGGCTCCGTGGGGGTCTCTGTCACGTTTGCATTTCTATAAGGGGTGCTGTCACCAGGGTCTGAATCGATGGCCGTCATCACTTACTGGTTATGTGACCTCGCTCAAATCAGTCAACCTGCACCAGCTTGAGTTCCTCAGCTGTGACGTGGGGATGACAGTGGTGCCAAATCCACAGGGTGGCGAGGACTGAGCGAGAGAGCGAATGTGAAGTGCAGGTTGTAGAGCCTGGCGGGTAATAGACCTCAGTAAGCATTAGCCGTTGGCCGGGGCTTTCAAACAGCGTGGGTCGAATCTAATCTTCTGTATCTTCTAGCTTGGGGCCAAAAAAGGAGGCTTGGGAGCCCAGAAACTGACGAATACGTGCTTTAATGAAATTGAGAAACAAGCCCAAGCTGTAGATAAAATGAAGGAACAAGAAGACCTTCTGGCCAGGGCGGCACCTAAGGAAGAATCAATGTAAGTTTAATTTGGTTGTAATAGTGTATTTTTAGTGAACAAAACTATTAAACAACTCTTGAGATTCGCCTTCAAAATGCCATTTCATTTTTTTTTTGGTGCTGAGGCGAGGCATTGCCTGGATTGGTGAAATTGGAATGATAACGTGGGGTACCTGGAAGTCAGGCCCTTCGTTTGGATGAAGGGGATGTATTTTGGAAAGTGAGTTTGGTGGGGAGATCAGGACAGACACACAGACTGTGGCGGAAACTGGAAACCAGGACGCCAGTTGTAAGTAGGCTTGAGAGGTTTTTGTTTGTGTTGGAAACAGAGGAGCAGAATGGCCCTCTGGAAGGTGCATGTGCTGGGTATAAAAAAATCATAAGGAGAGAAGAAAGCGGAGTGAGCACAACATCAGAAGGAAAGGCAGGTTCCTAGTTCTTATGTGTGTTTATTTTATTTACGTGGTGTTTTACTTTCACGTGCATTTCCTCATGGCTTGAGTTACTCTGGACTGAATGATGAAGAAAATAATAATGCTTATTGTATGAGGCTTAATGCTTTGAGGGTTAACTTAGTTGACATCAAAGGGCATCACACAGTGCCTGGTGTGGAGTAAGTGCTCAGTCAGTATGATTTCTTATTATTCCTGCCAAAAGTTTGCCAACGGGCTTTCTAGTTGGTAAGCCCAGAGAACTGAAGCTGTTGTTTCTCGTTGCCATCTAACTCCTAGAACATAGGGGGCAGCACTAAACTGTAGTTAGACCAAATACGATGTGAAATGCTCTATGTAAAATGGACTTCGAGCTGTCATCACAGACTCCAGTGTAATTTCTCTAAGCTAGGCCCTTGACCTTGGAAATGGGGAGGGGAGGAGTTCCGATCTGGAAGGTTTAGACTGCTTCCCTTGGTGTTCGGGAGCAGGCTCTGTGCCTGTCAGCCACGTGTGGCTTTCCTGGAGCAGGTGCGCGCTAGGGCCTGATCAGAACAGAAGATAGGAAACACGAGGCACCAGCTCCGTGTCTGCAGGGGTGGATGGAGACGAGCGTATCAATGTTAGAGGCAACACCAGCCTTACCTTGCATCCTTCATCAGGACGGCTCAGTCCAGCACTTACGCACAGACGCGGGCCCTGGGGTGTTTATGAACTTGATTTGGGAACCTGCTTCGACAGCCTCCTCGGCCAAGTTCAGGGCATCCCCGCCCCTGTGCCCAAGACGCCGTCCTCCCTCTGAGCCCCGTCGCGGCCCCGTCCCGCCAAACCAGGGCTGCGCCAGCTCCGGGAAAACACACAGGTCTCATCCTAAAGACGGAACAAAGTTATTTTTCTGCAAGTTAATTTTTGAATGGCTGTAAGTAGAGTTATTTTCCGTGGAGTTAACTCAAGAAGCAGTATTTTCCTCTGTTGTCAGCCTGTGAGCCCCGGGCTGTCCGTGCAGCGGCCTGGCCCTCCCCTCCTGGCTGTGCCTGCGCCCCCACCCCCCAGGGGGGTCTGCGCACGGTGCGTGGGAAGATAAGGAAGAGACAGAGCCTTCCCCCGAACCCCTTCCCTTGCTTGGTCTGAGCGGCTGGGGAGCCCTCCCCCTGAGCGGGCCTGGGAAGGGCTCCTGGGAAGGGCTCCTGCACTTCCGAGAAGCACGGAGCCCTGACTCCTCAGTTCCATCAGTTCCATGAGCCCCCATTACAGGGAGCCACGCAGGAAAGCGTGTGGTTCCAGCGGTCACAGCCTGGTCCCCAGCGCGGGTCCCAAGGAGGAACCTTCTCCCACCTCACGTCTTTCTACTAGAACTTTCTTCCCAGCCATCCATCTTCTCCAGAAGACTCTGTTGCTCCGCTTTTATCTGTTCATGATTTTCAGCAGATCTGTTGTCCCCCAGAAAGTATACTCCAGCGTCATATTTATTTTCTGAGCGATAAAACTGGGGACCTTGTCAGAACCTGTGCTGTGGGAATAATGGTAAAGAAAACAAAACTACCAGATTAAAACAAAACAAATCCTGACTAAGGAAGGAAACAGGAGCAGCGTCCCCCACCCCCCATATTCTATTTACTCTTTTTTTCTAGTAAGAAATTCAGTTGTCATTCCCTGTTACTGCAGGAAAATATATTTGTATTGTTATGGAATATACACGGTGCCTTTCTTATGAGAAATTCATGACATTTTACACAATTTTATGAAATGGATGGTAGCTTAGAATTCCTGGTAACATGGGTACATCACCTTTCAGGCCCCGAAGTTTTGTCGCTGTCTTACTAATCTAAAATACCCTCGTTATTGCATAGTTTTCTTTGTGAAAAATTAAGTATTTATAACATTTTTAGGGATCTGAGAGTAAGGGACAATGTCGTGTACCTCTTTTTACCCCTTTGGTACATCATTTGTAACAGGCACTTGATTAGCAGATGATGAGTGTCTGACCAGTAGCACAGAGGGAAAATTGGCTGAGGAATGAGTGTTCTGGAAGCCTGATTGTATAGCGATCTTTTGAAGGATCTTTTTGCAATTAAGTAACTCCTTCTTAATTTATCCATTTGTGGTTTTTTTTAAATGGTTATTTATATTTGAGAGAGAGAGAGAGAGAGAGAGACAGAACACAAGCAGGGGAGGGGCAGAGAAAGAGAGAGACAGAATCTGAAGCAGGCTTCAGGCTCCAGACTGTCAGCTCAGAGCCCGATGAGGGGTTTGAACCCAGGAGCCACGAGATCATGACCTGAGCTGAAATTGGACACTTAACCCACTAAGCCACCCAGGCACCCCTTAATTTATCTATTTGTAAAATCAAATATATGTGCAAACCAATGAGACTAACCTCATCCCTCTGCTATGCGATGTGGAAGTATAAATGGAATATTAGTCCAACTAAGAAATTCTGCTTTTTACTATCTTATTTAGACGTAATTTTGGGATATGTTACATTATTACGTAGCAGGTAGCATAAACCATTATTATATGATGATAGGCGATATGAACTAGAACAGTAAGGTAGGGTCAGCGGCACCAAAAAGCGGATGTAAACTCATTTAAATTGTCTTGAGCATCTAGTCAAAAAAGACCTTTGGGGGAAAAAAAAGCCAATTTGCCTTCATAACTGTTAATTATGGAAAGAAGCACAAAGCTCAAATCATCAGTGACGTGTTTAATTTTGCTTAGTGTTTAACTTGAGAGCACAGCATTAAAGCTAAATTAAGGAGCATTTGGTTTTCTGACAGCGTTTCATCCCTGCGATTAGCCTATAAGGATCTTGAAATTCAGATGAAGAAGAACGAGAAGGCGACCATGAGTGGCCAAAAAAAGATAGAGTCAGAGAGACTCGGCATGGGGTTTGGAAACTGCAGGAGGTATGTGGCTTCCAGAATTTAAACGTCACTTGTCGCAAATGAATTTTCCTTACTAATGTCAGCTGGAAAAGTATCTTCTCATGATTCCTTCCTTTCTTCCGTTGTTTTACTCTACTCTAGTATGGAGCCTAGCATGAAAAATTCCAAGTTGAGTCAAAGCAAAAGGAAATAGGCCTGACTCGTTGTCAAGTTACACACAGAACTGATACGTGTGACTGTATTTTGTGTAATTAGCTCCAGTTCTCACAAAGGCCCAGTATTCTTCAGTGCTTATGCCAAAAACTATACATGCTGTGTTTATTGCTCATGTTTTAACCCCACTAATGGCTGTTTTTGTTGAGAGTATAAAATCTTTGTTCCATGGTGAACACAAACACAAGTGTCTTCATGAACTGATAGACTTTCTCTCCGTTTTATTCTGTTTTCCCCCAGTGGTATTTCACATTCCGTGACTTCCGATATGCAAACCATTGAACAAGAGACGCCAATCATAGCAAAGTCAAGAAAGAAGTACAGTGAAGACAGTGAGGACTCATACTTTACTTCCAGCTCCAGGTACCCCGCCCTAAAGCAGCCTCAACGCGTCCTTTTGAAAGGTGGTCATGAATGGGGAATTACTCGCTTATTTGCATTAGGAGCAAATACGAACCTGTTTATTTCGTTGCTCTTACAAGCTTTGGCTGGAGTGTCCTTTGGAAAATAATTGGGGACACATTCATAAGTGGGACAATGCTTGCAAGGTGTTTATAATAAAATCAGTGACCAAGAGTTGAAAATCGAAGTAGGAACTTGGGGGAGCCTGCGTGGCTTCGTTCGTTGAGTGTCTGACCCTTGACTTGGGCTCAGGTCACGACCTCATGGTTCTTGAATCCGAGCCCTGCGTCGGTTAGCACGGAGCCCGCTTGGGATTGCCTCTCCCTCTCTTATTTGCCCTTCCCCTGCTTGCGTGTGCTCTCGCACTCTCTTAAAAATAAACAAACTTAAAAAAAACAGCAGTAGGAATTGTGTGTATCTGAGTGTGAAATTGAAGAACAATGTGAGATCCCAAAGGCCCATTTCCTTTTGTTTCAGAACAAATAGTAAACACTATTTGTGTGTGCATATCAATTCAGGGAAAACACTAGCACACTCCGAGGGCTCTCAGGGTCAGCCGGGTGCCGGTCCTCCAGCCTGCACCGTCACATTGGGCCAAGTTGCCTAACTTGGGGTGAAGCCGACCGTGGCAAGTACCATGGTTCAGGTTCAGGGGCCTGAAAAGGCAGGGTGAACAAGTTCAAACTTGAACTGACTCACTTTGTGAGGTTCTTCCGAGAACCTGACCAACACAAGGAGCGTCCTGCAAGGCTGGGCTGTGAGCTACAGGCGGGCACCAGCTGAGAGCCCAGGGCTAAGAGTGCAGACAGACCCCGGTTCAGACGGCCTGGATCTGAATCCCGGCTGGGCCACTTACTGACTGTGTGACCTTGACCAAGTCACTCAACCTCTCTGTGCTGCAGCTGCCTCGTCTGTATGTTAGGGACGCCGGGGTCTACCTCACCGTGTTGTGTGAGGGGTAAATGAATTAATGCAAACGGAGCACTTAGAATAGTGCTTGACCATTATTTATGTGATGTTTAGCTGATTTTATGACATAAGAATTCAGTTTAAGAGATGTGACTCAGTCTAAATGTTTAATTACTACTGTTAGATACTTTGTTATGCTGAGGGCCGCCTTCAGGTTTAGAGTTCGGGAAAATCGAGCGTGTGCCTATGAGTAATGGGCAGTGCGTTGAAGGAGGCTCCGTGGCTCACGTCTGGAAGGTTACTTACGCAGGCTTGAAGCGTTTTCATATACATTGGATATATATTTCATATACAGTTACAGATACACGTTAACTATTAACCAGAAGCTGATGTGACATATATTCTCTCAAAGTTCATAGCTTAGTACTATACTTAAAGAATTCTTCTCACACCGCTTCCCATTCTTTCAAGTTCTGATATTTTACCAAAAAAGAGTTAGTAGGTTAGTGGTGTTCCCTGTCGGGGTTGCCAGAGGCAGGGACGGTTTTACACCTGCCTGTCGTGAGTAACCTGTGTGACACACCAGGTGTGGTTTCCACAGAGGCAACTCCCAAATCATGCCATTTAGAAGTATTTAGAGGTGCCTGGGTGGCTCAGTCGGTTGAGCGTCCAACTTTGTCCCAGGTCGGGATCTCACGGTTTGTGGGGTCAAGCTCCGCATCGGGCTCTGCGCTGTCAGTGCGGAGCCGGCTTGGGATTCTCCCTCTCTCCTCTCTTCCTCCACTCATGCTTTCTCTCTCTCTCAAAATAAATAAACTTAAAAAATTTTTGAATGTATTTTCTACAGGATAAAATTAAATTTCTACAGGATAAAGTTAAATTTCTAACTTGATTTAAAGGCTCCATGCATGTCAGATCATTTCAGATTTCCTCTTTATCTTTTTTATTAATCTTTTTTAATGTTTATTTTTGAGAGAGAAGAGAGAGAGACAGAGCTTGAGCAAGGAAGGGAGGGGCAGAGAGAGAGAGGGAGACACAGAATTGGAAGCAGGCTCCAGGCTCTGAGCTGCCAGCACAGAGCCCGATGCGGGGCTTGAACTCATGAACCACAAACCACGAGATCATGACCTGAGCTGAAGTCAGACGCTCAACCAACTGAGCCACCCAGACGCCTCTCTAATTTGCTCTCTAAATGAGGAGTGGATCTTAGTCAGAGGAAACTATAGTTGGTACAGGTTCTATGCTGGCCCATCTGGTGTCTCTGCACCTTTTTGATGATGTCACTGCACATTAGCGACTCCCGCCCATGAAAGCATGGAAGAGGAAAGACAAGACATTTCAATCAATTTTATTTATTTATTTATTTTTGAGAGAGACACACACACACAGAGTGAGGGCAGTGGAGGGACAGAGCAAGAGGAAAGAAGACACAGAACCTGAAACAGGCTCCAGGCAGCACAGAGCTCAACGCGGGGCTCGAACTCACAAACGTGAGACTATGACCTGAGCCAAAGTCAGAGGCTCAACCCACTGAGCCACCCAGGTGCCCCAAGACGTTTCAATTTAAATCAGCACCGCTGTGTGGTGGCCGAGTTGAAAAGAAATGGCGACAGGTGAAGTTACCCATGGAACGGGCCCTGAGAAACTTCTGGAGAACATCACTGGCCCCAGGTCACTCACAGGATCCCAGGGGGCTTTATCTGCCTTGTCAGGAGCCTCATGAATCCTGGAGGTTTCTCCTTCTCCAGAAGCTTAGTTAAAAGAATTAGTCCTAAAGGACCTCATTGCTATGAAACAATTATTTATGGTTGGAAACCCTGGAGCAGGTGTTTTTTTTGTAGGTGACACTTAGTGCCCCCCCCCCCCCCGAGAGACCTGGGTGTCATTGTCACCTTCATGTTGTCTACCAGGACCATGAGTGCCCTTTTTTTTTTTAACTTTTTTTTTTAATGTTTTATTTATTTCTAGGAGAGAGAGAGAGAGACAGCGTGAGCAGGGGAGGGTCAGAGAGAGAGGGAGTCACAGACTGAAACTGGCTCCAGGCTCTGAGCTGGCAGTCAGCACAGAGCCCGACGTGGGGCTCGAACCCACAAACCGCGAGATCATGACCTAAGCAAAAGTCGGACGCTTAACTGACTAAGCCACCCAGGCACCCCTAACTTTTTAATGTTTATTTTTGAGAGAGAGAGAGAGAGAGAGAGAGAGAGAGAGAGAGCACAAGTGGGGGAGGGGCAGAGAGGGAGGGAGACACAGAATCTGAAGCAGCTCTAGGCTCCGAGCTGTCAGCACAGAGCCCGACGCGGGGCTTGAACTCACAAACCACGAGATCGTGACCTGAGCCGAGATCAGACACTAACCGACCGAGCCACCCACGCACCCCATGAGTGCCTTATCCAGCCTCCTTGGTTGTGACCACTGCTGATAGGGAACAAGGGTGCTCTTAGTACTCAGGCGATGGACGGATCGTAAACACAGCCTCCGGGAGAGCCGGCATATTAGCTCCATGAGGAGCCTGCACTGCTTCCAAATTATTCATTAGCCCATTAAGACTTGAACATTATAAATTATGGAAGAGTGCTATTTCTATGAAAAATAAGATCTACCATATCTTTGGGATTTTTCAAATTGAGTTCCATTATATTCAGGATGTACACAGTGTAATTATATACAGTGTACAAAATAATGAAGCAGTTCGCTCAGCCTCATGCAGTCAGCGTGGCCTTCACTGGAAAAGATGGTTGTCTCCAGCTGCAAATCAGATACGTGCTATCAGGGTATCAAGGGATTGCAAGGAATGTCTTCAGGCTTGGATGAAGACAGAGTGAAAGAGCAAAAAATACAAGTGAAAAGCACTGAGAACCAGGATCTAGAAATCAGAACATTAGGAAGTCAGTATAGGGGCGCCTGGGTGGCTCAGTCGGCTAGGCGTCCAGCTTGAGCTCAGGTCACTCTGTCTCTCAAAAATAAGCATTAAAAAAAAAAAGTCAGTAAAGATTGGAAATCGGGACTGCCAGTGTGTTTCTAAGGTCAAGCAGGTGCCCTGCGGCCATCGGTGGTCAGTCAGCCCATCCTTCCAACTGGTGGGGCAGCTGTCTGCGGCCACAGGGCTGCTGTATGCTTCCCACGTCTGTCACAGAGCCCCCCCATGCCCACCGCCCCGGCACCTAGCACTGCCCAGTGCTCCCTGCTGATGAGTAGGACCCGAGCACAATGGCTGTCTCACTCCTGACTTGTGAATAATGCAGTCATTGAAAAACTCTGACAGGTTTATATTCCAAGATAAGCACTTGGACTTCTACAAATGAAGAACATTTCCTTGGAGCGAAATCTGCAAAATCCTAAGTCCCAGCAGCTCAGAGTTGTGAAGAGCCTGGACGTTCCAACCACCTCCTGTCCAGTCCTTAGCGCCCTCCCGCCCCCAGCATCCTCCAGGGGACCGTGCGGCCCCCCACCCCCCACCCCACTCCCCGAGCAGGCATTCAGTCCCAGGGCGGCTCTGTGAGGAATGATGCCTTTACTTACCTAGCTCGCTGGGTTTCTGAGCTCAAACCAGCCAGCCCCATGAGGGCAGGGACCGAGTATGTGTCCTTGCCCCGTGTCCCCGTCTAGCAGAGCACCAGCTCCTCCTCTTAGATAGATGCTTGTTAAGTATTTTTCAAATTCCTCATTGACTTGGTCCTGATTCTTTCGCTAAATAACTGCAGGTAACTTTTGGGCCAGTGTGCCTCCTGCGTCTTGCAAGCCCTCTTTCTCTGAGCCACTTAAAGTCTCCTTGTCCAGGTCCCTCCTCAACAGGGACCGGCAGTCACTGCTCCTCTGGGCAGAGCCCGGGCCTTGGGGCCCACCCACCCATCAGCCCCCAAGAGGGCCTGGCCCGGTTCTCCCTGAAACGCGGGTCTACTCTGAGCCTGCGACTTCCTTACAGGGGAGAGAAGGCTAGTGGATGCAGATTTGTTCTTAAGGACCCCCTCGCCAGAGAAGGCGGAGCCCCCTCTGGAAATTCTGTTTCTCTTTATTATCCACGTAGAGCCCCACCATCTGCTTCAAATAGCAAGTTTATCCCTTCGCTTTTTTTTTTTTTTTTAACCCGGAAAATGTATGTTTGTCCTTAACATTTCCAACCCCTCAAATCTTAGCTCATCTGGGCCCTTGGCCTGTTTTTTCCTACAGGCTCTTGCCCCCCTCTTATATTCATCTTTGATTACTGGCCCCTCTGACTGCCCAGGCTTTCCGTCCTGGTACGGCTCCTCGTGACCCCTGAGCTCGATGTTCACCACGTATCTCATGCGTTTCTTTTCTTACTCTGCAGAAAGCTGGTGACATTTTTGACAGAAAGCCTCTGCATTCTCTTCCATCATCTTCCTCTCTCTAGACCTAAGCCTTGGAATCTGTCTCTCCTGAGCTTCTGGAACTCCATGTTTAAGGAGTTGGGGGCGCATGGGCGGCTCGATCTGTTACGCATCCACTTCTTGATTTTGGCTCAGGTCATGATCTCTCCATTTGTTAGATCGAGCCCTGTGTGGGGCTCTGTGCCTGGGATTCTCTCTCTCCTCCCGCCCTCTCTCTGCCCCTTCTCCATTCTCTCGCTTTCAAAATAAATAAATAGACATTAAAAAATATAAGTAAATAAAAGGAGCGTATCTGGCAGGGCTGTCTTCCATCCTCAGCTGTTGTGAATTCTGAGAAGGCGCGGTCACTTCCTAAGGCTCTGGCACATCCCCCTCACCTACCGCTCTCTGCCCTGGAACCACGCAGGCCTGAAAGCTCCCAGGGAGTTCTGCCCTCTGAGCAAGGCCTTGCCCAGTGATCCTCAGCTAGTGAAAGTGTAAACCCAGCCAGATGCTGCCAGATCACGCCCGCATCAAGCTCCAGGCTGAAGGAGCAGCCGCACAGCGGTCCAGCGATCAGGCATCCGTCGCTGTGTATCTGACTCTGCGAAGAGGCTCATTAGCATCGTTCACGTTAGGCGGCAGCTACTGTTAGGACCTGCCGCCGGCCACTGGGGCTTACCTGGCAGGGGCTGCCGACAACGAACTCCTCGAGTGGGGTTTGTGTTGTGACCACCCGATTAGGCAGAACTAGACCCAAAGAAAGCAGAACATGTAACGGCTAGTGAGGAAGGACACTCAGAGGCATCCGGTGCCATCCAGATGGGCCGGCTTAGGCTGCACTGACAAGCATCCCCCTGCCACCGACCCCTGTCTTAAAGGCTTAACACAACAGTGGTTTGTTGCTTGTTTGGCTGCGGGTACAGGTGATTATCCCTTGGGTAGCACCTTGATCTTCCAGGTGGATGGAGGCTTCTCCTGCCTGAGGCTGGAGCACCTGGAAAACCACCTCATCTTTCAGGTGACACAGGAAGAGGGGACTGGGCGAGGAGCACAGGTGCTTTAAAGGCCTTGGAAACGACCCTCCCCACACCTGCTCCTGTTCCGTTGGTCAGCTGTAGTCACATGACCACCCCACCCGCAAGGCCCAGGAAGCGTGGCCGCCACGCCACCCCCTGTGGCGTAAGGTCTCCCTTGTCACCATGTCCTTCTTTCTCATACAGGTACTTTGACGAGCCGATGGAGCTGAGGAGCAGTTCTTTTTCCAGCTGGGATGACAGCTCAGATTCCTTCTGGAAAAAAGAAACCATCAAAGATACCGACGCTGTCCTGAAATCCACGGGCTATTCAGACAGGTGTGCACAGAGAGCAGCGGGATTGTAAACAGGGAGGCCGTGCATCTCCAGGGAAACTCTCTAAGACTAGCAAATGATTTTATTCTACTATTTCAGGAGTATTCTTTGCATCCTGGTCTGTTTTCTGGATTCACAATCTTGCCCTTCTCTGAATGTCCTATAAGTAGAATCCTACAGTAGTACCTGGCCTCCTTAGACTGCCTTCTTTGACTTTTCATGGTGTGTGTGGGACGCTTGTCATGATGCGCCTTCCTCTTTGTGGTTGAGGTGTTTGTCCATTTGCCTGCCGAAAAACTATCTCCAGTCGTTGGTGACTGCGAATGACAGACTTTACAACCTCCTGTCCAAACCAGGGAGCTGCCGAGAGTGCAGGGAGACCCTGGTAGTATGTTGGGATGCAGGCACAGCCCGGGACTAAGCTGGGTGACCACAGGGTACAGCCCGTCTACTGGTTCTGTGTCCTACATGACGCAGAGCAGTGTCTTCCCTGCGTCACAAGCAGTGTGCTCAGTATTCACCAATTCCCCTCCATAGGGAGCTGAAGATCGAAATGGCTGCTCTGTTTCAGTGGGAAAATTCCTTCAAATGTTGGGTGCCTTGGATATTTATCCATGTTTTGTTCGAATTTTCAGGCCTTTTAAAGTGGGCTGAAATCCTTTTACAAAATTACTTCTGTCAGCTTTTTAAAAAGCAAAATGGCAGGGTGCCTAGGTGGCTCAGTCGGCTAAGCATCCGACTTCAGCTCAGGTCATGATCTTGTGGTTTGTGGGTTCAAGCCCCGCGTCAGGCTCTGTGCTGACAGCTCAGAGCCTGGAGCCTGTTTTGGATTTTGTGTGTGTGTCTCTCTCTGCCCCCTCCCCTGCTCACGCTGTGTGTGTGTGTGTGTGTGTGTGTGTGTGTGTGTGTCTCTCAGAAATTCAGAAATAAATAAAACATTAATAAATAAATAAATAAATAAATAAATAAAAAGCAAAGTGGCATTAGTATACATTATAAATGAGAAATGCATTTGCCTCACCTCAAGTCAGTTTAACCTGTTTGGGCTGGGGTTTTTTCGTTTGTTTCCATTTTGTGTGCTGACAGCACGTAAGATGTGTACTCCTAGCGAGTTTCACGTACACAGGACGGTGTCACTTACTAGAGTCCCCGTGCCATACTTCCCACCCCCAGGACTTACTCATCCCCTGAGTGGAAGTGTGCACCCTCTGAACATCTGCTAACTTCCCCTCCCTGGAAGCCTGTGGGAAACACCAGTCTACTCTATGAGTTTGACTTTTTTTTTTTAACTTTAGATTCCACATCTCAACAAAATCATGCTGTATTTTTCTTGCTTTATTTCACTTGGCATGATGGCCTGCAGGCTCCTCCCTGTTGTCACAGATGGCAGGATTTCCTTTTTTAAATGGCTGAATAACGTTCCACTGTATATATATTCTCTTTATCCATTCATCCATCCACAGACATGAATCATGGCTGCTGTGAAGGATGCTGTGGTGAACGTGGCAGTGCGCACATCTGTCCGAGATACTGGTTTTGTTTGCGTCAGATACATATCCAGAAGTGGGATTGCGAGACCAACTAGTAGTTCTGTTTTTAAGTGAAAAAAAATTTTTTAATGTTTATTTACTTTTGAGAGAGAGACAGAGTGTAAGAGAGGGAGGGACAGACACAGAGGGAGACAGAACCAGAAGCAGGCTCCAGGCTCTGAGTTGTCAGCACAGAGCCCAAAGTGGGACTGGAACTCGGGAACCGCGAGATCATGACCGTAAGATCATGACCAAAGTCAGATGCTTAACCAACTGAGCCACCTAGGCGCCCCTCTGTTTTTTATTTTTTGAGGGACCGACCTTCGTACTGTTTTCCATATGGCTGTGCTAATTTGCGTTCTCACCAGCAGCATACAGAGCTTCCCTTTTCCCCAGTTCTCATTAATGCTTCTCTCTTTTGGTAATTACCACCCAAACAGGTGTGAGGTGACATCTCAGTGTGGTTTTGATTTGCATCTCCCTGATGATGAGTGATGTTGAGCATCTTTTCAGATAACCTGGTGGCCATAAACTTCCTTTTTAGAACTGCTTTTGCTGTGTTTCATGAGTCTTGGTATGTTGAGTTTCCATTTTCATTTGTTTCAAGATATGTTTTTATTTCCCTTTCAATCTCTTCTTTGACCCACTGGTCACTCAGAAGTGTGTTGTTTAATTTCCATATATTTGTGAATTTTCCAGTTCTCCTCTCTCCCATCACTGATTTCCACTTTCAACCACTGTGGTTGGAGAGGATGCTTTATATGATTTCAGCCTTCTTAAACCTAACATATGATTTAAATTTGTTTTGTGACCTAATATATTTGTCCTGGAGAATGTTCTATGTGTGCTTGAGAATGTGTGTTCTGCTGCTCTTGTATGGAATGTCTTGAATGTATCTGTTTGTGTCTTTGGTCTAAAATACTGTTTGCAGTCCAGTTTTTCTTGGTTTTCTTTCTGGATGATCTGTCCATTATTGAAAGTGGGGTACTGAAGTCTCCTATTGTGATTACTATTTTCCCTTCATATCTGTTAATATTTGTGTCATATATTCGGGTGCTCTAATGTTGGTGCATATATATTTACAATTGATATTATAGATGGATATAGTTATATAATGACTTTTGTCCCTTGTTACAGCTTTTGGCTTGAAGTCCACTTCATCTGATATAAGTGTGGCTCTCCCTGTTCTCTCTTGGTTACATTTGCTTGAAATATCTTTCAGTCTCTTTACTTTCTGCCTATGTGCATTCTTCAGGCTGAAGGGAGTCTCCTGTAGGCAGCATGCCGTTGGACCTTGTTTTTTAATCCATCTGGCCACTCAGTGTCTTTTGATTAGTGAATTTAACCCATTTATATTTAATGTAACTATTGATAGGTAAGGATTTACTAATGCCATCTCAGTAATTGTTCATTGGCTGTTTGGTGATTCCCTTATTCCTTTCTTCCTCTCTTACTGTCTTCCTTTGTGAATTGATTTTCCAGAGTGATATGTTTTGGTTTCTTTATCTTTATCTTTTGTGTGTATACTGTAGATTTTTTGCCTTGTGATTACCATGAAGCTTACATAAAACATCTTATAGTTATAGCAGTCTGTATACATTCTATAGCTGTCAGCACAGAGCCTGACGCGGGGCTCAAACTCACGAACTGGGAGATCATGACCTGAGCCAAAGTTGGAATCTCAACCAACTGAGCCACCCAGGCGCCCCTATAACAGTCTATTTTAAGTGGATAACAACTTAACTTAGATTACATACAAAAATTCTACCCTTTTACTCTACCCCCCTTTACATCTTATGTTTTTGATGTCGCAAATCACTCCTTTTTATATTTTGTATCCACTAACAAATTATTGTAGCTATAGTTATTTTTAACAGTTTTGTTTTTTAAGTTTTATATAGAGGTAAGTAATTTATACACCACCATTGCTGCATTCAAGTATTCTGAATTTGACTGTACACTTAACCTCTACCAGTGAGTTTTATACTTTCATGTTTTTATGTTACTAATTACCATTCATCAGGTCAGCTTCCAGAACCCCTCTTAGCATTTCTGTGACACAAGTCACACAAGTCTTGTGGTTGGCAGCGTTTTGTTTTTTTCACTTTGAATATCCTGCCCCCCCACCCTCATCCCCACCACCTCACCTCCTGGCCCTGCTGGGTTTCTGCTGAGAAATCTGCTAATGGTCTCCCAGGGATTCCATTGTACATGATGAGTTTCTTTTCTCTTGTTGCTTTAAAAATTCTTTTTTTGGGGGGCGTCTGAGTGGCTTAGTCAGGTAAGCATCTGACTTTTCCTTTTACTTAGGTCATGATCTCACAGTTTGTGGGTTCGAGTCCCCCATGACAATGTGGCGTCTACTTGAGGTTCTCTCTCTCTCCCTCTCTCTGCCTCTTCTCTCTCTCTCTCTCAACCCCCCCCGAAAAAAAAAAAAAAAAACCCAAGAAACTAAAAATTCTTTCTTTTCCCCCTTATGCTCTACTTTTTATTCCCATGACTTACTCATTTCATAGCTGGCAGCCTGTATCGCCCTCTCCCCTTCGCCCATTTTGCCTGTCCTCTCACCCCCCTTCTGTTTGGCAACCATCGTCTGTCCTGTGTATTTATAGTTCTGACTCTGCCCTTTTTTTTGTTTATTCATGTTTCTTTTAAAGGTTTATTTTATAAGTTGAATCATATGGTATTTATCTTTCTCTCTTTTTGTCTTTGACTTTTAACAATTTTATTATAATGTGTCTTGGTAAAGATCTCTTTGGGTTAAATCTCTTTGGGGACTTTTGAGCTTCATGTACCTGAATGTCCGTATCTCTCTCCAGATTTGGGAGGTTTTTAGCCATTATTTCTTGCAATAAGCTTTTTGCCCCTTTCTCCTCTTCAGATGGGACTCCCATAATGCATACATTATTTTCTTACGGTGTCCCATAATTCATGTAGGCTTTCTTCACTCTTTTTCCTTCTTTTTTCTCCTCCGACAGGATAATTTGAAATGACCTGTCTTCGAGTTTACAAATCCTTCTGCTTGACTAAGTCTGGGTCTCCCCTGCTGTATTCTTCAGCTCCAGAGGTTCTGTTCTGTTCCTTTCTATAAGTTCCGTCTCTGTGCTGAACTCCTTATTCTGTTTGCGTGTTATTTTCCCGGTTTCACTGAGTTGTGTGTATTCTTATAGGTTCCTGAGCTTCCTTAAAACAATTATTTTGAAATCGTTGCCAGGCAATTCTTTGGGATCAGTCATTGGAAAATTACTGTGTTCCCTTTGTGGTGTCATGTTTCCTCGATTCATCCTGCTGCTTTGTGTCTTGTGTTGTCTTTTTATTTGAAGAGCCAGTCCCCTCCTCCTGTCTCTACCGGCTCTGGGTGAGAAATGCCTTCGCCAGCAGCCCTGCTAGGGATCCTGATGCTTCCTCAGAGCTTGTCTATGGAAATGCCACTCCACACTTCTCATTCCCTTTTGGCAGTGAATTCTTAAGATGATAGGCCGTCTCTCAATCCCACAAGGCCAGGCCAGGTGCTCGAGCCTCCTGTTTACTTTCCCTCAGTGCCCTGAAATGCTCCCTGCCTCCCAGTCTCAGAGTGGGGCTGGCTTTCTGCACATGCTCACAGGCATCTGTGGGGCACTTGTGCCCGGAGCCGACTATGAAGGGCGGGAGGTACGTGGGTGAGGTGCACAGAGCGTTGGAAGGCATCCCACGCCCCCACAGAGGCATTCTTACCTGTGGACACTGGTCACGGCCGGTGTTCCCTAGGGGACACAGCAGAAAACCCCCTATTTCACCATCTCGCTGACGTCACTCCTATTTTGGCTGTTTTTAATTACAGACCTACTGCCCGCCGTAAACCAGACTATGAGCCAGCTGAGAATACAGATGAGGCCCAGAAGAAGTTTGGCAACGTCAAAGCCATCTCATCAGATATGTACTTTGGAAGACAAGCCCAAGCTGATGTAAGTGTCCAGAGAGTTTGTGCGGGAGCCCCACCAGGCAGGAAGCGAGCAGGGACATGGGAACCGGGAGAGGAGGTGAGAGGCACAGAGTGGGATGGACTCGGGCTGTGCGAGGCCCCTGGCCCCAGGGTGATGGATGGAGTCAGGACTCAAACCCAGGCCTTCCTGACTACTCCCCCTCGCTGTTCCCGCTGGAGAAGAGGCTAGAAAGTAGGGACCATGTCTCACGTTTCTCTAATTCCTTTCTCAGTGTTTGGAACACACGTCTATTTAGTATCTTTGGGGAAATTTTCAGGCAATTTTTGATACAGCTGTGATTTACCTAATTTTTGAATTATTATTAATGAAGTTAAATGAAGTACATAGATACGTTTGGGGAAGGTGTATATATTTTCAGGTTATTGCCTCTTGCCTTAGAGAAGTCTTGCTATGCAGGCAGATCATACGGTAATGGAGAGGCCCAAGCTTTTTTTCTAACTTTGGGGTGCTGGCGTGCTTGCCTAAAGCTCTCAGAGATGCGCGTCACTGCCAGGTTTCTTGGGTGGCACAGGGAGCTGCATCCTAAAGGCACTGAGTCTATTCTGTAGCAACAGAACTTTGACCAGCACTTCAGGAGCTTAGAGTTACCACTTGCTCCTACCTTATGTCCTAAAAGCTGCCTTATTTTAAAGCTGGCCACATTTAAGTCTACTTTGAAAGTCATGGAGCCGATGTGGCCAGCTGCGCAGTGGCCTCTGCTGGCCGCTGGTCACTGTGACAGAGGTGCTCTACTGCTCTCTGGTCCCCAACCCCTCACTGAGCACCTGTCAAATGACTGCTCCTCGCTGATTTGTTCTACAGATTTGCTCACAGCCTTTGGAGCCTAATGTTTCCTATTCCTTGTCTTCTCTAGTATGAAACCAGGGCCCGGCTGGAGAGGCTTTCCGCCAGTTCCTCCATCAGCTCGGCAGACCTGTTTGATGAGCAGAGGAAGCAGACGGCAGGTAATGGGGGGAGGGGCCGCTGACAAGGTCGGTGTCCATCGTGTCTACGGCATGAGTATGTTTCCTCTGCGTAGAAGTTTTTACTTTTCTTTTTTTTTTTAATCTTTTTTAATGTTTTTTTTCTTTCTTTTTTTTTTTTTTAATGTTTTATTTATTTCTAGGAGAGAGAGAGAGACAACGTGAGCAGGGGAGGGTCAGAGAGAGAGGGAGTCACAGACTGAAACAGGCTCCAGGCTCTGAGCTGGCAGTCAGCACAGAGCCCGATGCGGGGCTCAAACCCACGAACCGCGAGATCATGACCCAAGCGAAAGTCGGACGCTTAACCGACTAAGCCACCCAGGCGCCCCTGTTTTATTTATTTCTGAGAGAGAGACAGCACAAGCAGGGGAGAGTTAGAGAGAGAGGGAGATACAGAATCTGAAGCAGCTCCAGGCTCTGAGCTGTCAGCACAGAGCCCAACGCGGGGCTCGAACCCATGAACTGTGAGACCATGACCTGAGCTGAAGTCGGATGCTTAACCGACTGAGCCTCCCAGGCACCCCGAACTTTTTACTTTTCTAAGATCACCAGTGACCGTTATGCGATACTAACCCCCTCTGTGAGTCAGGGCAGAAGTTACCGTTTCGCACTTTGCATGTGAGGAGACCAGGTCGGGACATTTAAGCAACGGCCCCAGGTTCCCCAAGAAGTCATGTTCCTGGAACAGTGTTTCCTAGCCCAGTGCTGAGGTGGTATCTGATGTGTGTGGCGTCACAGCCTTGCAGGGGGACAGCCCTGGGCTCCTAGCTGTCACCGACCACTCCCTGCCTGAGACCTTGAGTGTCTCCTGTCATTTTTAGCCCCAGACTCCCCGCTGTGACATGGGCAGATAATACATCCCGCACAAGGTGGCCCTGAGGCTTACGTGAAGTACGGTGTGTAAAGTGCCCCCTGGGTGTCTGGCAGCCAGAAGCAGCTAGAACCGGGGACTTCACCAGGCTCGGTCCTCCAGGGAAGGCAGAATGTGGCTTTGGAAACGGGCAGGTGCAGGGGAATTTCCTGTCTCCCTGTCCCTCTGAGGGTCCAGACCCCACTGACGAGAGATGTCTGGGAGCCCCACTCTCTGCTTGTACCTCTGGCCCCTGAGCCGTGACTGAGTCCCGCCCAGGCCACAGCCCGGCCAAGGGCGAGGGGAAGGCTGCGTGTTGCCCCTTCATCACAGCTCACGTTAAAGGAGCAGTGTCCTCTGAAGTCATTTCAGGAACCCACTCAGCAGGGGGGCCCAGGGGGAGGGGGGTCTCCAGAGCCAAGTGCTCCGGGCCCAGGGCCACCTGCACTCGTCCCCAAACCCAAGGAGCCAGGCATGGGCACAGCTGACCAGCACGGGCAGCTGCAGAGAACAACTGTTTTCTGAGTCCGGCGAGAAACAGCCTCAGGAGAGGAGGTGGGGACAGACTGAGTGCCTGGAACCTTCAGTGTTGGGGTCTGGGGAAGATCCACCTCAGCCCTCGGGTGCCGTAAGCACACCAGGCTGCTTGCTGCTCCCGGCCCAGAGGATACATCGGCCCAGAAGGAGGGGTGGGGGACGGGGAACCCTCCAGGGTCGGCGCTGGACCCCAGCCTCACACTGCGGCTCTCAGGCCAGGTGGGGCAGGGTGGCCTCTGGACTTGTATTCTTCTCTCTTGTCGGGGACTTCCTCCTGTGCCTTCCCAGGTGGAGGGGTGCTGGCCCTGCGCCCTTCGGAGGGGAGCAGCCCCACCTCCATCCCCCAGGGCATCAGGTCAGCCCCCTAGAACCTCAGGTGTTGAAAGTCGCCTCCCCCAACCAGCTGTGTGTGGTTTTGTAATTCAAGTATCGCAAGTTTCACTCTGAAACACTGTTTTTAAAAAAAAGCAAAACATTTGGAGATCAAATGAAAACAGCCTTCCCAGTTGTTGAAGGAAACTTGTGGCCAGCCCATGTTTACTTTCCTGTCCCCTTTCAGAGAACAAAGGTTCTTTAATTGTTTGGGCCCCGTGTGGGTCCCAAACTCAGGGTCACAGCAAGGGTGCCACCGCCCGCCCCCCTCCCTGGCCTCCCGCGCTCCCTCCTCCATCCAAGGCCACGGCTCCGACCGCGGTCACCCTCGTTCCGCATCTTCCATCAAGCACGTCATAAGAGTTGCCTTCGGTAACGGCCATAAATGTAAATGCATTGAACAACTCTTATTAAATATTTACTTTTTGTCGAGAGGGCATTTCAGCGAACAGCAAAAGCTGGTTTAATAGACTATTCTGTGTTTTCTCACCTTAGAAGCTTTCCCGTCCGTGAGGTCTTGGGCGTTGAGGAGCTCACAGTGTCCTTTACAGTTTCATCGTGGGGGGGGAGGGTGCGGGGGGGGAATCATCCCAGATTCGAGGTGCCTCCCCGGGATGTTAATCCAGGAGCCTGGACGCTGCTCAAGGGCGCTTCCCTTTCAGGATACCAGAAGGACCCAGTCAAAGACACAATAAGCACTGCCACCAGCCTGGCATCGCGGCGGTCCCTGGGGCCCCCTCCCAGAGCAGGGTCCGCAGGGGGAGCTGGGACTCCCACCCCCTGGGCCCTGCCTGGGGACGCAGCCACTCAGGGCACTGAATGACGGAGCGAGGCAGCTTGGGAGAGCCGGCCCTGGAGCAGAGGCAACCCCGCACCCAGCCTGCCCCCTCGGGTGCTTCTCTCAGGAACGGGATTCCGATTACTTGAGTCTGAGCGAGGCCGCCTCCAAGGCCAGAGACGCTGAGACCCTTCCCTCCCCCGCTCTCGTCTGTTCCAGGCGCCATTTGGGTTCTTGTCCCCTCAGCCGCTCTCTTCTTTCCCCCTGACTCAGGCTGGCAGCCCACGCCTGTGACCTCCTCGGGGCCCGTAGATCTCAAAGCGCGGGCCTCAGTCCGCACCCAGGTGATTTTGTTTGGTCCGTCGGTGGACGTTTGTCACGCGTCACAGCTGTGCCATGGTGTTGTCGCCCGGAGTCTCATCACCCCGGCGCGGGGCACAGAGGTCACTGCCGTGCTCTGTGCGTTTCTAAACCTGTCACTCAGGTCACCTTGGAAACCCTTCTTTTCTCGCCGTTCATCCCCATTTCAGGGAAACGGGTACATGATCGGCTGCTGAAAACTGACTGACTGAGGAGCCTGGGCACTGTCCCCGGCTCCCCCGGCTCCCACAGCATCACCCTCCCACCGCCTGCGGCCACCCCTTCCTTCTTCCCCTTTCCCCCTTCGCCTTCCCCCTTCCCCAGGCTGATTCTGCACAGAACCCTCTGGTCCCCCTGGTTTCAAATCCTGCCGTGGCTGGCCTGCAGCTCCGGCCCCCAGCTGCCCACCGCTTGCTTCTCGGCTCCCGGTGCCCTTTCCAGGCTCGGTTCTCAGCATTTTCGCGCTCCAGCCCTGGGCGCATGCTCTCAGCACCCTGTGCTGTCACCAGGGGCGAGGCCACCCCCCTGCCTGGACCGTGAGCCCTTCAGGGATGGGACCTGCCAGTTCTCACTTCTGCCCCTGGCAGCTGGCAGGCCTGGCACAGACAAAGCCCTTAGGAAGCATCTTTTGAGTGACTGAGTGGACGGGTAACTAAGGAGCTCTGGAAGCCGGGGCGCCGGTCCGTGGGCCCCTCTGACAGCCGGGCGCAGGAGCGTGGTCCCCACTGTGCTCGCGCCCCTTCCAGTGCCACCAGGGCCACCCCTTGCAACAAGTGTGTTGCTGCAAGGCCAGCAGTAGGTGCTGCGAGCCATTGCCATGGCTCCTTCTCTGCGGAGGTGGCCGCGGCGGCTTCCACTGCGGGACAGCCCCGTGGGCCTGCATCTCGAGCCACTGTGCAAAGCAGACCCCCTGCCGAGTCGTGGCGGACGCCGTGAGGCGTTAGCACAGTGTCACTGGGCCTTCCTGCCTGATACAGAGCCTCCATGCCAACCGCTTACCATGACGTGGCTCTGCTGGCCCCCAGCCCCCACTTAAACACTCCAGGGCCTCTGGCTCTGTCAGTCCATCTTCCCGGTGCTGGAGCCAGAAACCTGGGAATCAGCCTTAAGTTTTCTCTTTCCCAGCTCCCCCACTGCCCGTCGGTCCGTGAGCCTCCTCAGGACACTCAGACTCACCTACTCCACTGCCACGGGCTAAGGCTCGGCCACGGCCACATGCACCTGGGCTGCCACGTGGCCTCTAACTGCTGGCCATGCTCGCCCAGTGCTCTCATTGGTTGATTGCCTGCCTTCCCCAGGAGGCAGTACATTCTGGTAAAGCAGGTTTGTGTGGATGCTCTCAGCACCAAGCCCCATGGGGGTATTATGGGAACAGATAGGTAGCAGGGAGACCAGGCACCTGACCTGGACAGGACATAGGTCCCTACACATAGGTCAGGGAGCCTCTTCCTGAGGAAGCAGCTTGAGCCTTCGTTTCTTGGAGCCCTTG
Organism: Hyaena hyaena; assembly: GCF_003009895.1. Lineage (NCBI taxonomy): Eukaryota > Metazoa > Chordata > Mammalia > Carnivora > Hyaenidae > Hyaena > Hyaena hyaena. Next base: position 3,236,951 of record NW_024080636.1, on the reverse strand, counting down.
TGTAGTCTGAGCGCACTGGGGCTCTGCTGCCCTGGGCAACCCTCAGACAGGATCTGGCACCCAGATACGAGAGGAGGAGGGAGACCTCATGGACACAGGAGGCCGTCAGGCAGCTTTCAGATGCTTGCAGGCAGCAGACCTGCGGGCGGAGGGTGGGAAGGCACCTCCTTGCCAGAGACCTGAGGCCCGTTCAGGAGCTACCGGCTACTTACACTCCCAGGAGCTTAGATCCTTAGGGAGGATTAAGAAAGGAGTAAAGGTGCACAATAACGGAGACTAAATCAGATCTGAGTTTGTTTCTCTCCGACATAGGACTCCGGGGAGGCAGTTCAGGATATGAGCTGTGTTCCCAGATGCCAAGGACCTAGGCCCTTTTCCTCTTGTTACTCATGACCTCCACTCTGCACCTCACCTCATGCCCAATATGGCTGCCCCAGCCCTAGCCATCACATCTGCATCCCAGCTAGCAGGAAGGAGGAAGAGGGAGGAAAAAGGGCAGGCCCCAGCTCTGGAAGGCACTTCAGCTTCCATCCCATTGGCCAGAACTCTGTCACCTGAACACACCTTGTTGCAAGGGTTAGAATCTGGGAGCTCTGTATAGAGAAGGGGAGGAGAGGAAATGAATCACTCTAGGGGAGGGGCTGCCATCTCAGGGCACCTGGGGACTGAACCTAGTCAGTGAGGGCTCATGGTCCCAGAGCTGTCCCGCCTCAGCTGTGCGGTCTTCTTTAAAATTTTCTCAAGTTGGAAACTCATACATGGAACGGCCTCTGCGAATGTCACCCCCACTGACCTCTGGTCCAGACCCACCCAGACACTGGGCCTCTCCAGGTAATGGCACAGCTGTGGCCGTGGCTCTGCACACTCAGGATCTCACACTAGCTTCCTGTTTTCTGTAAAGACCCATCTTTAGCCCAATAGCAACAGGGGTGAGCAGCTGTCCTAGGATTTGAACCCAGATCCAATGACCAGGCTGGGCCTCCACTCTGTTACTGGCAAAGGCCTACAAAACTTTAAAAGGTCAGCTGGAGGGGCGCCTGGGTTGGTTGGTTGAGTGTCCAACTTCAGCTCAGGTCATGATCTCACACAGTTTGTGGGCTTAGGCCCCACGTCGGGCTCTGTGCTGATAGCTCAGAGCCTGGAGCCTGTTTTGGATTCTGTGTCTCCCTCTTCTCTGCTCCTTTCCTGCTCGTACTCTGTCTCTCTTTGTCTCTCAAAGATAAATACAATGTTTAAAAGAAATTAAAAAAAATAGGGGCACTTGGGTGGCTTAGTCGGTTAAGCATCTGACTTTCAACTTTCGCTTAGGTCATGATCTCGTAGTTTATGGGTTCGAGCCCCGCGTCGGGCTCTGTGCTGACTGCCAGCTCAGACCCTGGAGCCTATTTCAGAGTCTGTGACTCCCTCTCTCTCTGACCCTCCCCTGCTCACGCTGTCTCTCTCTCCTAGAAATAAATAAAAATATTAAAAAAAAAAAAATTAAAAAAATAAAAAATAAATAAAAAGTCAGCTGGAGGCAGAGAGGGGAGGAACCTGCGGCTGTGGCCCCTCCCTGCATGGTGGGCATGGGGGCGGTGCCGTGGGTCAACACTGTCCCTTTCGGGCGGCATCTGTGCAGAAGGACAAGCATACCCATTCTGTTTGTCCTTGGAAAGGGAACTGGCTTCTGTGGCTCAAGGGGCAGGTGGGCGCAGCTGGGTCGTGCGGGGGAACCGGGCCTGGCCCTCCGAGGACCTGCAGGGTTTGGGCTCACAGTCACGGAGCCCCTCCAGCTTGTCACCCCTCTGTGACAGAGCCTCACCCCGAAACCCCGGTGGTCCGTTCTGGAGCCGCCGCCGCTTAGGTGCCATCCCACCGATGACCTCACCTGCGCCTGGGAGATAGGCCGGTGTTTCCGGCGGCAACTAAACCAAAGCAAAGAAAGCCAACTGATGGTGGCATCAGGAAGGGGGGGTCTGGTTCTGCCCAGTGAGCTTGGCTCCGGCTCAGAGTCAGAGAAGCATCAGAGAGAAACGTATGCATTTGGCTCCCCGCCCTACTGGACCTCATTCTCTTGTCCTGCGGCGGGCTTCCTCTGCGCTGAGTGGCGGTGACAGAGGCAGCCGCCGTGGCACTGCCTTGTCACCACCAGCAGCCCCAGAGCAAGCAAATGGCTCCTCTCCTCTCCCAGGAAGATTCAGGAGTCCCGGGAAGGCGTTGATTGGCCAGGCTGAGTCACACGCCCACCCCTCTGGATGGAGCCCAGGGAGCTCGCCAGGGGAAGGGAGGAGGGCTTGTACCAAAAGCGGGGGCGGGGGGGGGGTCAGATGTGGAACACTCAAAACTAGAGCTGTCCGCCCATCTGCCATTTCCTGAGTATTTACCTGTGAGATCTTGTGTTCAGCACCTGGAGGATCCAGGAGCCCAGAGAGTGTGAGAAAGCTCTCCAAAGACACACAGCTTGGAAGTGGCGGTGCCAGTATTTGAACCCCTGATGGTCGCACGACCCAACATGACATCTTCTCTCATGTGGGTTCTTGCAGCTGGTTCATGGGCAGGGGCGTGGGGGTTGGCTGGCACTGAAACTGAGCCCTGAGCACCCCCCCCTTCCCCACAGCTGCTGCCTCAGAAAGCAGGAAGGGAGGGGATTCCGTGCCCCCTAAGGTCACGGAGCGCCCTAGGCACTGGTCGGGCTGCCTGTCGCCAGGGTGCAGTGACCAACGGCATCTGTTCTGTGTGCAGGAAGCTACAACCTCACGAGCGTGCTGCCCACTGCGCCCGACATGGCCCAGTTTAAGCAGGGAGTGAGATCCGTTGCCGGAAAGCTCTCGGTCTTTGCTAACGGAGTCATGACTTCCATTCAGGTCAGTGCCATGGGCTGACGGGAGCGGAGTGGTGTGGCCGGGGGGGGGGGGCCTCCGGCTTTGAAACCGCGACTTGGACCGCTTCTCACCTGCTGGCAAACTAGATTTCCTGTTACTGATTCATACGTTTGCAGCAGTGTGAGCCAGGTCGTCATGAAAACCAGACCCTGGACTTTTATTTTCACTTAAATTTCCTAGTTGGTGACTCTAGGGAATTATTCCAGGAACCGATCAGGCTCTGCGTCTTTCCTGTATTGGAACAGAGAAATAGTAAGACAAAAAAAATCACCCATATCCCTCCTCACAAGGACACCTTCTGTTGCTACACATTTTATTTTAGTCCTAGATTTCTACGCACATCTTCTTAGAATTGAAAAAGTGCGGTGTTGTGTAGACGAGTTGACAATCCCATGGTGCTGTGCCATGAGTGTTTTTGTGTAATCCTTCAGAAGCTACATTCCGTTCCTCAAAAACACAGAACATTTATCTAACTGCTCCCTGACGTGGGGACTCACGTCGTATTTCCCTCTCCGGAGTAAAGCAGGAAGCCGGTCCTCACTGTAACAGCGGAAGGCCGTCTCTTGAGGCTTATTTCAGGAAACTCCTGCTCTCCTCTGTCATGTTGCTCTAGGGTGCGGTCACCAATGTGAAGGCGTGGCCACGGGCGGTAGGCCCTGATCCAGGTGGCCTCTGGCGCCTCCGAAGGGGCTTCCCGGGTGGGGGAGAATCCCCTCCATGCAGGTTCCTGCCGGTTTCACCCCTGTTGAGAACAACCTCTGGTTAGAATTCACGGGGCTCTTTCATGTCCCCGAGGTCAGCTGAGCCCACATCAGGCCTTCCAAGCAGGTGACAGCCATATTTTATGGAAGGTCATTTATAGGTGACCTTTTATGGAAGGCCATCCGCATTTTATAGGTTACCCCTCTTTTATATCTTTATTTGATAGACGCAGAATCGGAGGTACAGAGGTAAGGTTGCTTCTGCAGGGTGGCTCCGCCGAGCGGGGCTCAGACTCCACGTGTGTTACACCTGCCGCCCAGAGGCTCAGCCCTTACCCCGCCCCCCAGATGCTTTGCGCCCCGCCCCGCAGCGCGGAGCGGAGCCACAGCCGCCCCAGAGGTCCGGGGCAGGATGTCCTTGGTCCAAGGCCGACCTCGGCATCGGGAAGCCCTGTGGCCACGCCCCTTCCAGTTCCCGGCTCCTTGCGGGGCGGTCGGTCCAGAGGCCAGACAGGTGGATGTTCCCCACGATGTCAGTTTGGAGGCCGCCGAGCGTTCGGTGCGCCTGAGAACGGGAAGCCGGCGCCGAGCGCCAGTAAACGCGCGTCTTGGTTCTCTCTCGCCAGGATCGCTACGGTTCCTAACACCGACCCGGTGTCCAGTGTTGCCAGGGGAAGGGCCTCTCGACGCGAACCAGCGAGCACGTCGCAGGCCGCAGTGAAGACCTGGCAGTTCTGCAGAATGTTCTGCTGCTTTTTCACATGGTATAACATACCCTCCTGATTTTTAATGTTTCCCTTGAGAAATTCTCATTTTTTATGTAGTCGAAGCTTTATCGTAATTTCTGTTTTGCGCTCCTTCCTGCACACATCCCTCCTTTTGGCATATCCGCGTGTAGCTCGCTTCGCTTCTGCGGGGGCTGGTTCAGCAGCTGGGGGTCTGGAGAAAAGGGCTTCTCCCACCTCTGAGAGCTGAGAGCCTTCATTCCAGGACGGGGGTCCCAGTGCTGTGTGACCCAGGGCTCCGGGCTCCCTGAAGCAGCCGACGCCCCAGAGGCCCGGAGAACCCAACTCACAGCACGCGTTTCATTAAAAGGGAGCAAAGAATAAAAGCGAAAGACCAAAAATGTCGAATTTGGCAGATTGCTTCATTTCTCCTCCCACATGTTACGGTGATTTCGAAATAATGTTTAAAGTCGTCTGTCCCTGTGTATGATCTGTACATTCAAAAATAATTTACAGCAAGGACTTTTAACAGACCTAAGCTTCTGCATTGCCAAGGGAATTAATCTTCTGACACGGTGTTGCTGTTTGAATTTATGGGAGATGTAAGCTGAGAGACTCTCCCGAGTGTGTTAACAATCCACATGGTGGACAGAATTTCAGATGCATAAGGTAAGAAGACAGACCCACGGATGGATCAATATCTCAGTACTCGGGAGAACGGTAGTTGTAACTGGGTAGTTTTGTTAATATTTTTTGTCTTAATCTTGGTTTTCAAAAAATTACAGGATGTGTATACATGAATAAAGAAAACTAATTTGGCTGTGTTTTAGACAGCGTTAGAATATACTGTTCAGCACAGTAAAATATATTTGAAATCTGATGAACCAGAAATGTGGTTTCAACTGAATATTTTGTGACTTTTTCGTAAAAGATCAAATTTGTAGACCTCTAAATATAATAAACCCTTGCAGCAGATCGCATTGCCTATTTCTCTTTTTTCCTTTTTCCTTTTTTTTTTTTTTACAAAAGCTTTTGTAATGAATCCTGTAAATCAGGGCTCGCGGAATGGCATTGGCGTGCCTCTGAGTTATGATATAATTAGAGATGGATCTGTTTTCTGTGTGTGTTCAGGGCCTGATGTGCAGCTGTCATTAGCTGGGGTGGTGTCCCCAGGGCGGTGGCAGTGGGGTGTCCTTGTTGAAAGTGAGGATGTGCACAGTGGCATCTTCCAAGGCCAACGTGCTGCTGTAACAAGATACCACCGTCCGGGGGGGCTTAACTATGTCGTTTCTGAGGTTCTGCAGACTGGAAGTCCAAAATCAAGGTGCCATCAGGGGTAGTTTCTGGAGAGGACTCTCCCCCTGGCTCGAGGAAGGCCACCTAGTCTTTGCCATCACACGGAGGCTGGGGTCTGTTCCTCTCCTTCAACCAATGAATTTGAGGACACAATTCCGGTCCATAACAGCATCTGTCAGAAATTTCCACACTGCGTTAGCCGTGCTCCAGGCTGGGCTCATTCCACCTGCAGAAACCCTCCCGGTGAGGTTACACTCCCGCTTTACAGAGGGGACCCTGCCTAGGGCTCTTCGCTTGCCCTCACTCTGAAAGTGGCCGCATATTTCCTGGACTTCCTCCCCAGGAAGGGCCTCGGCAGCCCCACCCCCAGCCTGGCTTGGGTACCTTTTCAGGGCTTTCCTGGACGGAAGCTTGGCTTGACGGGGCCCTGTCCGAGGTAGCCAGAGAAAGCATCTCAGTGCCTAAGGGTGCGGGGCTCACCCCCCACCTTCCCCAGCACGTGCGAGTGAGTGTGCAATGTGCACGTGCACGTGTGTGTGCCTGTGGGCGTGCGTGTGCACGTGGGTGATTTTGGTTTGTGTTCCTGGGACGTTTGTCCTTGGGCCTTGGTGTTTGTTTTGTTTTATTATCAATGTGAGTGCTTCGTATATAGTAAGGGTATTAGTTAATAATTGTTCTGACAAAACATGTTTTGGACCTATGGGTTAAAAAAGAAAATGGAAATAGAATGATCCAAGGGTCTGGTGGAAACCGGCCCAGACTGGGCCTGAGGGTGAGCTGTGGTGCTTATAGTGCTTTCCTTCTTGGGACCAAAGCCAGTAAGGACCCGGTGATATTTCTGAGAAATTGAGAAAGCAGGGGGGCGGGGCCAGCTTTACAAAGCGTTTACCAGAACAAATGCTCCTTGGAAATGCAGAATTATTTAATCACCCTGGAGAACGGCTGGGAACGGAGGGAACTAGACGTGAACCGAGCTGTGGGCGAGGCCCTCCCCCCCAGAGGTTTACCCGCCCCCCAACCGCCCCGCCCCGGGCGGAGGCCGAGGGGCTCCCGGGAGGGCTCGCAGAGCTCCACCTGCTGGGCCCCGGGAGCCAGACCTTGGGGGCTTGGCTTCCGCCCATGCCCCCCACACCCCCACTCGCAAGAGTAAGCTTGGCACCCCTGCCCTGCCCTCCGTGCCCTTCTCACCCGTCTAGGCGCTCAGCCTGAAGACACAGCGGTCGAGGTGACCTGACGCCCAGAATTCCGCCGCTCCATCCCCAGGCACACCCAGAACTTGACACGCCCGGGGGGAGGGGGGGGTCGCGGGGGGCGGGGGGGCAGGCAGTCCTCCCCTGGCCCCTCCCTGCGCTCCCCCTGCTAACCCACTGTGCCCCTTTCTCCTGCCCCAGGACCTAACCCTCAGGTCTCCTACTACCACAAGTGCAATCTTTGCTCAAAAGTCACCTTTTCCATGCCCCACCCTCCCATCTCCCATTTAAAAACTAGAGCCCAGGGGCGCCTGGGTGGCTTAGTTGGTTAAGCGTCCGACTTTCGCTTAGGTCACGATCTCGCGGTTCGTGGGTTCGGGCCCGCGTCGGGCTCTGTGCTGACTGCCAGCTCAGAGCCTGGAGCCTGTTTCAGTCTGTGACTCCCTCTCTCTCTGACCCTCCCCTGCTCACGCTGTCTCTCTCTCTCTCCTAGAAATAAATAAAAATAAATAAATAAAATAAAAACTAGAGCTCAACCCCAGGGCCCTTCTTAGCCCATCCTGCTCTTTCTGCTTCTTCCCAGGACGTTTGCCTTCTCACTGCACCCTCCTCTCCTGTGTCTCCTCCCGAGGTAGAAACATCAGTGTCATCAGCGTCCTGAGGACCATTTGCAGCTCCCCCCCCCCCCCCCCCCCCCCCCCCCCCCCCCCCCCCCCCCCCCCCCCGTCACTGATTCCCCGCTGCCTAGAACGGTGCCTGGCACATAATTTGAAGGGGAGAATTTTGTCCTGCCAGAGCCAGGAGGGTGACAGGCTACCCTTGTTAACCTCTGGCCCTACTGTATTAGGCCACCTCTTCCCCCATCACCCATTCTGGTTTGTTCCCAGCCCTTTCCCGGCCCACACTTGGCTCCCCAGGCCGGCAGAGAGGGCCGTGGGGCCACCTGCTAAGGTGAGGAGGGGGCTACACCCCCTGGGATGCGTGGTGGCCAGTGGCCTTGAGGCAAGATGAGGAATCAGGTCTGGGACCCTAGGTGACTGTGACCTCCAGGGTGGGACACTGAGGGCCCGCCCACCCCCCAGCTACCCCAGCACTTGGGATGTGGGGTCCCGGGCCTCACTCCCCCCCTCCCCCTGCAAACTTCTGCTCTCTGTGGCTACGAGGCTCGAGGCTCGGTCCCCGTGTTTGCTCTCTGTCCTGTGATCCACTTACAAAGGCACACACAGGCCTCCTCCCTTCCCTTCCGCTCCGGCTCCACTTTCCTGTTTGCGGTTCTTACCTCTGCTGTCCAGGTCATTTGTCTCACCTAAAACGAGGGCGCAGTGGCAGGAACACCAGCCGTAGGTCTGGCACAGACCCATGGATGGACAGACAGACGGACGGAGACAGGGATGGTGAGGGAGCAGACGTCAGGGCCCTCTCGGGCCACCCAGGACGGCTTTGCAAACAGGCTTCCAGCGCCTGCTGTCCTTCCCACTCTCTGTGCTGCTCCCTCGCCTGGGCCGGTCCACCCCCCGCCCCCAAAAAACCTGGGTTTCAGTGGGAGCTGAGTGTTGCTGAGTTTCCCAGCCATGTCCCGAGGCCCTGATTCTCCCTCCTCCCCACCCCCACCGCTTGCGCGGGACACAGCCTGAGTCTCCGATGCACCCAGTGCCCCCCTGGCACCCTCTGACTTTACTGTCGCCCAGTCAGCTGCACCCTCGTCTGCGCCACACTGAACCAGAGACTAACCCGTCCCGGGAGAGGCGGCTGGACAAAGGAAGAGGGAGCTAGGCGCCAAGGGCAGCAAACCGAGGAAAGGCAAATGCACGGGGTCAGCCCTGGGGGGAGGCTGTGCCGGTCCAGGATGGCGCAGACTTTCTGTCTCCTTCGTGGCCATAAAACTCCCCTCTCCCACCCCCGGAGAGGGGATTCACCGCAGCCCCCACTTCTCAGAAGTTTCTACTTTGAGGCAGAGAAGGGGGAAGCACCGGAAGGCATCTTTCTGCATCGGTTGATTCTTTTACCTCCAGCCCAAAATAATCCTCAGGCCAAAGTGGCCTCCTCTGGGCCCCCGCGGACGTCGGGAGGAAGTGGGTGCCGGCCTGGGCCTGCTGCCCTGGGCTGCGTTCCTTTCCACCGGCATCCCCTCCCCCGCGTCCCTGCCCTCCTGCGGGCTCACAGCCGGGTCCTCTCCGCCCCGGCACCGGACTCCTCTGCCTCAGAGCCACCAGGGTCCTGCTCACGCTTGGGATGTCCCTGACTTCAACGGTGTCCGCCTCCCGCCTACTAGATGGAGCCCGTCTGGATAACATAGGAAAATCGCCCTCCCTATTTTAAGGTTCATAACCCTGATCACATCTGCAGAGCTCCTTATGCCTTATAACATAGTCACCAATTCCAGGGATCAGGGCATGGACATCTGTGGGCACCATCTTACCTCCCGTAAAACCCCTGGCCCTCCCCCTCTCTGAGCCAGCCCCGGGGAAAGACCCCAAAATAGTGGCATTAATGGTTCTCCCAATGTAACGGCCCACCCGGCCCAGCCCATGGTGACTCCCACAGCTTGATAAGCCCCAGGCGTGGGCCCAGAGTAAGTACTGAAGCAACTTCTGGGTGCCCCTCCCTTAAATAGGTGACAGCTAAGGGTCACCAGATGGTTAAGGAGACTAACATGAAGATTAAATCCCAGTCATAAACAGGGCAGTTTGAAGGGAGGCGATCATGTAGGAGATAAGAACAATTTTCTTTTTTTCAATTTATTTGAGAGAGAGCGAGCAGGGGAAAGGAGTAGAGGGAGAGAGAGACAGAGACAGAGACAAGGAGACAGCGCAAGCAGGGGAGGGACAGAGAGAGAGGGAGACACAGAACCTGAGGCAGGCTCCAGGCTCCGAGCCAGAGCTCGGATGAGGGGGCTCGAACTCACGAACCGCAAGATCATGACCTGAGTCAAAGTCAGACCCCTAACCGACTGAGCCCCCCAGGCGCCCCAGAGAGAGAGGGAGACTCTAAAGTAAGCTCCACACTCAGCTTGGAGCCCTATGTAGGGCTCGATCCCACAACCACAGGATCATGACCTGAGCCGAAATCAAGAGTTGGACGATTAACCGACTGAGATTCCCAGGCGCCCACAGATATTATCTCTCTTAAGCAAGCATTGGATTCTATCAAACAAAACAATTGGAGAACAAGAAAGAGTCCTTGGAAATAAAAACGTTAGCAGTCCTAAATAAAGTCAAGCTCAAGACAAGCGTAGAAGAAGAAAACCAAATCTCCCAGAAAGCAGAGCAGAGTCTGAGACACACACAGGAGGAGATAAGCAGCTCAGGACATCAGGGAACCTGACCTCCGAACAAGCGGGTTCAGAGAGAACAGAGGGAAGGAAATCATCAGAGAAACGATCAAGGGCATTTCCAAGAAGAAAAGGACACGAACAGGGACCCAACATAGCTCTGCCCCAGGGTCAAGAGCTCTGCGCACAGAATCAGGATGTTTCACCTCAATCGTTGGAAGAGGCGGGGTTGACGTTTCCATCTAGGGCCTTGCTCAGCCACGCGTGCCCGGACCGCCTCCCTGCCCTTCCCGGTCACCCGCCAGGCACTGGGCTCTGCGTCGCCGGGCTCTGCTCCTAGCCAGGAGCCTCCTCCCACAGCCGGGCCGACCCCACGCTGTGGGTGACGCAGCCACGCCTGAAACAAGCCGGCTGGGGCCTCGAAGCCTCCCACCTTGTCCGGGCTCGCCCTCCCGCCACCCATCAGGACCCAGGAGGACCATGTGTGTTTCCAGCACCCCCCCCATCAGACCACAGGCCTGGAGGGGGGTGTGAACTGCAAGATTGGAACTTGGACTCTTTGTATGTGACTGTAGCAGGGCCCCTGGGGGCTTGAGCCACTGGGTGGGGGTGGGGGGGAGGGGCAGGAGCAGCCTTAAAGGGGACAGATGAGCAAGGAGGTGAGCGACGGTGGGAGAGGGAGGCGAGACACAGGCCTCACAGGAGACTGGAGTGGGCAGAGAGGCCGGAGGTGTGGGGGTGGTGTGTGGCGGGAACCCCCCCTTCCCCCGAATAGCCCCACGTGGCACGCGCGTACTCTCAGAGAGGAGGCAGGAGAGTGGCTAACACGTGTCCAGGATTATTATTGTCGAGCTTGTTGAGCTTGTCGACAGGGCTTGCCAGGCACCAGACGTTAATTCAGCTCCTCCTCACTAGAGCTCTGCGTGGTGGGCACAGTACCGCCTGCCTTTATACACAGGGAAACTGAGGCACGGGGAGGGAGGTGCTGAAGGCCAGGCCACTGGCAAGTGGTGGAGAGGGAACCGGCAGTGTGGTTCTGGGCCTTACCCCCATGTCCCCAACCTGTGTCCCTTGCAGGAAGTGAGTCCTGCAGCGGCGGGTGGGGGAGCCGGGGGTGTGTGTGACGGGGTCGAGGGTGAGGCTGCTCACCATGGGCCTCGCTAGGCTTGGTTACACTCGGGGGCTCCTTGGGGCTCCTGAACTCCTGGGCAGCACTCAGCTGGATCTTGCAGTAAATCAAGCCCCTTGGCAGTGAGCCAAAAGCAGACCCACCCTGTGACCATCAACAAGAGGGACAGAGACCCCACATGACCCTAGAGGGTCCCACATACTCTTGGATCTCCAGGGCAACGGTGGCTACTCCACACTGGCAGGATGGGGGCAGCCGGACGGTAAGTGGACTGTTTGGAAGCCATCTTATGAGAGAAAAAAAAGATATAAAACTGTGAATACAAAATGAGGTGTTGGGGCGCCTGGGTGGCTCAGTCGGTTAAGCATCTGACTTTGGCTCAGGTCATGATCTCAGAGTTTGTGGGTTTCAAGCCCTGCATCAGGCTCTGTGCTGACAGCACAGAACCCACTTCAGATCCTCTGTCATCTTCTCTCTCTGCCCCTCCCCCGCTTGTTCTCTCTTTCTCTCTCTCTCTCTCTCAAATAAATCAATGAAAACCTTAAAAATAAAATTAGGTATTTAAGTGAATATTAAGAGTAAAGAAATCATAGCTTAGAAGTCTAATAAATAGCATAAGCATTATAAGAAATTAACATATTTTTACCTGAGGTGCCTGGTGCACCTCAATACTTTTTTCCATTGTGTTTTTCAACCTATATACTCTCTGATCACCTTTTTGTAAAGTGACCATTTTGTAATATCATTTTTGTATTGAAAGAACAGAATGCTAAATCTGCCTTTCCTGCAACATGGTTGATTGAAATTGTTTTAAAATTATAGATAGTTTTGACCAGGCATTAGTGACAATTGAAGTCCCTCCATACACTCTGACCTGCCTGGTGTTTGGAAGAATGTGCTGGCAACTAGCTTCTGACTCGGTACATTTCAACCTTTGCTGAACATTGTATGTCGCACATTGCTAAGAGTTGTGCATTTCTCTCCATTACCGGTATATCCTCTGGGCCTGACCTGGGGGACACCATCCCATCGCTACAGGACACTATTTGGGTGGCTGTGCTTGGGGGGTACAAAGTGATGAGTGCAAACCACATAAAAGTATCCCACTCAACCCAAATCGAATATACCCTGGACTCAACTTCTCCGTAGCTGCATTATCAAAACACTGTGCCCACACCGAAGCTAGCCCGATGCCCACACCCAGGGAGACACGTGGAAGGATGTGGGCTCAGGTCAAGTGGAAAAACATTGCAGTTGGTCTTACCCACAGAATGCCTCACTTCCTTGAATTTTACAAAAGACTAGGACAGTGTGCGTGCATTCCCGGGGCACCTCCAAGGGCGGCCTCTGTCACGGGTTCAAGTTTCACGGCTTTTGTATAATTGCTCCCCTGGCTCGATACTGTGTGAAATCACCTAGTCAAGGAAGTTCAAGGAACTTTTCTGTAAAATCATGGGCTGAGTTTCAGCCAGAATAACAGCGCATCTTAAATCACACTCCAGCGTATTGCAGGTAGGCGGACAGCAGACAGGCTTGGGTCGATGACTCAGGCCCTCCAGAGGCCCTGCTAAGGCAGCCCCACCTGGCTGAGCCTCAGAGCCTCTGACTGGCCCTCAGGTGGGTCTCAAAGGCAGAATAGAGTGAGGAGGGGAGGCCTTAGTCACCTTTAGAACTAAGCCCCCTGGGGCGCCTGGGTGTCTCAGTCAGTTAAGCGTCCAGCTTCAGCTCAGGTCACCATCTTGCAGTTTGTGAGTTCGAGCCCTGCATCGGGGCTCAGATCCCAGAGCCTGCTTCAGATTCTGTATCTCCCTCTCTCTCTGACCCTCCCCTGCTCACACTGTGTCTCTCTCTCCTAAAAATAAATAATAAAACATTTCTTAAAAGGATTAAAAAAAAAGAACTAAGCCCTCCAGATGTCCCCACATGACAGGGCTCAGAGGTACATTAGTGACAGACCACCAGAAAGGACCGGGGGCTCAAAGTCAAGAAGTCATGTCCCAGGGGCCCAATGCCCAACAGCTCTCAACAGGGACATGCCGGTGTTGGGACAATTACTGAGAATCGTGGAGTCTCTGAGACCAGAGAAGGCTGCAGCTTGCCCCAAAGCATGATGGCGGGGGGGAGGGGGGAGCAGGGTGGAGAATCAGCCAGGGCACCAGGTGGCCAGGGGCCAAACAGTTGAGAGAGAAATGTCCCCAGGAAACTAGGGACTTTATCGGAGACCCAGGGGCTGCCCAACTCCTAACTTCTCCTGTCAATGAGGCTAGCAGGGAAAAGAGCAAGAGGCAGCCAGCTCTTGTGAGAACAAGCCCGCATTTCAGGGGTGTGGTGGGCGTGGCCCCTGGGCAGCACTGTGGCGGGCACTGAGGCGGCACCGTGGCGGGCACTGAGGTCGGCACTGCAGACTGGCCCTCGCCATCCGAACTCTCAGCCTGAGCTTCTTCCCACGGGACAGGCTTAGCCACGGCCCCAGCCGGGCACCGCCGGCTAGGTCCTCCAGGGTCTGGCAGGTGGAAGACAAATTCAGGGACAGAGAGGGCTTCCCAGAACTGGGAGGAGGGCACGCCGACTCATTCCATTCATTGTGCGAGGCTGGGAACTACAGAAGAGGCCTCACCCCGAGGCCTGCCTTCCGGGAGCCCAGGGAGGGCCCAAGCATCCAGGGCATGGGGTCAAAGACTCCGGTGAGACTGGTCCCAACAGAAACAATTGGCACAGTCCCTAGAGGTTCCCGGGGGACTGGGCTGCCAGGCCGGGCCCCTTCCTGCCACCGGACTTGCCCAGCCAGGCTGGGGGGAAAGCCTGGCCCCAGCTATTGGGGTGGGTCGGGGTGGCGTGGGCTGGGCCTCAGATCAGAGAAGTTTCCAGTTCCCGCAGGAACACTGCACACGATGGAGAGTCCCAAATTCCTGCGGGGTTGGGCATCTGGTGAAGAGAGAAGCCAGGTTCCTGTGGTCACCGTGGGGGGCGCTCAGCCTGACTTCAGTATTTGTGCAGCTGGTTTGCTGCTTACGGATGTGCAAAGAGGAGGGCCCCAGGGCGCCTGCGGGTCTCAGCTGATTGAGTGCCTGTCTCTTAGTTTTGGCTCAGGTCATGATCCCCCAGTAGTGGGATCGAGCCCTATGTCGGGCTCCGCACGACATGGAGCCTGCTTAGTTAGGATCTCTCTTTCTTTGCCCTTCTCCTCCTGTGGTGCACGTTCTCTCTCTCTTTCTCTCTAAGATAAAATTAATTTCATTTTTAAAAAATTTTTTTTAATGTTTTATTTATTTCTAGGAGAGAGAGAGATAGCGTGAGCAGGGGAGGGTCAGAGAGAGAGGGAGTCACAGACTGAAACAGGCTCCAGGCTCTGAGCCGGCAGTCAGCACAGAGCCCGACGCGGGGCTCGAACCCACGAACCGCGAGATCATGACCTAAGCGAAAGTCGGACGCTTAACCGACTAAGCCACCCAGGCGCCCCAAAATTAATTTAATTTTTAAAAGAGGAGGGTCTAGAGGTGGTGGGAGGAGAGCCTGGATATATGGGGGTGGGGGAGAGGGGCATCTGGAACAGACACGAACAGCAAACAGGAGACCCTGCACGGGAAGCATCTCACCTGGTAAAACCATTATTCGGCAAAGCTTGGGGGAGGAAGGTGACAGGTCCCGAGGGTGCCTGTGAGGTGGAGGTACCTGAGAACAGAGGCTGCCACGGGGGTTCTGGCAGACCCGATGGAGGGGCTGGGGAGCGAATGCGACACTGGCAGAAAACGGGATGCGCCGGGCCTCCGAGACGGCGGGAAGCAGGAGCGCCAGCACCGGCCTCGGCCTGGTTCCCTCGCTACAGACTGTCGCCCTCAGTGGCCTGAGCAGCACCAGCAGTCCTTGGACTTGACCTCCGGCCCCGCCTCGGCTGGGAGCCCCACCCACTCCAGGCAGGCTTAAACTCCCAAGAAAGGGCTCTGATTGGCTTTGCTCCAGTCAGGACCCGCCCCCCGACCAATCAGGAGTAGCCTGAGGGTGGTGTCCTATAAGGACCGGGGCACTGTGGAAACCGCGCAGTTGGGTGGGTAGGGGTGCTTTGAGAAGGGGCTGAGTTCGGGGCAGCAGATTGGTGGGTGCCCTTCTGAGGGAGGGGGCACATTTCCTGAGCGGTGGGAGACTTCAACCCCCATAAAATATTCTCACCCTCAACTCATAGGTGTAGAAGCCAAGACTTGCGGAGAGTATGGGGTGGCACAGTTCGTAAAAAGGGGGCTCACGGTCAGAGCCCCGGTCCCTGAGTGCCAAAGCCTGGGGGGCCCCGTGGCGCCCCTGCCTCATCTTTACAAACTCTCTTTTGCAGAGCCCCACGCCTTCTTGCGAGATCCTAAGGCCTTGAAGGCAGAGAGACCACACCAGATCTCTTCTCCCGTCCCCAGAGCAAGGCTTTTCTCCAACTTGAGTGCCCCGGGGAGTTTGCACCGTAGAGAAAAGTACAGCACACATTTCGTGACATAGATTTCACCCATGTGTGATGCAAGGTTGATCATGATGATTCGCAGAAATCTCCCCAGTGCTCTCTCTTTTTTTTAAATGTCTTTATTTTGAGAGACAGAGACAGAAAGGGGAGAGGGGCAGATAGGGGGAGACAGAATCCCAAGCAGGTTCCAGCTGTCAGCACAGAGCCCGGCTCGGCGCTCGAACCCACGGACTGTGAGATCATGACCTGAGCCGAAGTCGGCGCTTAACCGACTGAGCCGCCCAGGCGCCCCTCCCCGGTGCTCTTAATAATCATTGTCCTAAAGGCTGCAGGTGAGCGACAAGGACTGTCCCGGCCTGTTCACCTCAGCCTGATGTATTTGCATATTATTTGCCTGTTAGAGTTTACATGTGTCAAATTTGCATTTTCTTTATTACTATAGTATTGCATTATATCCCTCCAACTCAGAGCTGCAATCCGTGGCTCAAAGCTACTCGCTCCGGCATAAGCGTGGAGGTGCAATCAGACATATAAATTCTAGAACTCCAAATAACGTGATAAACATAAACGCAGGAGCAGAAGCGTGTGGCGCAGACAGTCACCGGTGTGTTCTGAGCAGCAAATCGCAAGTGCGATGTTTCCACAGAGCAGCTGGGAAAGGCAGGGGCTGATAGGTTGACAATGGGGAGTAGACACCGATTTTTTGGGGCCCATGGGTTCTGCCTCCCAGCACAGTGGCTGAAGCTTTGCCAGGAAGGGCAGCAGCTCGTTTTTGAAGAGGGGGCCGTGGCTTCTCCGCACACACCAATAGTGGCATTTCTGGAACAAGCAGAGAAGTCATTCTTTCCACTTCAGAACTGATCACTTTTGATGGCGAAAAGCAGACGAGATGTCCGAAGCATAGAGACGTCATTCAACGTTCCCTTCCTTCTAGCCAAGAAACGGGTCTGAGAAGTAGGGAAACCTTGGGGCTAAATTGTGACCCCCCCACCCAATTCATAAGTTGAAAGCCTCAGGATGTGATTGTATTTGGGGATAGGGTCTTCCAAGAGGTAATCACGTTAAAACAAGGTCATTGGGGGTGCGCCTTAATCCGATCTGACCCGGGATGTTATGAGAAGACGATAGGGCATGGACACTCACAGAGGTCAGGAAGACAGCCATCTATAGGCCAACGCCGTCAGGGGCGCCTGGGGGGCTCAGTCGGTTAGGCGTCCGACTTTCGCTTGGGTCATGATCTCCCAGTTCGTGGGTTCGAGCCCCGCGTCGGGCTCTGTGCTGACTGCCAGCTCAGAGCCTGGAGCCCGTTTCAGTCTGTGACTCCCTCTCTCTCTGACCCTCCCCTGCTCACGCTGTCTCTCTGTCTCTCTCTCCTAGAAATAAAAATATTAAAAAAAAAAATTTCTCTATAAGCCAACGCCGTCAGAAGAAACCTACCTTGAGGTCGGGCTTCCAGCCTCCAGAACTGGGAGAGCATACATTTCTGGTGCGTAAGTGTCCAGCCTGTGGGGTGCTGTGGTGGCCGCCCCAGGACACAAGCACACCACCCAAGACAGACCGTCAGATATTCCATCCAGAAAGTACAGCCTGGGCAGAATGCCTTAATCCAGACACACGGTTGGAGGTCACAGAATATCAATGACATACTGGGTGGAATGACAAAGAAGGCCACGCGAGGGGACTGGGAGACATTTTTGTCATTTGGACAAAACCACTGATGTCTCAACTCTCGGCCTTTCTCCGACAGTCTGTAGATGAGCGAGAAGTGCGTGGTGGCTGCTGTGTGTCCCTGAGAACCCAGGCTCAGGAAAAGAGATGGGGTGTGTGTGTGTGTGTGTGTGTGTGTGTGAACTGCCCCCTTTGTTTCAAAAGAGGAAAAGCCTCATTAACATCAGCTTTGAGGAAGCACCAAGCACATGCGGAATAAGAGGTTGTGCGCAAATGTCTTTCCAAGTTTCCGTTCCTCACAGAGACCTCTGGGGGCTCGACAGCGCCCTCCGGGCCTTGCTTCGGTGGGAGGGAGGTGGGGAAAGACAAAGAGACCGAACAGCGGCGGCAAAGCTGTGTCTTTTTAGCATGATGTGAGCCTCATTCTGGAAACTTGGGATGTGACCCCTTTTCTTCTGTTTTTTCCCAACAGTTAATTCCAATAAAAGCCATTTCCCTGATTGCAACTGATTTGAGAGCATGGTGTTCCTTGACAGTATTTTGTTTTGCATGGATTTGTTTTGTGGCCAAGGATCACAATTTTCATGTCAAGATAAGCAATGGGGACTTCTAGAAGATAGAAGGGTGGTTGGAACAAACGACTCTGTCACTGATGGTTTGGCTCTTGCGCAAATAATCTGTTAGAATCAAAGCAAAATCACGATGATTTTAGCTAGCGTTTCACAGAGACTCAATTTGTATGTGTCGTGCATTATTTTAAGCGCTTTATATTTTCAGACTCATGTGATCTTTAGAACGAGTGTTTGAGGTGGTGTTTTATCCGGGTTCCCAGGGGAGGTTGGTGACTTGCCCACAGTCACGCAGCTGTGAAGTCGGGATCCGGGCAGCACCCGGCCCTCTAGTTCCGCCACATGATGGCTACCCTTCGTTTTGTTTACCAGGCCGAGGATTACATCAACGACGCAAGTTATTAGCTGTATCTAAATACTGCGGCAGAGCTTGAAGAAACCCACCAGAGAGCCTTCGGAGTCTGCTGGCCCGAAACACCCATACGTCGGGACGGTGGCTTGTGGTCAATACAGCATCAGGGCCCCCACCGCAGGCAGTCTCCTGGGGAATCATCCTCAGCTTCTGAGCTCAGATGTGACCCGAGCCCCCAGAGGGCCCCATGTGAGTCAAGGTCTGGAATGCGTAGGGCAGGCCCCCAGGAAGGGCGAGCAGGAGCCCTGGTGGGCTGGTTTCTTCACCTCCAGGAACCTTACTTTGGCTCTTAAGATCTTTCCATTGATAGGATCAAGGGGGCGCCTGGGGGGCTCAGTCAGTTAAGCGTCCGACTTCGGCTCAGGTCATGATCTCACGGTTCGTGGGTTCGAGCCCCGCGTCGGGCTCTGTGCTGACAGCTCAGAGCCTGGAGCCTGTTTCAGATTCTGTGTCTCCCTCTCTCTGACCCTCCCCTGCTCACACTACCTCTCTCTGTCTTTCTCAGAAATAAATAGAACATTAAAAAAAGAATCCCCACGTCATCCAGGATAATCTCCTTTACAATCAGTCAGCTGATTGCTGGCGTTAATCATATCGACAAACTGCCTTCCCAGCAACAGGTACATTCATGTTTAATTGAATAACTGGGACTATGGTCCTGCTCCATTACATAAAACTGACCATCACAGGCCATAAGTCAACCTCAATGGCCTATGGGATTTTCCAAGTTAGTGGGAATGAAGATTTAGGGGATAATATGATCTAAGTAAGACCTAACATGCAGCCTAAGGATAACACAGAGGTGCTTAGGAGAAGACTTTCAACCCCATCAGCTCCCCTCCAACCCCTTCCCCATAGACTTGTTTTCCAAATGATTACTGTGACTTTTTTATCTTATTTATTTATTTTGAGAGAGACACAGAGAGAGTGCAAGTGAGGGAGGGGCAGAGAGAGAAGGGGACAAAGGATCTGAAGTGGGCCCTGTGCTGACGGCGCAGAGCCCGACGCAGGCCTCGAACTCATGAACTGTGAGCTCACGACCTGAGCCAAAGTCGGATGCTTAACTGACTGAGCCGCCCAGGCGTCCCCAGTGTTATGCTTTTGATTCTCATTTCCTCACCGACTAGCCCATTTGGGCACCTCTGCATTTGTTTGAAGACCACTTCCAGATTCTCCTTTGTGAAGTCATTGGCTCATCTCTTTCCTCTGTCATGTTGCTTTATAGGATTGTATATTCTAGATACAGACCTTTGCCATAAATTTCTACTGCAGATCTTTTCCCACTCTGCAGGTGACCTTTTTCTCTCTCTTTATGAACAGAAATTCTCGAATGTAGTGTCACTAATTCATCAGTCCTTTCCTTTACGTTAATGCTTTTTGTGTCCTTTTAACACAACTTTGCATAACCCAATTGATGAAGATAATTCACTATGCTTTCTCTAGAAGGTTTATTGTTTCGCCTTTCTTTTTTTTAATGCTTTTTATTTCTGAGGCAGAGAGAGACAGAGAGCGAGTGGGGGAAGAGCAGAAAGAGAGGGGGACATAGAATCCGAAGCAGGCTCCAGGTTCCGAGCTGTCAGCACAGAGCCAGACGTGGGGCTTGAACCCATGAACTGTAAGATCACGACCTGAGCTGAAGTCAGACCCTTAACCTACTGAGCCACCCAGGTGCCCCCACCTTTCTCATTTTTTTGATTCTCGATTCCCTAGGAATTAATTTCTATGTATGGTGTGGGGACTAGTGTCGAAATTCACTTCTGTTCCTATGGCTATCCTGTTGACTCAACACCGTTTATTAAAGGTATGTGTTATTGTTGTTATTGTTTGTTTTTGAACTCTTGCATTTTACTTCTTCATCTCAATAATTGTGAGTCTTCTTAAAGATGTACTTAAAACTGGGGCGCCTGGGTGACTCTGTCAGTTGAGCGTGCTGCTCTTGATTTTGGCTCAGGTCATGATCCCAGGGTCCTGAGATTGAGCCCAGTGTTGGGCTCCCCGCTGAGTGTGGAGCCTGGCCCTCTCTCCCTCACTGTCCCTCTGCCCCTGACCCCCTCTCCCCTGTGGATACATGTACTCTCTCTCTCTTTCTCTCTCTCTGTCAAAAAAATGTTGCTTACCACTGAAGGGCCACAGTGCCCGGACTGACGAGCAGGGCAGCTGACACGGCTGAGACCAGCCCTCTGCTGAGCCCGTGTGTGTGTGTGTGTGTGTGTGTGTGTGTGTGCACGCGCGCCTTCCTGCTAACAGCTCCCCCTGCCTACTGGCCGTTGCCATCCCCATTCCGCAGGGGGGGAGACTGAGCCTCAGAACTCAGGTGACTTGCTCCAGGCGCACAGCTCGTACTTCTGCGATAGAATGACGGTGATGAGCCTGTGCATTTGTGGGGAGGTTATAGTTCTCGGAGCACTCGGCTTCCAGAAAGGGCCCTGTGACTAATGCGCTGGCCCCAGCTGGCCCGGGGTTAAGAAGATGGGGCTCAGGGCCCAAAGCGGGAGACAGACCCACCAGAGTAGGGGACTTGCTCCCGGTGGTTGAAGCTGTGACATCCCGGGGTGGTTTCCTGGAGGAGGCGTGGACAGGCCTTGTGGGGTGAGTCTTCCTGGAACGCCGTCACCCAGAACACTGAAGGCGTTTTGGAAGTGGCATTTCGTGATCTCACTTAGAAAAACCCCACCTCGGGCCAGGAAAACCCAGACAGGGGTCACGAGGACATAATTGGTATTTAATCTGCTTGTCTCATCCATTTGGAGAGGGCGGAGCAGCAAGGGAATCTGCCAGAACTGACTGGAGCCAGATGCCCAGATAATTTGGTTACAGGGCCGTGCAGACAGACAGCCTGACAGGTGTCCTGCGAGGGCTGGGGGAGGGGACCAGGGGCTATGGAACTACAAGTCCCCATGGCTGACGGGTCACCCTGTCCCCCTCCATGATGCCCCCCTGGACTGGCCCCCGGGTAACCAGGGCTGCACGCTGAGCCTGCGAAGGCAGGATGGACGTCTTTCCTGCCTCTCGGATGAGGAAACGGAGGCTGTGAATGGCCCACTGGGTCCCTGAGGCTGGATGGCCGTGTGGTACCACAGCAGGCACACCCGAGGCGAGGAAGACCATGCGGTGGGGAGTCTGCTGTGCCCTCCAGCCCCTTCCCCCCACTCCTCCAGCCTAGAGGCACTGAAGGGCCCTGGCGCTTCTGCCCTTCCCGTCTCTCCCTGCCCCCCAGGGGGAGACCCAGGGACAGATTCAAGTCCAGGGAGCCGGCCTCTCAATGCAGCGGGACAGCACATGGGAGGCGCCGGCCACCCCCTCCCACGCATGTCCATGACTCAGGGAACAATTTGGTTCCCAAATGATTGATGCACCCTGGGCAGGGTTGTCCTTTGTCCTGCTTTCCTGGGGAGCAGTTTTTAAGTTGATTAGGGGACATTCCTATCTCCTGATTGTTTTGTTTTGTTTCAAATAAAAGGTCAAAGCGGCTTGGACTCGGGCCTGCAGCGCAGCCCTGCGGAGGCCTCCCACGGAGAGACGGTGGGGCTCCCACTCTCCACTCACCCCGTCCTTCGCCATTGTTTTGGGGTGGCCGGGGGGCCTCTTTCCTGGGAGGAATTTCCCAAGGTAGAATGTTGGCCATGGAGGGGAGGGGGGAGGGGGGCCCTTGCTCCTTCCTGCTGGGTCCGGGCCACCTGCACAAACCCAGGGTTGAGAAGAGAAGCCTGGCCCTTGGCTTTCTCACTGAGCCCTGGGGTCCTGGCACCCGGTCCCTCTTTGGCGGCAGCCTGGGTCTCCGTCCCCCATCTGTGAAAGACAAGGTCATCCGCCCCAGCTTGCAAGGCCGTGACAAGGGTCAAAGGGACCTGGATGCCATGGTCCCTCCCCATGTGTGTTCATGGTTCCCCCTCCTGGAGACTCATCCGTCTGATGAGCAGATGCTCAGAAGGCACTGGAGCCAAGCCAGCCCCCCACGGACGCTCCTGGCCCGGAGCCATAAACGAACGGCAAGAGCCCGAGCTCTGGCCGACGGGGGAGCAGCACTCATGACATTAGACTTTATGGTGCTGATGGACGGGCTCTCCGGGCGCCAGGCTGAGGCCATCGGTCATCAGCTGGCTGAATGCTTCCACCCGCAGGAGGCCGGGCTGGGTCTGTGCCCAGCCTTCGACAGAGGCAGCCAGGCACCTGGGGAGACCACCCAGAGTGACAGGACATGCTGGGGGACACATGTCATTCCAAAGAGAGAGGGGAGGCTGGAGGGTGCGCGGGCAGGAGCGGTGGTGCCCAGGACACTGGATGCTCTCGGGCCCTCACCCGCCAGTGACCGGCACCCCCACGCGCTCTACGGCCCTGCACCTGAGCCTTACAAGGAGCTCCCATCTGATCCGAAGAGTGGCCCTCAGAGGCCCAGGAGGCCCTACTGTGGGGAAGCCGGGCGCCGGGCTCACCTGGCACTGAGCCCCTGCCCGGCCCAGAGGCCTCCCGCACACGGAATGTGCGATGTGGCGGCCACTGAATGTATTTCTGCTCCAGAGGTGAAGTGATGGCCGAGGTCCCGCAGCTGAGGGCCGGGCCCCATGGGAAGAGACACGGTTGAACATTCCTCTCCCTGTGCCGCCCCAGCTGACCTGAGCCCCCGGGGCTGGAAGGACTCGTTTTAAACTCCAAGGGAGGGCTCGGGGTCAGCGCTCTGAGCGCCTCCCTCCTCCTCCACCAAAGACTCCGAACCTCCCTCTGGGCTGGGCGGACCCCACAGCTGCCCCAGGTTCATTGTCCCCACAGCCCTCTTCCATCCTCAAGAGGAGAAAGCAAAGGTCCAGAGAGGGTAATGGGCTTGGCCAGGGCCACACAGGATCAGCAGCAGGACTTGGACCCGAGCCCCCTGTGGCTGAGGACAGAGTGGGCCCAGCAGGCCATGGGGCCGGATGGTGATGTAAAGGGGACCCTACCTGGTGCAGCAGGTGGTAAGAGCCAGACACTGGGCTCACGGGGCTGGGAGGTTGCATGGGCAGGTCTCAGGAGAGGGCAGGGCTTGGGGTGACCCCTGCAGGCCCCTGTCCCTGCATGCTGCCAGGCTCTGAAGCCACAGGAGGTGGCCGTGACCAAGCCACAGGAGCTGCATGTGTGCGCACGGGGCCACGGGAGCCCAGAGCAGGGCTCTGCCCCTCACGGCTTTGTGGAAACATACCCAGGTTTAGATCATTCTTAGTTACTCTGCTCAATATATGTTGTGAATCCTGTATTTGTAGATTCATGACTTGCACCATTTCTAGAAAATTCTTAGCCATTATCTCCTCATTTGCCACCCCTCCTCCAACCCCGCCTTCTGGGACTCAGGTTAGCCTCTGCTACACCTTCTTCTCTCGGTGTCTCAGCCTCCTTCCCTCATTCCACCTCCTTGTCCCCATGTTTGTTAGTCTCTGACTTCCAGACCTTTCTTCATCACGTTCCAGTGGCCGCGGAGACCCTCTCCACTGAGAATTTTATTTTTAAAACTATATTTTTAATACCTACCATATCTATTTGGTTTAATTTAATATAATTTTAATTTTTTAATGTTTGTTTTTGAGAGAGAGAGACAGAGCGTGAGTGGGGGAGGAGCAGAGACAGAGGGAGACACAGAATCCAAAGCAGGCTCCAGGCTCTGACCTGTCAGCACAGAGCCCGACGCAGGGCTCGAACCCACAAACCGTGAGATCATGACCTGAGCCTGAGTCAGACGCTTAACCGACTGAGCTACCCAGGCGCTCGTATTTGGTTTAATTTGAAATCACCCTGACCACTGTGGATGGTCCCTTGGTCCCTGATCACTATTTTATTTCATCTTTTGTTTCTAAATATCTGGAACTTGGTTTTATATTCTGTATCTGATGTCGGCTCTCTGCTGTCGTTGGTGGGGGCGGGGAGTTATATCTAAACTCCCAGCGTGTTTTACTTCCACTGACTCATTCGTAATGCCTTACTTCTGTGTGCATGCGTGTGCGTGTGTGTGTGCGTGTGTGCGTGTGTGTGTTTTGTAAACTCTTACATTGCTGAACTTATCTGGGAATCCAGAGGGGCCCAAACCAGGCTTGCTTTCCCCCAGAGGGAGTTTGCTCTTGTTTCCGCCAGGGTCCTTACCAACCTGGGAGTCTAGAGCCCTCCAGAGATCTGAGCTTCCCGTGGGGGATGGGGTCTCCTTGCTTCTTTCACACCCTGTGGTTCAAGGCCCAAGGCTTCTCCAGGGTGTTGTCCAGTCCCCTCGGCACTCACTCCCCACTGTATCCTGTTCCGTGCCTGGCTCTGGCCTTGGCTCCTCTCCTAACTGGAGAATTTCAACCAGCAATTGTTTCCCGCACATACTTTGCTGTTTCCCGCCTCTGGGCCCTTGCTCGGGCTGTGTTTTCAGCCCGTAACACATTTCCCAGCCACTTTTCCTCTTCTTTCTCGCCAGAAAGCCTTCCCCAGCATGCCTTGCTGGATCAGACATCTCCTCTGGTCTCCTGTGTCCCCGGGACACACCACGCCGCCCCTGTCTGTTGACTGGCCTGTCCCCCTCACCAAACAGCGAGCCTCTGATATGCCAGGTCCCCAAGAGGCGGGACGGAGCCTGCTTGGAGGATTTGCTGAATGAATGAGTGAGTCTGCAAATGAGAATCCCTGGGCTGCTGACCGAGAATCCCGCGGCCCCACCCGTCCTCTCGGCAGCTCCTGAGCGTCCGGTCACACTGAGGGAGCCCGGAGCCAGCAGCCAATGCCCGGGAGTGGTGCGGTCATGGCCCACGTGGGGCGCGGCCTGGCTCCGTCCAGTAACCCGTGTGTTCCCATCAGCTGGCACCGCCCTGGGAGAATGGCTCCCACACGTGTCGGTCCCAGGAGGCCTCAGGCCCCAGTCGGTCTCACGTCCCTTCCTTCTGGGCTCTGGGGGCCAGGAGAGGCACCCAGGGGTCTTCGGTGTCTGGCCCACACAGCGGAAGTCCTCAGCCTGCTCTCCCCTGGGGATAGCCGAGGGGGCAGTGTCCGTCTCTGGGGCCCCCTCCCCCCTGGGCCTGGCATCTGACCCTTTCCCTGTGCGCCTCTGCTCTCTGCCCGTCTCTGGGCTTCTTCCCACAACGTCTCTCTCGCACTTTGTCTCTCACGCTGTGCCTCCCCTTGTCCCCTTACTGGCTTCCAGACCCACCCAGCCTCCAGGGATGCTCCCAGAGCACACCCCCCCCCCCGCCCCAGGCGTATGTGGATCCTAGGAAACTGGGGGGCAAACAGAGGCCAAACAATGGAAAGAACAGAGGTCCCAAGAGGAGGAGGCCGAGCAGGCCCCCTGCCAGGGCGTCCCCAGGGCTGAGCCTGAGCCTGGCTCCAAACGCCTGGCCCCCTCCCACCAACGGGGGCTTCCTGCCCCAAGCCCCAGGGAGTAAGTATGTCCATGGGGGCCCAGATGCCCTCTCTGGTCTCCGGGGGCCCCATGAGAGTCAGCCGGGAAGCCCCCGTCCCCCAGTCTGAGTGTCCCTCGCCCCAGACCCTCCCAGATGGCCATCATCCTGCCACACCAGGTGGCCACGCCTGGGCCTGCAGCGCCTTCCCGGCGGGGGAGGAGGAGCTCTGAGCAGCCCCCCGAGAGTGTCCGGGTCAGGGGTGTGCTGGCCCAGGGGTGCTGAAGGGGACCCGGACTCAGGGCCCCGCAAAGCACCCTGGGCCCACAGGGACGCATCTCAGCTGTAGGCCGATGGGAGCCCAGACGCAGGGCCTTGCAGATGGAGGTGGGGACAAGATTTTCGTCTTTCCTGGGGGTGGAAGGTGTCCCAGGCGGAACCTGGAAGCCTCTGGAGGTGTCTTTCTGGCCGCACAGGAGAAGCTGGACCCACGAGAGATAATGTCACCCAGTGAGAAAAGACCTGGAACTTTCTTTTATCCTGACCGGGGTGGCAGTGGGGGGCAGTTGAGGCCCCACACTTGCGGTGTGTCCGCCTGCCCCAGGATTTGGTTTTGAAGGAGTTCAGAAACGCTTGATTCTTCTGAGCTGAAGATGTGGCCGGGGCGGAGTGCCATGAAAGCGCCTGGCTCTGGGGTCCCCAACAGCCCAGGTTCAGCCGCTGTTGCTGACAAAATCCAAACGGTGGGAAAACAAGAAAGGGGTTTTTTTCAGGGAGGCCGCCCGGGGAAGACAGAGGGCTGTCATCCTGAAGCCTGGCTCCAAAGAGCTGAAAATGCTTCCAGGTTTATAGAGGGAGAGTGTGGGACAGAGGCGGGTGGGTGCATGCCGCTGGGCCGTAAAGGTCAGGTCTGTCACTGCCATGGGGTCAGTCACATGCTGGCTCAGGCAGTCCCTCCTGCTTGAGGGGATACTTCCGTTTTGTCACCGGATGCTTTGCCCGCCACTCTTTGCCCGAGTTAAGAGAGATGCACTGGAAAGAACTTAATCAACTAGAAAGTTTGAGGTCAAAACGGAGGTGGGTGAAGCCTTCTTTCTTTCCTCTTTTTTTTTTAGGATTTTTAGATTTTTAAAAAAATTTTAGATAGATAGCATGGGGCGGGGCAGAGGAGGGGCAGAGAGAGAGAGGGAGAGAGAGAGAATCCCAATCAGGCTCCAAGGTATCAGCACAGAGCCCAACGCAGGGCTCGATCCCACGACCCTGAGATCATGACCTGAGCCAAAATCAATACGCTCTGGGACCTAAGGGCCTCTTAGAACCTTCTTTTTCTTCTGAAGACTCCTGTATACACACTGATGTCCAAGTTCACAGGCGCCCCCGCCCCCCGCCCCCTGTCGTCCCTCAGAGAAGTCACACCTCAGATGCAACAGGACAAAACTGAACTCACTGTCTTTCTCAGAGCAGCCACTCCTGCCTCTATGCCTTTGCACAGGCTGTCCCCTCTGCCAGCGACGCCCTTCTACACCGACCTGCTGTGGACAAGAGGCCTTCGGTGCTTCAGGGCTCAACTCCAGAGCAGAGAGGGTCACTGTCCCCCTTGTAGATCAGACTTCAGCATCGCTGACCTCCGTCACCTCCGTCGAGGCCGGAAGTCCAGGTGCCCAGAGGGAGGCCTGAGCGGGTCGCTTCAGCCCCCAGTGCCCGTGTCCTCATTTGTAGAATGGGGACAGCAGCCCCCAGCTCCCCTGCCTCCCCTGGAGGTTGCCATTTCAAGTGGGGGCTGCGATTAGTGTCGTCTTCCCGAGGTACCAGCAAAGGGGTTGAAACCAAACCACTTACAGATAGAAAGGCACATTGAGCTGACTTTTTGGGAAAAGCTTCACTTCATTCATTCATTCATTCATTCAACACTGCCAGGTATCCAGTATCTTCCAGGCCCTGCGCTTGAATGGAGCCCAGGCCCTCCCTCCTGAAGCCCTTGGCCAGCGGGACCGAGAGAGGAGAAAGCAGCCCACGTCTCTGCTGAGTCGCCAGGGCCGGAGTGGGGGCAGGGAGAGGTGAGGCAGGGCCGGCCCGGAGGCTGACCCGTGCTGTCCCCACACCGGGACGCAGAACTGGAACACGGCCCGAGTTTCCTCTCAGACCTGCCACGTCTGGGCAGGGGCTTCCCTGGAATAGCCCGCAGCTGCCACTCCCCTCCCGGGGCCAGGACTGGGTGTTAGGGCAGAATAGGACTTCGTTTCTCAGAGTGGGGTTCCTGGATGAGCAGCAGCAGCCCTTGGAAACTGCTGGAAATGAGGCGGCTCAAAGTCCCTCCCCGGAGACCACTGAATCAGAAACTGCAGGGGTGGGGCCCAGCCGCCTGCGGGCTCTGGGGTGCTCTCCCGGTGCAAAAGCCACGGTGCTAGAGTCCCGATGCCCATCACGGGGACGCTAACAGATGTCGGGTATGGGCTGGGTGCTCCGCCTGTTCTCTCCGACAGGTGTTCCAATGATCGTGCGTCCGGCATTAGCCTCCGAGGAGGGACAGCGTCCCAGACTGTGGGCGGGGCCCAGGAGCATATTCAGCCCTGCTTAGGGCGCAAAGGCCCTTCCTCCTCCTGCTGCTTCTGTTCCGTGTTTCTTCTCCAAGTGCTCCAGGCCAGAAAGCAGCTCTCTGTGCTGCTGGATTGGTTCGACCAGTGAGGCACAGCCAGAGAGGCTGCCGAGGGGACTAGAACAAAGGAGGATGGCAGGGGCGCCTGGGGGGCTCAGTCGGTTAAGCGTCCGACTTCGGCTCAGGTCATGATCTCATGGTTTGTGGGTTCGAGCCCCGCGTCGGGCTCTGTGCTGACAGCTGGGAGCCTGGAGCTGCTTCAGATTCTGTGTCTCCCTCTCTCTCTGACCCTCCCCCACTTGTGCTCTGTCTTTCTGTCTTTCAAAAATAAATAAATATTAAAAAAAAAAAATTCCTTAAAAAGAAAGGAGGAAGGCAGACAGATTTGGGGCCACATCCCACATCTGGCGCAGTGACCTTGGGCGGGTCAGGGGACCCCTCCCGGGTTCGGTTTCTTTATCTGTAAACCGGGATGGTCATTTCCCCCCACAGAAGCTGCCAGTGAGATTGAGATCATAAGTAGAAGAGCCACTTCCACTTTCTTCCAAAACTTACCCAAAGTGACACAAAAACAGTGCTTTTAAAGGCACGACACCTCGGGGTGTGCCTGGGGGGCTCAGCCAGTTAAGCAGCTCACTTCGGCTCGGGTCGTGATCTCACGGTCCGTGGGCTCGGGCCCCGTGACGGGCTTGCAGCAGTCAGCATGGAACCTGCTTCAGGTCCTCTGTCCCCCTCGCTCTCAGCCCCTCCCCTGCTCGTATTCTCTGTCACTGTCTCACTCTCTGTGTCAAAAAATAAACATTAAGCTGAAAAAAGGCACAACACCTCCAGCACAGAACTAACAGGGAAGGAGATGGTGGTTACACTTTGGAAGCTGGAAGGCAGAGAAGAAGACTAACTCATCTAACAGACCCAAAAGCAGTGAACGCCAGGCTGATGTGGGCCAAGCCCAGGAGCTTCAAATCCAGCCAGGCTCTGCTCAGAAAGCAGGGGTGATGGTGCTTGGAAAGAGGGTCGATCAGGACCTCTGCTTCTAACTCTGTTGGAGAAGTTTGCATCGGAGTGATGGCCCGCTGAGATCTGGGAAAGCCAGTGCAGTGTGCAGAAGCCCCAAACCAAAAACACAAAAGCATCTGGTTGCCTGGGCAGGAAGCTGGGGTAGCGGCCCAGGCAGAGGCTGTGTAGAGAAGGCAGCAGAGCTTTTGACCATCTGGGAAGCTCAAAAGCAAAATGTAGAGCCTGGACAGTCAGGATCCCAGAGAGAAGGGAAGTTGAGGACAGAGCCCAATGTCCTCCCTCTTTCCCCCAGAGATTTGCAGATTTCTGAAGCCATACATACGGGACAGTAAGGGAAGAAAGACAGGCAGAAGCCTCTGGGGAGCTGAGCAGGGGTGGGGAAGGCAGGGAAGGGGAGGTTGGGCCTCTACATTGTCCGCCATATTGGGTAACGAAGGAGCTCAGCCCTTTGTCAAAGCAAGGACCCTTGTCCCTCCCGTCCAGCAGGGGCCGGCTAGGGATCCTTGTCCACTCCTCATTCCCTTTCCCTCGGAATGAGGGTCTTCTTCACTTCATACTCGTGTGCACTGGAAGTTCTGAGGTCAGATGCATGTCTCTTAGGCTTTGGACTAATCGCTTCCCGTGGCAGGTCCAGTAGTAAAATAAGAAATAAAAATAATGAGTAACAATATGGAAGACAGGAATGACATAATCAAGAAGGCAGATGTAAATAAGATTATTGAGGGGTGCCTGGCTGGCTCCATCAGAAGAATGTATGACTCTTGGTTCAGGGTGGTGAGTTTGAGCCCCCCACCGGGTGTAGAGATTACCTAAATAAATAAGCTTTAAAAAGATTGAGATGATTAAATCTTGTGCTCTGAAAACAGAACACACTTCCTTTTAGGCACCAGTGGGACAGTTGCAAAAATCTACTATGCACACTAACAGATCACAAAGGAAGACTTGATAAATGCCCTCACTCCAGGCTCTGAGGTGTCAGCACAGAGCCCAGTGTGGGGCTTGAACTCACGAACCGCGAGATCATGACCTGAGCTGAAGCCAGGTACTTAACCGACTGACTGAGCCACCCAGGTGCCCTGTCTCTATCTGTTTATATAAAGACACCTATCAGTTGGATTAGGGCCTGCCCATATGACTCTATAAAGGCCCTGCCCCCAAATACAGTCACATTCGGAGGGCCTGGGGGTTAGGACTTCAACCCATGAATTTTGAGGGGGACACAATTTAGCCCAGACTATAAACAACTCCGCCTCCCAGCAAAGGTCCTACCATCCAGAAAATGTTAAAGCCTCTTAAATAATACTTGGGTGGTAGTGTGTGTGTGTGCGTGTGTGTGTGTGTGTGTGTGTGTGTGTGTGTGGTGGGGGGGGGAATCAAATCCAAACTGCAGAACATTTAGAAAAAGACTGTAATAAAAGCACAGGCCAGAGCCTTTAGGATAAGGAGTAGAGCAGTGCCCTAGATGTATTAAAGGACAGGACCCATTTATGTTAACAAACCAGAAAGAAAGAATGAAAATCCATCATGGCACAGAGAGGTTAGGGAACATGCCCAAGAACAGAGATGTCTAAACTGCAGCGCCGTTTGTAATGGCCACCCCTTTCTTGCAAAAAAAGAAAAGGAGAGGGAGAGAGGGGAAGAAAGAAAGAAAGAAAGAAAGAAAGAAAGAAAGAAAGAAAGAAAGAAAGAAAGAAAGAAAGAAAGAAAGAAAGAAACAAGGAAGGAAAGAAGGAAGGAAGGAAGGAAGGAAGGAAGGAAGGAAGGAAGGAAGGAAGGAAGAAAGGGAGGGAGGGAGGGAGGGAGGAAGAGGGAGGGAGAACGGAGAGTAACAGGAAACCACCTGCATAACCATAAAATAGTAAAAGCAGGAGCCACCTATAGGAGTGAACAGGGAGCCACCTTGCCCAGTTCTAGAGAACTAAAGCCATGAATTAGCTTTTCTCCCATGCACCTAGGAAGGTACCAGCTGTGTCCCCTCACTGGGTCAGTTGAGAAAACAGAGCTCCAGACCCGTTATGTTTTTAGGAGAAAAAGCAAGATGCAGAACCGTGCACCAAAAATAACACACACACACACACAGAATATTATTTTGTGTGTGTATGTTTTAAGGATAGATATGGCTCCATCAGTTAAGCATCCTTTGGCTCCATCATGATCTTACAGTTCACGGTTTCGAGCCCCGCGTCAGGCTCTGTGCTGACAGCTCAGAGCCTGGAGCCTTCTTCGGATTCTGTGTCTCCTTCTCTCTCTGCCCCTCCCCTGTTTGCAGTCCATCTCCCTCTCTCTCAAAAATAAACATTAAAAAAATTTTTTAAAGGATATATATGCTTGTATGTGCGAAGAATATCTCTAAAAGAGTACAGAGAATCTGCTAATAGCAGCTGCCTCTGCAAAGGGAAATTTGGTAGCTGGGGATTGGGGTCAGAGGGGACTCACTTTCTCCTCCACACATTTTGAAGTCTGTTGCATATACAAGTATTACTTACCCTGATAAATCATTATATATATAGAGATAGATCGATAGATAGATAGATAGATGATAGATAGATATCGTTTTTATACTATTTTTTTTAAAGATTCTTAAAAAAATTTAAGTGATCTCTATACTCAGTGTGGGGCCCAAACCAACAACCCCAAGATCAAGAGTCACATGTTCCACCAACTGAGCCAGCCAGGTGTCCCTTGTTTTTTACAGTACTTTTTAAATTAACAGACTTTATGTTTTAGGGCAGTTTAAATTTGCAGAAAGTCTGGGCAGATGGTAGATATTCTTTTTTTTTTAATGTTTTATTTATTTCTAGGAGAGAGAGAGACAGCGTGAGCAGGGGAGGGTCAGAGAGAGAAGGAGTCACAGACTGAAACAGGCTCTGGGCTCTGAGCTGGCAGTCAGCACAGAGCCCGACGCGGGGCTCAAACCCGCGAACCGCGAGATCATGACCTAAGTGAAAGTCGGACGCTTAACCGACTAAGCCACCCAGGCACCCCAGATGGTAGATATTCTTAATCAAGTTGAGGACGTTCCATGCTAGGCTAGTTTGCTGAGGAGGGGTTGGGTTTTGTCAAATGCTTTCTCTGCAACTATTGATATGGGCATATGATTTTTTTCTTTAGCCTATTGATGTAATGGATTACATTAATCGATTCTTGAATGTTGGACCAGCCTTGTATACCTGCTGGTCAATGTATACAATACGTTCCACTCGGTCCTGGTGTATAATTCTTTTCATGCATTGTTGTGTTGAATTTGCCAATATTCTGCTGAGGACTTTTGCATGTATGTTCATGAGAGATATCGATCTGTTGTTTCCCTTTCTTGTAATGTCTTTGTCTGGTTTTGATATTAGGGAAATGCTGGCCTCCTAGAATGTTAGGAAGTCGTTTCCTTTGCTTCGATTCTCTAGAAAGGATTATAGATCATTGGTGTCACTTTTTCAAATGTTTGGTAGAAGTCACCAGTGAAACCATTCGGGCCTGGTGCTTTCTGTTTGGGAAGGTTGTGAGGAGACGTTTCTATAATCTTATAATTAAATCTTCATGAGTTGGGTTGTTTTGGGCAGGTCAGTGTCCTGTCCTTGGGCTATGACTTTCAGAAGAGTTTTTTAGTCTTTCTTTTTCTTTCTTCTCATATATGAGACCGGAAGGTCAGAGGACGTGGAGTTGGCTAATTTCCCTCTTCCAGGTGGGATAAGGTTCTGGTAAAGTCCTATCCTTTAAGGGCGGGCTTTACTACTAAAAGAGTTCAAATCACCCCCCTCCTTCCTACCAAATATACTCCCTTAGCACGTTGATTATGTTGAATTCAAAGCACTTGAAAAACAATGCATATGAACAGGGTACACTGTGACCTTCCCTTTTCCTTTTTTTATTTCCAGGAGATAAAATGCCCGTGTGAAAGATGCCTTCTCTGTACCAGGAGGAAGAAACATTCTTATCGTAAGACAGGAAGTTAAGACCAAGACAAATTTGCACAAAAATACATTGTTAGAATAACTTTTACCTTCCTTTAGTCTCCCCAAATATTTTAGTTACCTTTCCACAGTCACTGCTCCGTCTTCAACCTCGTATCTAAGCCCTTGGGCCTCATCATTCTTGGGGTCTTCATTTGTCTTGTGAGAGTCCCCGAGGACACATAAACACAATATGCTTTTCTGCTGCTAATCTGTTTTACGTCAGTCCCAGCTGGAAACCCTAAGAGAGCAGAGGAAATTTTTTCCTACCCGTGCACTACAGAAAGAACAGAATTCTTGTGATATATTTCAAAATACGGTAAAACCTGGGTTGGTGAGCACAATTTGTTCCGGAAACACGCTCATAATCCAAAGCACTTGTATAGCTAAGTGAATTTCCCCGTAAGAAACAATGGAAACTCCGATGATTCATTCCACAGCCCAAATCTTTTCTATTAAAATGATTACAAAACTGTAATATAATATAGTATTAATAAACTTTTGTCATAGACTACATTTAATATAACTGGCCATAAGACAGAGGGAAGGGTCTAGATCTGCAGGCAGCCTGACCTAGAGTGAAGCAAAGCATTTCTAAGCTGATTCTTGGGTGGAAAAGCAAAGGACTGTCCATAGGTGCTTGGAAGTGACAGTGCCATTTATGGGCACCTTCCAATGTTCTGAAAAAACACTGATTTCTGCCAAATACCACGGCCTGAGACCTAGCATCTGAGCGTGAGAGACCATCACCCAGAGAGAGAAGAGCCAAAGGCTCAGTTGTGACCATGTGACATTTGGCGTCACATACCACTCGTATTGCAAGACGTCACTCGTTTATCAAGTTAAAACTTATCAGAGACGTTTGCTCGTCCTGCGGAACCCTCGCAGAACAAGTTACTCGCAATCCAAGGTTTTACCTTGGGGGGGTTTACCCCTTTCCCTGCCCAAAGCTCTGCATGACAGTGTGGGGTCTCCTGAAGTTTTTATCTCTCGAGCTTGTCTACTCTGAGCTCTGGCAGGCGCCAACCGCGGTGGAGTCTTCCTGCAGCCCCAGCTCCGGCTGCGGGCTTTCGCTCCGAGGCAGCCCTGATCTGTATCTGCCTTTCTCCCCAGTCTTTGGGCCCCGGGTTTGCCCCGTGACCCCAGTCCTCGAACGGATCTGGGAAAGGTTGTTGATTTTCACTTTGCTCACCTTTTTCTTGCTGTGACATTGGAAGTGATGATCTCTATGCTCTATGTGCTGCTCTGGAAATTGAACATTCTCATTTTCTTTAAGAGGGA
Source organism: Hyaena hyaena (assembly GCF_003009895.1). Classification (NCBI taxonomy): domain Eukaryota; kingdom Metazoa; phylum Chordata; class Mammalia; order Carnivora; family Hyaenidae; genus Hyaena; species Hyaena hyaena. The sequence continues at coordinate 3,202,513 of NW_024080636.1, read as the reverse complement.
GAAAAAAAAATCCCAGCGCTCTTAAGGTGGATATTTGGCAACTCTCCTGTGTCCTTGGAACCCTGGGGCCGCTCAAGGCTCTGTCCAGGCATCCATCCCTACACTCCGACTGTGTGTCTCCAGCCCAGAGCTCCGGCTCCAACGTCCATCCGCCTTTGGCTTCCCACCTGGATGTCACCAGTGCCTCAGTGCATCTCAGACACACCCCCTACTTGAGCGTATCCTGAGTCCCCCCCAAAACCAGCCACAGCCCAGACTTCCTATCTCAAATGACAGGCATCCAGGGGCCCAAACGTCCTTCTAGCTGCTTGCCTCCCCTTGCTCCATACCGCCTGTCAGCCCCCCGGGGTCCCGTGGAATCTGCAGCTAGACAGTTCGCCCTCCGCCCCCTGCCCCCCCAGCACCCGGGGGGGGTGCCTTAGAGCCATCTCGGCACCTCTCCTCTGCGTTGCCTCATGGCCTCCTTATCAGCCCGTCAGCACCCCCCATGCTTCCCACTGCTGACAGAGAGAGCTGCCCCCACAACACTCGCCGTGTCCCACCGTCCAGGCCTCCAGGCCCCCAGGTGTGTGCAGGATAAACTCTACACTGTTTCTCCTACGTCACAGCACTAGTTTCGATGGCCTGGTAGATGCCCTGTCTGCCGCCTAGAATCCCCTCCCTGTTCCCAGCATCCACCTCTTCTTTATAAAAAAAAAATTTTTTTTTAGTGTTTGTTTATTTTTGAGAAGAGAGAGTGTGTGCAAGCAGGGGAGGGGCAGAGAGAGAGGGAGACACAGAATCCAAAGCAGCTCCAGGGTCCGAGCTGTCAGCACAGAGCCCGACGCGGGACTCGAACTCCCAAATGTGAGATCATGACCTGAGCCTCAGTCAGACACTCAACCAGCCAAACCCCCAGGCGCCCCAGCATCCTCCTCTTCAGAAGCTGCCTGCTTCCTTTCCTGAGCAGACCGTGTGCCCTTGCTCGCGCCCGTGTCAGACCCCAGCAGGCAGGTGAAGGCAACATCTGCCCATCCGTCTGCCCCCCGCCCATCCTGCCAGGCCCAGCTCCGATCTACTCCCCTCCAGGTGGACTTCCCTGCCCTCCAGACCTGAGTGAGCATCAGTGCCAGCAAACTGACCACTCGCTCCCCTGATTATGGTGTTTGCCAGTATCCAGGGTGCAATTACTCCCGTCAAGGCCAATGTCACGTTACTAGCGTGACCTCCATGAACACGGGTTGGGAACGGAGGCCCCCATTGGCTCCAGCCCACATCTGGTGGACGAGCCTCTCTGGACCTGCATCACACCTCTGTCCCCCTCCGTCCAAGGACTGGTCACAAGGTAATGCTAAAATCAAACCAACTTCGGGTGGCCCGGCAGAAGGACAGAGTAGCTCTGCCCCCGAGCTGATGCTGTCCCGGCTGTGTGACCTGAGCTAAGTGACCCAGCCTCCCTAAGCCTCTGATTGGCCATCTATAATTTTACTTATTAATGAATTAATTAATTGATTCATTAATTTAAAGTGTTAGAGGGAGAGAGAGAGCACATGCAGGGGAGAGATGCAGGGAGAGAAAGAAAGAGAATCTTAAGCAGTCTCCACACTTAGCTTGAAGCCTGACTTGGGGCTTGATCCCACGATCCTGGGATCATGACCTGAGCTGAAATGGAGTCAGACACTCAACGACTGAGCCACCCAGGTGCCCCTGATTTGTCATCTATAAAATGGTGGAAATCACATGTTCTCCCTAAGCTTGCATAGAAATTAAATAGATGTAAACACTGTAAAGTCCTGTTAAGAAGCTCAGGGGTCACACAAGGGTGGGGGAGGCCATTCTAAGGCTGAGGACAAGCAAGGGCAAAGGGAGAAGCGGGAGGGAAAGGAGGAGCCCCTTGGTTGGAGGAGCCTGTAAATCCAGGGCTCGGAGGCAGACGGGAGCGCCAGGAAGGTGGGCTTTGGAGGCCAGTCTAACAGGGCTGAACCTCATCCTCAGTCCCAGGAGCTTTGGGAAGTTCAGAAGGAAAAATTGCACCAGATTTCCTAGAAGCAGGAGACCCGTCAGGGGCTGCTGGGAGTGGGCGCGGAGCTGGCCGGGAAAACCCCTTTCAGAGTCTGGGGCTGGATGAAATGACAGAGGAGGGGGGTGGAGGCAGGAGTGTTTATTTTTTTCCCCAGAGACGGGTTGACAGCCTTGGGTATCTTGGTTATCGAGCTAGGAGGCGAGAGGCTCATTAAGCATCTGGGAGATTTCCTGATGCAGCCAAGAGTGGGGGAGAGCTAACCTGGGGAAGAGGCTTTGATGAAAGAAGCCAAGGTTGGGGCGCCTCGGTGGCTCAGTCGGTTAAGCGTCTGACTTCGGCTCAGGTCATAATCTCACAGTTCATGGGTTCGAGCCCCGCATCAGACCCTATGCTGACAGCTCAGAGCCTGGAGCTGCTTCAGATTCTGTGTCTCCCTCTCTCTCTGCCCCTCCCCTGCTCCTGCTCCGTCTCTCTCTGTCTAAAAAAATAAATAAATAAAAGTAAAAAATAAAAAAAGAAAGAAAGAAGCCAATGTCTATTGCACTTGCCCAGGGGAAAGCCTTAACTTCAGTTTAATCAAAGGACTTCCTCTGAGCCCGCAATCACTGTCTGCTAATCCTTTTTGGCAAGACTCACAACCCTGTGTAATCCGGGGCCTCGATACTCAAAGAGCAGACCTGGGAGCCCCTTAGAAATGCAGACTCATGGGCTCAAGCCCAGACCTGCTGCGTGAGAGTCTTCGTCGTAACCCGTCTCCCGGGCAGGGTCCGCACGGTGGGGCTGGCGCAGCGCTGCCTTAAGTCTCACGTGGCAGCTCCTTGTCCATCTTGTCTTTTCTAGAACCTCAAACACTGTGGGTGCTCAGAAGGGGAGGTTGGGCCTCTGGCTGGCTGAGGGCCGCTGTATGGGGCAGAAGGGGCAAGCGTGTCTGAGAGACAGAGTGGGGGGTGGAGGGGAAGACAGTCCAGACTTGGTGCCCAAGGGGGTGATGGGGGCGGGAGATGGGGGCCCAACTGGTTGGAAAACTGCCGTTTCCAGAGGTTGGACAGATAGATGGTGGCTCTGGGAGCTTCTGCGTGGGCTGGACGGGGGCTCCGCTTTGGAAGGAGGCCGGGGTACCACGGAGGCCAGGCCACGTGCCCAGGAGATGTCTGAGGGGGCCTGGAAAAGGGCCAGGGACCCCAGAACGGATGGGATGGGTGGAGAATGAGAGTCCACCACAGGATGACCAGTCAGAGGTCAGGAGGCTAAGAAGCACAGAGAATTTATGGTTGACAGCCAGATGCCACCAGCAAGTTGGAAAGGCAGCCTGCAAACCGCCCACTGAGTTTTGCTGATGGAACGGACGAGAGACCTGAGTCCCCGGAGGGGACAGCGGACTTCCTTCCCTAAAGTTCTCAGATGTCATAAGCGAGACTCAGAAATCCAAGTCTTCTGGAGTATTCCAACCTCGCTTACAGACTCGATTAAGTAAGTCCTTGTCAGCAATTTGAACGGTAATTACAGATTTCTCAAGGCGAGGTCCAAGAGCAGCTCTGTCATAACGTTTATACTTAAAAACTCTTCTGAAATGTCAAGGCCACAGGCATCATTTCCATCCTTGCTTTTTTGTTTCTTCTTAGGGTTTTTTTTTTTTTAATGTTTTTTTATTTATTTCTAGGAGAGAGAGAGAGACAGCGTGAGCAGGGGAGGGTCAGAGAGAGAGGGAGTCACAGACTGAAACAGGTTCCAGGCTCTGAGCTGGCAGTCAGCACAGAGCCCGACGCGGGGCTCGAACCCACGAACCGCGAGATCATGACCTAAGTGAAAGTTGGACGCTTAACCGACTAAGCCACCCAGGTGCCCCTCTTCTTAGGGGTTTTGCTATACTTGTTTTGCTTTCTCCCTGGGGCTTTGGTGATGACATTGGATACCGTCTCCTGTTTGTGACCATCTCCCAGGACAAGCTGGGGTCACTGGATCTGGATGTTTAACTGCAGTGCTCAGCGGGGACATGGCCTTAGCTGCCCCTCCTGCTATAAGACTTGGCTAAGTGACCACTGTGGACATTCTCTGTGACGCCCCTTCTCTCGGACAAATGATGGTGGCCCCATGCGGTGCAGCTGAAGGAGCCTCTAACAGCCCAGTGGTTCTGTGTGGTTTTGGGACTCCCCAGAGCCAGAAAGTTTATATTTTTTTAAGTTTATTTCTTTATTTTGAGAGAGAGAGAGACAGAGAACACACATGCATGCACACATGAGAAGAGCAGAGAGAGAGGGAGAGAGAGAGTCCCAAGCAGACTCCACGCTGTCAGTGCAGAGCCCGACGTGGCGCCTGCGCTCTTTCAAACTATGAGATCCTGACATGAGCTGAAATCAAGTCGCTTAACCAACTGAGCCACCAAGGCGCCCCGTTTTTCCTTTCCTGATGACACAGATAAAGTCCACACCTCTCTCTAGTTTGTTAACAACAACAATAAAACAAAACAAAACAGAAACAAGACCAACACGTCCCAAGTTACGAAGCTCAATAAAAAATTCAAACAAGTCGCAGGGCAGCCATCTTTCCAATTCTCTTGGAAAGCTTTATCTTGATCTTTCTCTTCTGGGTATCGTTACAGCCCTGACCTTCCACAGAGTGAATGTATTCACGTTGACTAAAATTATTTCAATTAATAATTTTTGAAGGTCATATTATTACAGCTTGGCTCGCATTGGGGGAGACTTAATCCTCTGCTCCCCGAAAACTTCTGCGGGGAGGGACGTTCTTTCCTGGTCACAACAGAGCATCCTGGACCATTCTTGTTTTATTTTCATGTTCCCGAAGTCCTGGTTTCCTTTCGTGGAGAAGGTCTTCGAGGGCCAAGTCTGGGCACTGAGGTGTCCTTGAGATGTGGCGGTGGTAGTCAGAGACTCCTGTGGCTTTCAGGACATCCTGATCAGAAACGGAGTCGGAAATACTTCTCCCTCTCCTCTCTTCTTTTTTTTAATGCTTATTTATTTTTGAGACAGAGAGACAGAGAGCAAGCTGAGGAGGGGCAGAGAGAGAGGGAGACACAGAATCCGAAGCAGGAGCCAGGCTCTGAGCTGTCAGCACAGAGCCCGACGCGGGATTCAAACCCACGAACCGTGAGATCGTGCCCTGAGCTGAAGTCAGATGCTCAACCGACCGAGCCCCCCGGGTGCCCCGATATTTCTGTATTTTTAAGATCGTAAGTTTACAGTAAATTCTTTCAGTCTGTGGTTTTGTTAACAAAAGTTAACAGTACTATTGTTGACCCTGTAGGGACAAGTCACTGTGACACCGGCAAGCGCCCCCCCACCCCCACCCCCACGAAGGGGACAGGAAGCAGGTGAGAACAGGCACGGGAGACCAGCAAGGGAAGGGTCACAACAGGGTGGAGATGAGTCTTTTGAGAAACCAGGCGGAAGGTAGGAGAGAACTGAGGTCACGTGGTAAAGGCAGGGGGTGCTTTGCTTTTTGATTTCTCGTCCTTTCTGTGAAGGTGGGGGCGGCTCCTGATCGCTTACCGGTGGAGCAGAGGTGTCCACAGCGAGAGCTGAACCACCTCGGATCCGTCTGCGTCAAAGGAATAAAGAATCCAGCTGATCTGATTAAACCAAACTGTTAACGGGGAAGCCTGAGGGCCAAGCAGTTCAGGCCAGGGGACCAGAAGCTCCAGTGATTCCCTCGTTCTCCCTGGGGGCTCTGTACAGATGGGTAAACTGAGGCCAGAGCAGGGCTCACATATGGGCTCTTCCATCCCCCCACCCCGACTTCCTCCATGCCCTGGCCTCAGTTTCCCTAACAGCCAGGCTAGGGCAGACGAGAGGGGTTTGACCTCAGAGTCTGCCCAGGGCTTGGGGTGAGGCAAACTCAAGTCCCAACCTCTGTCCACCTTGACGCGCTCTGTGAGCTGGGTGAGTTCCAATTCGGCCTCAGTTTCCTCATCTGTAAAATGGGGCTGGTGACTGCATGATCTCAGAGGGCTGTGAGGTCAAGCCAGCCGCTAGGAGGGGATGGCTCGTCTCTCCTGGGACAGCGAGGAAGAGCTTGTGGGGCTGGGGGCAGCCTGAGAAGGGGCTCCGGTAACAATGGCATTTCCTCTCATCCTTCTGCTCAGGTCCAGAGGCAAGTCTTTTCCAGGTGCTGGCCTGTCTTTGATACCTCTCTACACCTGTGAATCTCACTTTCTAATAAGGGGGGGGGGGCCAGCCCCTAGCCAGGCAGTGGGGTCCTCAGAGCCTTAGAACATTGTTTTATTATCATTTTTACTGTTGCTTTCTAGTCTGGGTTAGAAATAGTGGTGTCCTAACTAGGGCAGTAATACAAAGTTTCCTTTTCAAATACATTTATTGAAAGGGCGCCTGGGTGGCTCAGTCCGTTAAGCGTCTGACTTCTGCTCAGGTCATGATCTCGCAGTTCTTAGGTTTGAGCCTCACAAGGGGCTGGGCTGACAGCTCAGAGCCCGGAGCCTGCTTCAGATTCTGTGTCTCCCTCTCTCACTGCCCTTCCCCCACTCATACTCTGTCTCTCTCTCAAAAATAAATAAAACATTTAATCGTTTTTTTTTTTAATATTTTTATTTATTTCTAGGAGAGAGAGAGACAGCGTGAGCAGGGGAGGGTCAGAGAGAGAGGGAGTCACAGATTCTGAAATAGGCTCCAGGCTCTGAGCTTGCTGTCAGCACAGAGCCTGATGCGGGGCTCTAACCCACGAACCGCGAGATCATGACCTAAGCGAAAGTCGGACGTTTAACCGACTAAGCCACGCAGGGGCCCCTAAATAAAACATTTAAAATAAAAAGATACACTTATTGAAATGAAAAGGGCAATATGAAGAATAAGGACTGTGGGGCGCCTCGGTGGCTTAGTCGGCTGAATGTCTGACTCAATTTTGGCTCAGGTCATGATCTCTAGGTTTGTGGGTTCAAGCCCCACATCGGACTCTGCTAACAGTGCGGAACCTGCTTGGGATTCTCTCTCTCCCTCTCTGTCTGCTCCTCCCCTGCTCGTGCTCTGTCTCTCTCTCTCTCTCTCAAAATAAATAAACAACCATGAAAAAAAAATTAAAAAAGAAAGAAAAAGGACTGTATCACCAGTGGTGAAATCATACAGGTTCATTCATTCTACATGTTTGCTGAGTTACTCTGTTCCAGACACTGTTCGGGGAGGAAGACAGAGCAGTGAACACGTCGGCCGGACCCCCTGCTGTGTGGAACTCGCATTCCAGAGCAGAGGACCGGCATTAAGATAAATGCATAAGTGGGGCGCCTGGGGGGCTCAGTCGGTGAGCGTCTGACTTCTACTCAGGTCATGATCTCTTGGTTCGTGAGTCCAAGCCCCGCGTCAGGCTCACTGCTCTCAGTGCAGAGCCTGCTTCGGACACTCTGTCCCCTTCTTTCTATACCCCCTCTGCTCATCTTCTTTCTCTTTCTCTCTCAAAAATAAATTAAAAACATTTAAAAAAAATTTTTTAATGCAAAAGTGAAACATGAAGCGTGTCACATGGTGGTAAGTGTGGGGGGGGGCGGGAATCAAGGAGGGAAGGGCGTGGGAGTGCAAGATGCTCGGGTCTGGCTTGAGACAGGGAGGTCAGGGAAGCCTCACTGAGAAGCTGACATTGAACCTGAAGCAGGTGGGGGAGAGACAGAGCCTCGGAAACACCTGGGCAAGGCTGCTCCGAGCAGAGTAGCTGTGAGAGCAAAGGCCCTGGAGAGGGTGAGTGCCAGCAAGGAGGCCGGCGGGGCCGGCCAGGGTCCTCGTGGAAGCGGTGAGCCCAAGGTGAGGCAAGGGCAGGGGCTTTTCCTCTGAGTTTTGGGGCCTCTGGAGGGGCTGGGGCCGTGGAGGGATGTGGTGTGACCTCCTTGTACCATCGTCCCTCAGGCTGCTCTGGAGGGGGTGGAGGGGGGGAGAGGGGGAGAGGGGGGGACAGGCCAGCGGAGGAGATCCCTGGGAGAGGCTCATGACTTGGACAGGGTGGGGGTGGGGTGAGAGGTGTCCAGATTCTGGACATATTTTCAAGGCGGATCAGATAGAATTTGCTGTTGGAGTGAGTGTGGGGAAGGTGAGTGGTGGGCACGGAGGAGTCAAGGTTTGGGGCCCAAGTACCCGGGAAAGGGACCTTCCTTAGCTGACGTGGGGAAGTCGGGGGACCGCGTGGGCAGAGATCAGGCCACTGTCCCACTGTCCGGGGCCTTGTGAGGGAGCAGCGAGCAGAGTGTGTTGGGGAGAGCTCTGGGCTGCGGCCTCGTTTGGGCGTCATCAGCAGATAGATGCGACAGCATCAAGGTAAAGAGTGGGGAAAGGAGCAGAAGATCAAGAGCCCGTGGAAACTTCTGGAGGCTGGGGAGAAAGGGGAGCCTGAGAAGGCGGGGACCCAGCCAAGTGCGGGTCTGGGAGGCCAAAGAGGAAAGTGCTGCAGAGGACAGGGAGCTGCTGGGGCAGGACCGGGGACCAGGACCAGCCTCCGTGTGGCTCCAGTAACACACGATGCCCGATGCCCGCGGCGCTGGGGACCCAGAGGGACCGCGTTGGTGGGCTAGTGGGGGACGGGTGTAAGGGATAGAGGAGCGGAGAGGCTGGAGACCGCGAGGAGGGAGAACTTTTTCTAGAAAGGGAAACACAAAGGTGAGGCAGCAGCGGGGGCGGCGGGCTTCGGGGGCCTGGAAGGGGCTCCCATGTTTGGGCTTTAAGACAGACTGATGGACGGATGGGGAGGGTCAGCCCCGGGAGAGACGCAGGGTCGTCAGTGTGCGCTTGAAGCGGGAGCTTGTGGGCAAGGGGGGGGGGGGGGGGGGGGGGGGGGGGGGGGGGGGGGGGGGGGGGGGGGGGGGGGGGGGGGGGGGGGGGGGGGGGCAGTCACTGGCTGAGGGCCAGGCTGGGCCCAGAGGACCCGCGACGACACACCGAGTGGGCGGTGGGTCCCCGGGAGAGTGGGAGGGGCCAGGGCGCAGCGGCGGCGGCAGCATCGGGGACCCGCGGAAGTTGTGAAGGTTCAAGCACGTAACTGAGATTCGGTAAAACGCCGGGCAGGGCCGGCACCGCCTTTAGCTCGGGTCACAGGAGGGAGGTGGGGTGGGGAGGTTAATGCATATATTCTAGGCCCGGTTCCGGTCCTGGCGCTGCCCCTTCTCAGCTGCATGACCTTCAAGTGACAACCGTCTGAGCCTCAGCTTTCTCATCTGTGCAATGGGGCAATCGGATTACAAACCCCTAGGGTAGGCGGCCGGGAGGTCCGCACCTGCGGTCCAGCCACGGCGCCGGGAGCGGCGGGGACGCGAGGGCCGGGGAGCCGGGACCCAGCAGGGGCGGCGGGCGGGGCGGCGCTGACCACGCCCGGGCCGGAGGGGCGGTGCTCCGGCCGCCGGACTCGGGGCTCTGCCTCCCGCCGCCGCCCCGCGGGGCCAGCTCGTCCGCCGCCGCCGCTGCGGGAGCCGGAGGTACCGGGGACCGCGCGCAGGGGCTCCGGGGTGCGGCCCCGGGCGCGGGGGCGCAGGGGGGCCTCGGGGTGGGCCGCGGAGGGGCGGGGAGGGCTCGGCCGCCGCCCGGGCCACCTGTTCGGGAGGGAGAGCAGCGTGCGCACCGACCGGGCGCGGCGGGGTCCCCAGCCAACTGCGCCCCGAAGTTGAGCGCGGCGGCCGGCCCGGGAGCGGGGCCCGCGAGCGGAGGGCGCGCGGCGCCCGGGGGCCCTCGGAGCAGCCCCCTCCCGGGCCCGGCTCCTGCGCCCGCCGAGGGGGCCGAGGGGGCGGGAAGCCAGGGGCCGAGTCCCCCTGCGCGGCGACCTGGGGCTGGGGCGCGGCATCGCCGCGGGAGGCCTCGCCCCTGGCCCCGGAGGGGGTGCGGCTGGGAGAGGGGCGGGAGCGGCGGGCTGGAGGGGATACTGCCGGGAGTGGGGGGACGGGAGGGCGGCGGCGGCGATGGTGGTGCTGAGGCTTCGGAAGCGCCCAGGTGGGGGAAGGGCCCTGCGGGTGGCGCTTCGCCCCCTCCCTCTTCTGATGGGAAACCCTGAGTGGTACTTGCGCTGTGCCGGGGAGAGGCTCTGGCAGGGAGATCCAGGCTCCGAGCCCACTGCCCTTGTCTGCTCGGGGAGCCCCCTTGCCTCGGTTTCCTCATCTGACACCCTGGAATAGAAGTTCCCACCTCCTTGACAGACTCAGCTGAGCCCCCGGCACTGAGAGGGTTAAAAGCCATCTCCCCTCACCCACCCCTTCTCAGGAGGACACCGTTTCTGGGATCCTGAATGATTGCCTGCTCCACGCCGGCCACTTGGGGGGGTCACCCAAAGCGGACCCACATTGGCCAGGGCTGCACCCTCCATACCTAGGCCGCTGGCGTGTTCCTACACCCTAGGGGGTGTCCCCCAGTCAGGCCCAAATACAAAAGGGAAGAAAAGGAGGAGCCAGGTGGAATCTTCTCCGGGTTCATCTTCCTCCCAAACTTGTTCCCAGTGTGTCACGTGCACGTCCCTGCTTGTCTGCCCAGCTCCACAACAGAAATTCTTAAAAATGCGTCTCTTTTCCTTGTACCCATGGAAGCCCTTTTAGCTGCCTAAAGGTCTAGGTTAAAGGGTCCAAATTGGGACGAGGGCAGAGTAAGACGCAGTGGCTGCCAGGGACGTTTGAAAAAAGACAGGAAGATGGGCAGATGAGAAAGGGAAGCTTGAAATGTGGAAACAGCTCTTCCCTTCTCTCTCTCTCTCTCCCTCTCTCCCCCCCCCCCCCACCCACTGGCTGCTGCCCCTCCTGGCTCTCCCTCCTGGCAGGGGGGCAGGGGGGAGGGGTGGGAGCTCACAGCTCCTGCTAAGTGCCCCTCATTGTTCCACTCCTCTTCCAAATTGGAAACTTCTGGAAAGAAGGAACCTTGCCCAGCCCGGCACGTAGTAGGTGCTCACTAAATGCTGCTTGAATGAATGAACTGTAAGAAATAGGGAGAAGATTCCATATTTGCATCACCTAGAGCTACCTACTCTTCACATTCGCCATTTTGCCAAACTTTTAAAAAATACTGTTGAACGTATTTGAATATATCTTGTCTGTATGAAAATTTCAAATTCCTCACCTCTTTCAAACATTTTTTTAAAAAATATTTTTCAACACTTGCATATGTTACATCATATTAGTTAATGGATCGCATTTGAAATTTAGGTGCTTTTCAGTGTTTGGCTCTTTGGGATGATGTTACGTTGAACTTTTGCATTTATACATTGCCGGCTTTTTCCTGGAAAGAGAATTACCTGATAGTCACCTCATCTGATGTATAGGAAGGGCTCTACCTAGGGCCCAGTTGGCTCTGCACAGGGCCTGGACCATTCATACTTTCTCAGGCTGTGAGTTTGCATTTCTTGTTATTTCCTAGAGGTGAAATTACTCCGAGTCAAAGAGTGTGAATGTCCAGAATCTTTGTGTGCTCCCCCCAACCCCAGTTTTTAAAAAAGAAAAATTTTTAATGTCTGTTTATTTCTGAGGGACATGAGAGAGAGAGAAAGTGCAAGCAGGGGAGGGAGAGAGAGACACAGAATCCAAAACAGGCCCCAGGCTCCAAGCTGTCAGCACAGAGCCCGATGCAGGGCTCGAACTCAGGAATGGAGAGATCGTGACTGAGCCAAAGTCTGACGCTCAGCCAGCTGAGCCATCCAGGCACCCCCCACCCCCCAGTTTTATTGAAATATAAATGACACACAGCACTGTGTACGTTGAAGGTGTAGGGCAGGATCTGGCATTCATCAGTTGTGAAATGGTTACCACAGTATGTGTTTCTTATTCATTTGTTTGAGCTCATCAGTGAGGTGTTTGTCCCTTATTTAGTCTCTTAGGGGCAGAGACCTCCTCCCAGGTTATCATTTGGCTTTTATTTTTGCTGTGGCTGGTGTGTGTTCTTGAAGGGCACATTTCTTACTTTTATTTTACTTTATCTGTTTGTGTGCTTTTCGATAAAGGAGACTTGGCTGCACTTATGAGCTGATGGGAAGGAGCCAGAAGTCGGAGTGGCTGAGTCCCGGAGGAGAGGCAGGTCCATACATGGAGGTCTCAGAGGATGCGGGAGGTAGGGGTGTCGAGGGACCTTCTGAGCTGGTGAGGGGAAGGGCTGGACCGACACCTTATGAACTGGCTTTGGTCTTCATGTAGAGCCAGGTGGAAAAGCTCAGGGGAGAGAAAAGATTCTGGTCCTGAGGCCCCCAGCTCCCCAGGCTATTTGCCAGCCTCATCCACCGGAGTCCTCCCTGCTTCTCTGGGAGGAAGCAGGTGTTCTCACCTCACTCCAGTTACAGACTGGGGGGAGGGAAGGTGCCTTGTTCAGGTTCAGTCAGCTGAGGAGTGGCAGGGATGGGTTCAAAGTGGACTCTCCCAGCCTTAACTGCATGCCCTTGAGAATCGCTCTGCCCTTCGCGCCTCCATTCCTGGTAGATATCAGGAAGCTGTACCATCTTGCTCCGGGAGTGAGTGTCCTTTCCTCTCTCGTCTGCCTCTGTGTTCCCTCTGGGCAGATCCCAGGGGAAGCTGCGCTGGCCACGGGACTAGAAGAGCCCCTCCCCTTCTGGTTAGTGCCCGCACACTCTCCCCTGTGCCCACGCTCTCACCCACCGGAGGCCGACTCCAGCAGGACACGTAGCGCGTTCTGGAAATCACACCAGTGAGAAGTCTGAATGGGCCAGTGGGGGCGCTGGGCACCCGAGGCACACGAGAGGGAAGCAGAAGTGACCTGCTTCACATTCGCCCAACAGACTTGATTCGAAAGAACAGAATCCGTTGTCCCAGGTGTAGACACAGAGCCCAGAAAGGCCCCCACCCCGACTCTCCAGTTGTCTGTGGTCTTCATTTGCACCTTCCACTGGGTCTCCAAGGTAACCTCCTGATGCTGGCGGACAGGCGTCCATGGACCGAGCCCTTACTAGGTGCCAGGCACTTTGTTACCTGATCTTTTCTAACCCCCTCAGTCATCCTGTGCTGTTCTTCCCATTTTACAGATGAAGAAACTAAGACTCAGGGTTAAGCGCCTTTCCTTTATTACAGGGAATTTGAGCCTCCAGCGCCAAAGCTCTCCCAGGTGAGCGTGGCTGGGCCACAGGCAGACCCCTTTCACCTGGCGAAGGGGGTTTGAACCCCAGCGATGCCTCAGTTCCCTCAACTCTTAAAACTGTAGTGGATGGTAAAAGCACGAGCCACACAGGTCTATCCGGGGGATTAAATGAGTTACCATATGAAAGTCACTGTGACTTGTGGCTGCGCACAGAGTCCTCAGGAAATGGACACTATTGTTATTACTAACCACATAGCTCACGCCCGTCACAAGAGAGCGGGTCAGAAATGTCAACACAAGGGCGCTCACCCCTCCCTGTGCCGAGGGGCCGGCAAGGTGGGCAAAGCCACGACACCGGAGAGAATGTGGACCTTGTAAAATGTTTCTGGAGACCCGTCAGCGATCTGCATCTGCACCTGTAAATTACATTTCCTTTGACCCCAGAGGCTCGTTTCTAGGAATTCATCCTCCAGAAGTAATTAAGGATGTGCTCAAAGATGGGAGCGCTCAGATATTCTCCACGGTGCTGTCCGCAAAAGCAGAAAGATGGAAACCACGTTCCCAGCAGCCGGGACAGGAAGTCGGTGGAATGAACGATGAAGCCATCATGGGGGTGCAGCCGCATACGTCCTGACCCCGGGAAGTTAGGCTTCCGAGCTGCGTTTATGGGCGTGAGAGGGCAGCATGTGGGCTTTCGAGTGTCTCTCTTCCGGAACCGTTTGCATGCCCTTGCACACACCCAGCTCGATGAGTCTTAGGAGATGTGTCCCGTTGCATATCCGGGTTGAAAATACAGGTATTTTCTCAGTGAGAAACACACCAAAGTGTAGATCTCCTTCTGTGTGTCCGCGGCTCTGTGCAAACACTGCTCTCTGCCTGCGAGGGCCCTGTGGACGGCGGGTCCACGGAAAGAGCGCCCCAGAACGCTGACGTGGGCCCTCGGGGTGCCAAGGTCACTGGAAGGCTGACTATGTCCCGTGCCTTCGCCTCAGGTCTTTGCGGAGGTTGCGCTACTGTCTTCAGGAGAGAGCAGAGCAGGAGGTACCTGGCTGGGTGATGACTGTCCACGTCCCCTTCCCCCCCCCACCCCGGGACACGTAGAGACAGCACCCAGGGGCGTGAAGACACAGCTCAGGTTTAACGTCGCCCATCACCCTTGCAGCCGGCATTTGGGTGGACTCTTAGCAAACAGTGGCTCTTCTTACCTATTGTGGTTCGGAGCTTGCTGGGCAGGGGTGGGGGTGGAGGGACCTTCTGGGAAGCCGGAAGCACATTTTACAGAAACTTGGCATTCCCGGAGCCTGGCGGGTGTGAGCAACAGAGTTGATTTTCCTTTCAGGTTTTTCCCGTCATTGTCCAGGGCTCCTGGAGCATCAGGATGGCTTTCCTTGATCCCTCCGCCATCACACATCCATGGTACACCTGCTATGTGCCAGGCCCGCCCCTCCCTAAGTTACTCACTGTCATCTACAGACTTGGGAAAGCGGGCGGCATCTGGCTCAGCGCCCGCCTGCCCCTGCTCCCCGGATACTCTGAGGCCGAATTCACCCTGGCCATTCCCAGCAGGACTCCCCCGGGGCCCTGAGGGTCTGCCCGCCATCGAGGCTGCGGGCGAGCCCAGGGTTTGGGGTGAGGGCTGCTCACATGAGTGCCCACTGTGCGCCAGCGTGCGCAGCACTGAGACCCCAGCCCACGGCCCACGGTGGGAGTGGTGCCAAAATCCAGGCAGCTTCCTGGAGGCGGCCTGCTCTGCTGGTCTAGGTCCGGAGAGACTCACTGGAGGAAGGGCTGTCTGAGAATTTGGGGCAAACGTAGCTGGGTGCAAATCCTCCCTCCCACGCTTACCAGCCCCCCGGCACTGGGAAGGTCACCTTTCCTCTCTGTCTCTTCATTTTCTCATATGTAAAATGGGGCCGTAGTGGTAGACACGAAGACGCAGGAAAGAGTGAATGGGAGGGGGGCGGGGGGGCCGCCTGGGGGGCTCAGTCGGTTGAGCGTCCAGCTTTGGCTCAGGTCACGATCTCGCAGTTGAGTTCGAGCCCCACGTCGGGCTCTGTGCTGACAGCTCAGAGCCTGGACCTGCTTCCGATTCTGTGTCTCCCTCTCTCTCTGACTCTGCCCCGTGCATGCTCTGTCTCTCTCTGTCTAAAAAATCAATATTAAACATTAAAAAAAAATTTAGAAAACAAGTGATCGGCGCTTGGCAGGATGCCTGACGCGTGGCACGTTCCTGGCAAACGGCAGCTCTTCCCACGTATTACGGTTGAGAGGTTGCCGGACAGGGGAGGGCGGAGGGACGTTTTGGGGAAAGGAAAGAGCATATTGCAGAAGACAGGAATTCCCAGAGCCTGATGGGTTGAGCAATGTGGCAGAGGTCAGCTGGGCTGGGCTGGAAGTTGTGGGTCTGGAGACGGGGCAGGGGCTGCGGAGGGGAAGTGCCCGCAAGGCACGGGCGTGGGGTGGGGAGTGGGGGTCCAAGGTGGAGGACAGAGTCCTGAGCTGGGCTGTGGTCACAGGGCCGACAAGGGCAGGAGAGATGTGTCAGAAAGGCGTCCTAAAATCGGCAATCCCCCTGCGTCCCAGCCGTATGCCTCCCTCGCCTCTGGATTATCCCCAAGAGCCTCGTAATTGCTTTCTTGGTGCCACATGTCTCCCTTGGTTTCATCTCAAAAAGCATCCAGATCCTAAAGATCTCTTTAAGGTGTAAGGCGCTTGGTAGCCCCTTCCTCCTCAAAATCTCCCAATGGCAGCGATCCCAGTCACAGAGACCGATCCTTCCGGTGGCCTTCAAGACCCCCATGACCCCCTCTCCTCATGATCTCTCTGACTTCCTGTCCTTCCTCGCACCTTGCTTACTCTGCTATTCCATCAATACCTCAAGCACACGTGCCCCAGGGCCTTTGCACTCACTTGATTTCCCTCCCTGGACACTCTCCCCTCCCAGATAGCCCTAAGGCTTGCCCCCTCACTTCCTCCAGGTCTCAGCACAAATGTGGGCTTTTCAGAGAGCCCAGACCCCGCTGGTCTGTGTAAAGTAGCACCCCTGCCCCGGTCCTCAGTCCAGTCTTCCTGCTGAATTTTTCAACAGAGCACACGTTATCACTCGATGTATTTCTTTCTCTGTTAATTTTCTCCCACTAGAATTTCAGCTCCATGAAGCCAAAGATCATCTGCTTTGTTCACTGCTGTCTGTATTTCCAGACCCTGGAGTGGGGGCGGGCACATAGTGGGTGTTCAAGCATTTGTTGAATGCAGGATCAGGGTACTGTGTGTGATGCCAAGGGCTGGAAGGGTTTCTTTCCCCGAAGACCTTTCGTATCAACTTGGGCAGGAGCTCTCTTATCTGTGAACTATCCACCCTGTGGCCTTATTATCCGCCCTTGCTCTTGGCCTGACACCAAGGGGCAGGTGGCCCTGGAACGCTGTGTCTAGAGAGGTCAGTGGTGGCTCTGGGCAGGACCGGTGCTGGAGAAACCAGATTTGGAAGGTCTTTCTAGAAGGATCCATAGAGATTGTCTTTTGCAAGCTCTTTTTCTCACAGATGAAGGAATTGAGGCTCAGAAATAGTAGGGGAGGTCATGCTTCCAGAACACAGAGCAAGTGCGGAGAAGATGGAAGCCAGGTCCCTTGCACAGGTAACGTGCTATCAGCACAGACTGTTAAGGATACCCAGTATGGGCAATGCTGTGATGTGCGCACTGCCTGGGGCAGGGCTTGACTGTTCTTCGCTGCCAATTATTTTTCATCTTTAATACAGTAAAAAAGGAAAAAGTGAAGCAATGTGGAAACTTGCTTCCAAGGAGAGTGAACTCTAGACTCTTAATTCAGGACAGCGTTTCTTTCTTTCTTTTTTTTTTCTTTGTAAGTTTACTTATTTACTCTGAGAGACAGTATGTACGAGTAAGAGAGGAGCAGAGAGGGAGGGAGAGAGAATCCCAAGCACACCCTGCGCTGGCAGCACAGAGCCTGATGTGGGGCTCGATCCCACAAACTGTGACGTCGTGACCTGAGCCGACATTGAGAGCCAGATGCTTAACTGACTGAGTGACCCAGGCGTGCCCAGGCCAGAATTTCTAAATGCCTTTTCCGTGGGCATTTCCTTTGCAGGCATGATTTTATTTTTCATGGATTGGAAGATTTGATCTTGTTAAGATAACACTTCTCCCCCAATTGGCGTACGCATTCAGTGCAATCCCGATCCGAATGCCAGCAGCTTTTGGTAGAAATTGATCAGCTGGTTCTAAAATGGACACAGAAGGGCCCCTGGGTGGCTCAGTCGGTTGAGCGTCCGACTTTGGCTCAGGTCATGATCTCGCGGTTCGTGGGCTCAAGCCCTGCGTCGGGCTCTGTACTGACAGCTCAGAGCATGGAGCCTGCTTCGGATTCTGTGTCTCCCTCTCTCTCTCTGACCCTTCCCTGCACACACTGCCTCTCTCTCTCTCTCTCTCAGAAATAAATAAAACATTAAAAACTTTTTTTAATGGACACAGAAATACCAAGGACCTATAGTAGCCAAAACAATTTCAAAAGAGGACAAAGTGTACGAGGAATACGTGATGTCAAGACTTAACGATAAAGCTGCGGTTATGAAGTCCGTGTGGTCCTCGCCTAAGGGTAGACCTGTCGTTCAATTACAGAATACGAAGTCCAGAATCAGACTCGCACTTAAACAGTGGATTGACTTTTGCCAAGAGTGCCAACGTAATTCAGTGTGGGAGCAGACATTTCCAGACGACTAACCGTCCCTACGGAAAACTATGAACTTCGATCTTCCCTGACACCACACACAAAAATTAACAGAATGTATCGTAGACCTCAGTGCTAAAGGCACCAGTTTGGCTCAAAGCCAGGCATGATTTTATCTGCTGAAGAGTTTTCTGCTACTTGTACCTCTGTGATCTCTGGGCATAACAAGTGACCAGTGCAGAGAGCTCATGCACCCCCTGCCCCCGGGCACTGAAGGGGGGGGTCTTTGTAAGTGCGTGTGTGGACATGCCCAGACAGCAAAGGCAAAGGAATCCAGATTCGTGCTGATTTATGCTGCCTTTGAACTGAGCAGAAAGCCCAGGGAGGGTGACTTCACGCTGCTCCGGAGAAGCCAAGCCCAGGCAGCTCAATCTTCAGTCCAGCCTCCAGTGCAGAGCGGAGGTGACCCTGGCAGGGAGGGGTGGCCTCGGGAGGAGAGGAGAGGCCTAAGACTTGGGGGCAGATCTACCTACGTTCACAACCTGTCTCCCAGGCTTCCAAGCCCTGCAGCTTTGGGGAAGGTCACCTTTCCTCTCTTGGGACCCGTGAACACTCAGGTACTTTAATGTTGTGCACTGCACAACTTATTTTTTTTTTTATTTTTTAAATGTTTTTATTTATTTCTGAGAGAGAAAGAGAGAGAGCGTGAGCAGGGGAGGGGCAGAGAGAGAGGGAGACACAGAATCTGAAACAGGCTTCAGGCTCTGAGCTGTCAGCACAGAGCCCAACGCGGGGCTCGAACCCACGAACCGTGAGATCATGACCTGAGCCGAAGTCGGTCACTCAACCGACTGAGCCACTCAGGCGCTCCTCAGGTACTATAAATGAAAAGTCAAAGGCATGCGACCTTAATTTGTAGCCACAGACGGTGAGGCAGGGTGTGTCCAGTAACACTTTCCACCAGCTGTAATCTGCATCCACACATGGCTTACGCTTTGCAAAAGCCATTTCCCTGGATTAGTTTCCATATCTTATCTTGGCTTTGTGGGCAGGTTAGGGATCATTTACTCATTCGTTCAGAACATACCTGTATATTGAGCCCCCCTACTCTGTGCTGGGGTCCGCGCTGGCCACGAGGGATGCAACGATGAGTCAGAGGCCTTGATCCCTGCGCTGTGGGAGGCTGACATTGTTTCACGTGGTATCGATGTGTAATCAGTGCCTTCAAGAAAGACCTTGGGTTGTTTTTCCTCGTTTGCAATCGAAAACAAATCTGTGACCTGAACAAACTGCACTTATCTGCAGATAAATTCACAGACCGGGATTGCGGGGTGAAAGGGTTCTGATAGATTCGGTTGCCCTCCACCACCGGACTGGTACCGTTCCACACGCCTCCCTGGTTCCTCGCAGCCTGGCCAGAGGAACGTGGTGTGGACGTTTTGGATGTTTGCCAATCTGACAGGTGAGAGATGCTATCTGAGTGTTTCGATTTGCATTTCTCTTACTTACAGAAAGATCCTCGCTCTTGCTGACAGATCAGGGGTCATGTTTTGCATGTTCATGAACTGCCCTTGCTCAGCCTCTTTTCTTCTGTGTTGATGGTCGTTTTTCTCCTTGATTTCTGGGAGCTCTTTAGAGGTTAGGAAAATTGGACCTTTGGGATCCGAGGGGCACAAAATTATCCCACATTGTTACTTCTACTTTGACTTTCCTGATGGTATTTTGGGGGAGGACCCGGATCAGTTGGCATTTTCAAGGAGTCAAGTTTATTCATCTTTTCTTTTATGGCTTCCGGATGGATTTCCTACAGAATTAAGAAAACTTTCCCAACTCTGAAGTTATAAAGGAATTCACCCATGTTTTGTTCTCCATGTTTATGGCGTTTATTATTTTACGTTTGGAGTTTATCCTGAGGCATGTTGTGAGATGTGAAACGGGCTTCCACCTGCCCAGCACCTTAGAAGACCCATTTTGCTTTACTGATGGAAGCTACTGCCTTTACTGGATGTGGGGACACTTCATTATTGCTGTGATAGATTTTGTTTCATTGCCCTGTTTGTTCGTATGCTAAGACTGCATTGTTTTTGTTTTCTGGTGTGCGTGTGTGTGTGTGTGTGTGTGTGTGTTCAAGACTGCATTGTTTTAGGGATGCCTGGATGGCTCAGTCTGTTGAGCATCTGACCCTTAGTTTCGGCTCAGGTCATGATCTCATGTTCGTGAGTTCGAGCCCCGCAAAGGGCTCTGTGCTGACGGTGTGGTGTCTGCTTGGGATTCTCTCTCTCTCTCTCTCTCTCTCTCAAAATAAATAAGTAAACTTAAAAAATGTTTTTAAAAGACTGCATTGTTTTAATTACTGAAACTTTATAGGAGCATGTGGGTGGCTCAGTCACATCTGACTCTTGATTCGGCTCAGGTCATGATCTCATGGTTCATGAAATCAGCACAGAGCCTGCTTAGGACTCTCTCTTCCTCTCTCTCTGCCCCTCCCCAGTTCGCACATGCACACTTGCACTCGCTCTCTCGCTCTCTCTCTCTCTCTGTCTCAAAATAACATGGGGGAAAAAAGAAACTTTATAGTATGTTTTAATAATCTAAAGAACTTCCAGTCCTTCCTCATTTTTCCCTCCTTCTCAGAGTTTTCCTCTAGGTCTTTGCTTGTTTATTTTGGTATATGAACTTCAGACTCAATTGTAAATTCCAGAATCACATATGCATCTTTGTTTTTCTTTCCGTTGCTTGAGGAGACGTATCCAGAGAAAGGTTTCAACAGCTGAGGTCAAAGAAATTACTGCCTGTGCTCTCTTCTAGGAAGTTTACGGTCTTCCCTCTCGGTCTTTCCTACATTTCAAGTTTATTTGTGTGTTTGAAGAAAGCGATCCAGGGGCGCCTGGGTGGCTTAGTCAGTTAAGTGTCTGACTTTCGCTTAGGTCATGATCTCGCGGTTCGTGGGTTCGAGCCCCGCGTCGGGCTCTGTGCTGACTGCCAGCTCAGAGCCTGGAGCCTGTTTCAGTCTGTGACTCCCTCTCTCTCTGACCCTCCCCTGCTCACGCTGTCTCTCTCTCTCTCCTAGAAATAAATAAAACATTAAAAAAAAATTAAAAAAAAAAAAGAAAGTGGTTCAGTTTCATTCTTTTGCATGTGGCTGTCCAGTTTTCTCAACATCGTTTATTGAAGAGACCGTCTCTTCCCCATTCTTTCTTCCTTTGTCGAAGATTCATTGGACATAGAAGCACGAGTTTATTTCTGGGCTCACTGTTCTGTTGCATTGATGTGTGCGTCTGTTTTCTGTGCCGGAGCGCGATACTGTTTTGATGACGACAGCTTTGTAGTATATCTTGAAATCTGGGATTGGGATCCTGCCACCTTCGTTCTTCTTTCTCACGATCGCTTTGGCCACTCAGGGTCTTTGGTGGTTCCATATGAATCTTAGCATTATTTGTTCTAGTTCTGTGAAAAATGCTGTTGGTATTTTGATAAGAATTGCATTAAATATATAAAGTGCCGTGGGTAGTACAGACATTTAACAATATTGGTTCTTTTGATCCACAAGCATACAATACTTTTCCATTTGTTTGTGTCATCTTTCTTTTTTTTCATCAGTACTTTATAGTTCTCAGAGTACCAGTCTTTCACCTCCTTGGTCAAGTTTATTGCTAGGTATTTTATTACTTCTTTAAAAAAATTTTTTTTATGTTTATTTTATTTTTGTGCGAGAGAGAGAGACACAGCATGAGCAGGGGAGGAGAAGAGGGAGAGACAGACGCACCAAATGTGAAACAGGCTCCAGGCTCTGAGCTGTCAGCACAGAGCCCAATGCGGGGCTTGAACTCATGAACCGTGAGATCATGCCCTGAGCTGAAGTCAGACGCTTACCCGACTGAGCCACCCAGGCGCCCCCCTTTGGTACAATTGTAAATGGGATTGATTTCTTAACTTCACCACTTGCCGCTACTCCATTATTTGTACATAGAAATGCAACAGAGATTTCTGTATATTAATTTCTGTGTGTCTTATCGCTTTACTGAATTCATTTATCAGTTCTCATAGTTATTTGTGGGTTTTTTTTTTTTTTGAAATCTTTAGGTTTTCTCTATATAGTATCGTGTCATCTGCAAATACTGAGAGTGTTTCTTCCTCCTTACCAATTTGGGTGCCTTTTATATTTTTTTCTTGTCTGGTTGCTGTGGCCGGAACTTCCAGTCCCATGTTGAATAAAAGTGGTGAGAGTGGACATTCTTGTTACTGATCTGAGGAGAAAAGCTGTCAGGTTTCCACCGCTGACTATGATGTTAGCTGTGGGTTTTTCATAGATGGCCTTTATTATGTTGAAATATGTTCCCTCCAAACCTACTTTATTGAAGGTTTTTTTTTTTTTTTATCATGAATGGATGTTGTACTTTGTCAAGTGCTTTTTCTGCATTTGTTGAAATGATCCTATAGGTTTCATGGTTTCCTTTGTTAATACGATGTATCGTATTGATTGATTTTTTAATATTGAACCACCCTTGCATCCTGGGAACAAATTCCACTTGATTGTGCTGAATGCTTTCCCCCCTACCCCTCCCAAAGATTTTTTTAAATATATTGTTGGATTCAGTTCGGTAATATTTTGTGGAGAATTTTTGCATCTATGTTCATCAGAAATATTGCCTATAGTTTTCTTTTTTCATAGCATCTTTATCTGATTTTGGTATGAGGGTAAGGCTGGCCTCATAAAATGAATTTGGAAACTTTCCTTCCTCTTCTGTTTTTTGGAATAGTTTAAGAAGAATAGGTATTAGAGGCGCCTGGGTGGCTTAGTCGGTTAAGCGTCCAACTTTCGCTTAGGTCATGATCTCGCGGTTTGTGGGTTCGGGCCCCGCGTCGGGCTCTGTGCTGACTGCCAGCTCAGAGCCTGGAGCCTGTTTCAGAGTCTGTGACTCCCTCTCTCTCTGACCCTCCTCTGCTCACTCTGTCTCTCTCTCCTAGAAATAAATAAAAAACATTAAAAAAAAAAAAGAAGAATAGGTATTAACTCTTTCTTAGACGTTTGGTAGACTTCACCTGTGAAGCCATCCTGTCCTAGACTTGTGTTTGTTGGGGGTTTTCTTGGTTGCTGATTCCATTTCATTGCTGGTAATCGAGTCTTTTCAGATTTTCTCTTCCTGATTCAGTTTTGGAAGGTGATACGTTTTTAGGAATTCATCCACTTCTTCCAGGTTGTCCAATGTTGGCATATCATTTTCCATAGTACTCTCGCATAATCCTCTGTATTTAGTGGTGTTGGTTGTTATTTCTTCTCTTTCATTTCTGATTTTATTTGAGTCCTCTCTCTTTTTTTCTTGATGAATCTAGTTAAAGGTTTGTTCATTTTGTTTTCAGATTTTATGAACGCTTCATCAGCTCTAGAAAAGAGAGTATGCTATTATTAAGATAGAGAGTTTGATATCATGTAGAACCTTGCTGATTATTTTATTTACATCTTCTGAATTCTTATTTGTATTTGATCTTTTTATTACTTGGGTTAAGAGTGGCAAGTTAAAATCTCTTATTTGCGGGGCACCTGGGTGGCTCAGTCAGTTAAGCACCCAACTTCAGCTCAGGTCATGATCTCACAGTTTGTGAGTTCAAGTCCCATGTCAGGCTCTGTGCTGACAGCTCAGAGCCTGGAGCCTGCTTCGGATTCTGGGTCTCCCTCTCTCTGCCCCTCCCCTGCTTGCTCTCTCACTCTCTCTCTCTCTCTCCCCCTCCCTCAAAAATAATAAACATTTAAAAAAATTTCAATCTCCTATTAGTGTGTTTCAGTCTATTTATCATAGCATTCTATAATTTCTAATTCCTGAAAACTGCTGCAGTGTTATTTGGTATGTTGTGAATTAGACCTTTTAGCATTATAAATGATCCTTCTTTGGCTCACTTAGTAATGGCTGGCTTGAATTCTCAGTCTGATATTAAGATTATGGCCCCAGCTTTCTTTTTGTTTATATTTGTTTTTATACTTTTGCTCTTTCTTTTACTTTAAACCATTTTATTTTTTTAATGTTTTATTTTATATTTGAGGGAGACAGCATGAGCAGAAGAGGGGCAGAGAGAGAGGGAGACCCAGAATCCAAAGCAGGCTCCAGGCTCTGAGCTGTCAGCACAGAGCCTGACGCGGGGCTCGAACTCACAAACCACAAGATCATGACCTGAGCCGAAGTCAGACGCTCAACTGACTGAGCCACCCAGGCGCCCCTACTTGAAACCATTTTAAAGTGTCTATCTCTTAAATACAGGATGGAGTTGGGTTTTGCTTGGGATCTAAATAAAAACTATTTTTCCTGCTAAAGATAAGTGAGGTAAACTTATTTATATATACTGATGTGACAGGTGGTTTCTTTTCTTTCTGTGTATTATGTGTATATCTTTGTCATGTGGGAGGTCTATATTCTTTATTCTTTCACTGTGTTTAAAAAAAAAAATCCTTCTAGGGACGCCTGGGTGGCTTAGTCGGTTAAGCGTCCGACTTTCGCTTAGGTCATGATCTCGCGGTTTGTGGGTTCGGGCCCCGCGTCGGGCTCTGTGCTGACTGCCAGCTCAGAGCCTGGAGCCTGTTTCAGTCTGTGACTCCCTCTCTCTTGACCCTCCCCTGCTCACGCTGTCTCTCTCTCTCTCTCCTAGAAATAAATAAAACATTAAAAAAAATCCTTCTATATTCAGGAAAGCTTGTATTTTTGTTCCAGTGGCTACATTTATATTGACACCTTTATATAACACTCTTAGTTTCTTTTTTTGTTAAATAGTATCTATTGTTTCTCTTCTATGAACAACAATAAACTTAACTCGTTTCCTCTTTCTTGTTCCCCTTTCTCTTGTTACTGTGCCATTTCAGCTGATACTGTACTGAGTGATTAAGGCATATCTTCTCTCAGTTCTAAAGCCTCTGGAGGGGCGCCTGGGTGGGTCAGTCAGCTAAGCGTCCAACTCTTGATCCCAGCTCAGGTCATGATCCCAAGTTTCATGGGTTCGAGCCCTGTGTCCGGCTCTGTACTGATCGCACGGAGCCTGCTTGGGATTCTGTCTCTCCCTCTCTCTCTGCCCCTCCCCTGCTCGCGCGCTCTCTCTCAAAATTAGGTAGATAAACTTAAAAATAATAATAAATAAATAAAGCCTCTGGAAACTCTTGGTCCGGTGGTGGTCATGACAGGGTCATTGCCTAGTCAGGCAAGGACATAAAAACCCAAACTTGGACGAAAATTCTGGAGACAGCAGGGAAGTGCTCTTAAGAAATGCTGCATGGCCCCCTTGATGACACAAGAGATGGGACTGTGGGGGAGGGGGGAACATGGGCACCGGTGTCTCTGACTTGCGGTCATTCACAAGAATCAGGTTTTAACTGCAATGAAGTTTCAGGGGCACCTTACCCAAGTTATGTCACTTATTTTCCTTCTTATGTATGCACGGGGCGTGATGGGTGATTTTAAAACCTGACTGAACCATTTTTTCAAGATAAAATTCTACATGATTAAAAAGGCAAAGTGACATTGTTTCATTGGCAACAGTTTAATGTTTTTAGCCGTACGTAACATAATGATGCATCTTATTAGATGCGATAAAATAGGGTAATGTCATCGTTATTTTCACCTTTGTACTTTAAATGGCTTAAAGTTTTACGGTTTGATTTTTTAGCTCT
This sequence comes from Hyaena hyaena, assembly GCF_003009895.1. NCBI lineage: Eukaryota > Metazoa > Chordata > Mammalia > Carnivora > Hyaenidae > Hyaena > Hyaena hyaena. Next base: position 3,177,177 of record NW_024080636.1, on the reverse strand, counting down.
CACCCCCTAAACATGAGGCAACCCCAGGGCCTCTTCCACTTTCGACCCTCTCTCCCCCTTGCCTACCAGGGTTTTGGTAGTTGTATCGTTTCTACGTTGTCACGCTGGATAACACTTCCATTTAATCTGTCCTCTCTATCTCTACCCTTTCCTAGGGGAGAAGGGGTTCTGCAGTTAAATATGTCCAGTCTTCTTCTTTCTTTTTTAATTTTTTTTAATGTTTATTTCTTTTTGAAAGAGAAAGAGAAACAGAGAGAGACAGAGCATGAGTGGGGGAGGGGCAGAGAGAGAGGGAGACACAGAATCCGAAGCAGCTCCAGGCCCCGAGCTGTCAGCACAGAGCCCGATGCGGGGCTCGAACCCACGAACCTTCAGATCATGACCTGAGCCAAAGGCGGATGCTTAAGCGATGGAGCCCCCCAGGTGCCTCCAGGCCTCTCACTTCTGTTCTTCCAATCACCATTTGGTAGGCTGAAGTTTGTTCCTGGGTTTTCCACAGAGGAAAAATATCGCCCAAGTCCTTATGCTTCAAAACTATGGGTATGTAATCTTTCTATTTAAAGAACAGCGTGGCTCTGTGTTCATCGTTGGCTCCAACATTCTTTCCTGGCTGATGCCATAGGCGCCGCTCCACTCTATTCCGTCATTCAGTATCGCTGCAGAGCAGCCTGATGCCAGCCCGGGGCTCTTCTCTTCTAGATGGCTTGATCTCTGTGTGCAGCTACCCACAGATTGATCTCTGTATCTTTATTATTTTTTCTTTTAGTGTTTTAATGTTTATTTATTTTTGGCAGGGGATGGAGGGGGGACAGACAGAGCATGAGCAGGGAAGGGGCAGAGACAGAAGGAGACACAGAATCCACAGCGGGCTCTAGGCTCTGAGCTGTCAGCACAGAGCCCAACGCGGGGCTTGAACTCATGAACTGTGAGATCATGACCTGAGCTGGAGTCGGACATTTAGCCGACTGAGCCACCCAGGTACCCCGTTCTCTGTACCTTTAAAGTCCAGAGATTTTACTGCTATATGTCTCCGGATTCACCATTTGGGGTCACTGCTGTCTAATGCACGGTGTGCCTTTTCCATTCATGGGATCAAGTCTCCCCCTATTTCGGGTAAGTTTTCCTGAATTATAGTTGCAAATATTTTTTCTGTTTCTCCCGCAGGAGCCCTGGTCACACATTTGCTGGCTTTCCTCTACCGTCCGTTCCATCTTGTTTCTTCAGTTCTTCCATCTCCTTGACAATTTCTGTTGGATTTGGTTGACTTTTTCTCATTTTACTCTTCGTATCTCTTAGATACTTTGTATGGAGTCCACGTTCCCGTGTATCTCTTGCCGTTTGGTTTTCATTTCCGAAATGTTTTTGTATTGCCTTCTAATTCTTTCCTGACTCTGTAGTCCTCGCACGTCATCCTAATGTCTTGCTGTCACTTTGCCTAATCATTTCTTCTCCAATTCTTGTACTTTCTGCTCTTTGGTCTGTCTTCATGGCTGGAATTACTACTTAAAGTTGTTGTTGTTGTTGTTTTAAATTCATGCTGTAATTTTGTACTGGAATTTTTATTTGTTTGTGGTGATTTTTTAAAAATGTTTCTTTATTTTCAAGGGAGAGCAAGCAGGGGAGAGGCAGAGAGAGAGAGAGGGAGACACAGAATCCAAAGCAGGCTCCAGGCTCTGAGCTGTCAGTACAGAGCCTAACGGAGGGCTCGAACTCACAAACTGTGAGATCATGACCTGAGCAGAAGTTCGACACTTAACCGATGGAGCCATCTGGGCGCCCCTACTATACTGAATTTTGTTTTTTATTTTATTTTAAAAATTTTAATGTTTTATTTGTTTCTGAGAGAGAGAGAGAGAGAGAGAGAGAGAGAGAGAGAGAGCATGAGTGAGGGAGAGTCAGAGAGAGAGGGAGACACAGAATCCGAAACAGGCTCCAGGCTCTGAGCTGTCAGCACAGAGCCCGACACAGGGCTCGAACCCATGAACCGCGAGATCATGACCTGAGCCGAAGTCAGATGCCCAACCGACTGAGTCACCCAGGCGGCCCTATAGTGTATTTTTAAACTATAGTGAATAGTTTCTCTACATAAGAGAACATTAGTGTTCCTTTCCCCTTTCATTCTTGTAGAATCCTTATATGGACACCGTGTTTATTCCTTTAGCCGTTGTTTTTTATATTTAAATTGGTTGAATTTTCCTGGATCAGCATTTAACAGGAGGTTTTGGTAGAAATTGGGAGAGAGGCCAGACTAGTTCTCTAAGTTTCTCTGTTCAAAGTCTCCCTCCTCTGTTTTGATGGAAATGGATTGTTCCTGTAAAATGCAACCCTTCTCTGGATCCACCACTCTTTCGCCTCACAGAACCCAACCGGGTTCAAGGGGACACCTGCCTCCAACCTTGAACTCTCCTGCTTCATTCAGGCTACAGCTTCTCTCTTCTAACTTATTTGTCCTCCTTTTAGAAGTGGCGATTTCTACGATCTTCCACTCCTGGGCCCCCCTACGCCCCGTTCCTCCCCACCCCACTGCTGTATCTGCCCAACTCAGTTCCAGCTTTGTGAGTTGGAGTTCATGGGTTTTTCATGCCCTGGTTTTGCTAACACTATAGCTTGTGGTTTATTTTCTCTTTTCCCTGTTGCTCTGTATGACATCAGCAAAGGGGGAAAGAATCTGCCTTATTCCTATTGGAAAAAGAAGTCTCTACCTCCCTAATTTTTATGTCTAATATTCCCCAAAGAGCAAGCCATTACTCACTTGATTTCTGGCTTTAGAACATCTTATAGGCTCTGAAGGAGGAACATTTTATAACCTCCACTCTGAAAACAGCCATTTTTACAAGGATCACTTTCTAATAACTGTAACTCCTACTTCTTCAGTAGAAATACTTATTTATTGGGGCGCCTGGGCTGCTCAGTTGGTTAAGCATCTGGCTTCGGCTCAGGTCATGATCTCATGGTTCGTGGGTTCAAGCCCCATGTCAGGCCCTATGCTGACAGCTTAGAGCCTAGAGCCTGTTTCAGATTCTGTGTCTCCCTCTCTCTGCCCCTCCCCTGCTCGTGCTCTATCTCTCTCAAAACTAAACATTAAAAAAAATTTTTTAAGAGAAATATTTATGCCCTGAAAGATGGGGGCAGGGAGGCGGAGGTGCAGGGACAGGATAGGGGACCCTTCAAGCAGGGTTTCTGAGCTGTAGGTATTGATTTTTCCCACCAAAGAGGGTCTGAGTTCCTGATCCTGTCCCTTCTCCAGAAGTGTCCCTGCTTTCAGTTTGGCAGGCTCTTCCCTCACCCCCCTCCCTCCCTCCCTCTCCCTTCCTCTGTGTCCATGTGTGTGTATATATATTGGTCGGCATGACTAAGAAGTGCAGGATGTACCAGCTTCAAAAGCAGGATCCGATGTAAAGATGACCTCATCATTCAACTCTCACTCTCCATCGCTTGGCTCCGCTTGCCTCTGGGCCAGCTTCATCCTGACACCGACTCTCCCTCCAGCTCCTCCCTCCCATCTCAGAGACCCCATTGGAAGGCTCCTGGGTTAGGTTACATGCCCTGCCCCCCAGCTACTCACTGTGGCCGGGAGACCATGACAGTCCTTAGATCTGAATCGTGTGCCAGCCCCCAAGAGCTCGAGAGCTGGGGGGGGGGGGGGGCTGTCTGTGGGTGAGAGGTGGTCCCTCAAAGGAAATCAGGGTACCGTTATCAGAAGAGGGGTGATGGGTGCTGGGCAGGCAAAGCCAGCAGACGGCTGCCTCATCTCCACTGGGACTCCCCGGGGCAGGTGACATCTAACGCCTTTGCCCTGTCATGCAGGGAGGCCCTCCTAGGCACACTCTCGGGCTGCCATTTCAATGACATGCCAGGCAGTGTGTGACCTGAGAGTGGCTCTGAGACTCCAGGACAGAGAGACATGGAAAGGGGGCAGCGAGATGAATAGTGGCCTCGAAGAAGGTACGTCACGTCCTAACCCTGCAACGTGTGAATGTGACCTCCTTTGGAAGAAGGGTTTTTGCAGGTGTTACTAAGTTAAAGATCTTGAGATGAGGAGGTGATCCTGGATTAGCGAGGTGGGCCATACATACAATGACAGGTGTCCTTACAAGAGACAGAGCAGAAGACACACATATAGGAGAAGACGTGTGAGGACAGAAGCAGAGGTAGGAGGAAGTGGCCGAAGCCCAGGAATGCCTGGAGCCGCCAGGAACTGGAATGTGCAAGGAACGGTTCTCCCCCAGAGCCCGCGAGGGGGCGTGGTCCCCCTGACACCATGGACTTGGACTTCCACTCTGCAGAACTGTGAGAAAATACGTGTCTGCGCTAGGGCCCAAAGTTGTGGTCGTCGGTTTCAGCAGTCACTGACACGAGATGCTGATCAGGGTCTGGTTCCTCGTATGTCTCCTTGGTTTTGTGGTTTGAGGCTCCTGCTGGGCTGTCAGCCTCCTGAAGCATCTCGAGGAAGGCGAGGGGAGGGGATGTTTCTTGCAGAGGGATAGGAAGAGCTCGCTAAGGGTTCCGGTTCCAACCTCTGATGCCGTGAGACCCTAGCCGAATCCCTTTCCCTCTCTGGGCCTCTGTGTCCCACTTGGGATATCAGAATCTCCAGGGGCCTCGCTCCGGAGCCCCGGGGGCAGTGAGCACCCATCCCGACAGGTCCAGTGAGGACTGTGTCTGACCATCACTGTGACCCTGTTCTGCCTGGGTCATGGTCAGCCACCCCTGGGCTGAGCTAGGCTGGACATGGGAGCCGAGGGAAGGTCAGAGGGGAGATGTCCCTATTGTAGGCCACGAAAGAATGACAATCTTCAGGTAGCAGAACCATTCCTAGGCACTTGGGTCTGGTCCCTGATGCCGATGCTCTTGATGTGGGGCCCCGGAAACTAAGGCCAAGGGCCAATGCAGAGGGTGGTCAGGCCTTTGGCCCTCTGGCCCACCAGCTGTGTGCTTCTCATCCCCACATCCTGCCTGAGATGGATCATGGCGGGGTGGGGGGGTCCCTAATGATGGAGAACCATGGAAAGGCCCAGGGCAGGGAAGTGGCCACAGTTAACAAGCTAACTGGAAGCCTGTCCCTGGTGCAGGGCTGGAGGCGGGAGGAGGCAGCAGCTGTGTGTCAGGCTTTCCTGACAGGGTCAGGACTTGAGCCAGAGCTGCGAGGCCTAGCTGGGGGGTGGGGGGGTTGGGGGGGAGCATGCCTCGGGCCTGAGGTCACACGGGTATTTGGCTGTGGCCAACCTGGCCCATGCATGGTTTCTATTCCTGGGTCTTGGGCTCCAGGACCAAATACGGCTCTGCTCGGCGTTGGTACTGCCCTCTGTGGTAGGCGCGGGCTCCGCTGGCAAATCCTGCCTCCCCAGCAGGCCCAGACCCCCCCCGCCAAGCCCATGGAAGATCCACGTCACCCCAGCACCTCTGGGCCCCTGGGCAGCCAGGACCTTGCTCGATCCAACTGTCTGTCCACTCCTCGGTGTGGTTCACACTGGGTTAAAAATACTCAGGACCAAAATAGCCTCTCCCCACAGGGGAAAACCGGGCAGGGGGCGGGAGGGGGGGCAAGGTTCTTGATTTGTATGGGCCCTGCCACTCCTGACCAAGCAGGGGGGCGGGGGGGGGGTGTCCCAGGCTGCTCATCTGACCGCAGACCAGTTTCCTCACACACACGCTCACTGCTTCATCGGGTCACGTGCTGATTTGCTGACTCACTGACTTGCCCACTCATTCATTCATGCATTCATTCATTCACTTGCTGACCATTCATGGATCTGCTCCTTTGTTCACTCACTTGCACCTCCATTTATTCACCCACCCGCTGAGTCGCGGTGGTGTGATATTTAGGAACTTGATATTTAGGAACTACGTACCAAGGGCCATTTATTCTAGATGCTGAACAAGCAGCAAAAAATACCTGTCTTTGTGTTGTGCCTCAAGTAAATAACCCAAGGGGCGCCTGGGTGGATCAGTTGGTTAAGCGTCCGACTTCAGCTCAGGTCATGATCTCACGGTTTGTGGGTTCGAGCCCCACGTCAGGCTCTGTGCTGACAGCTCAGAGCCTGGAGCCTATCTTCAGATTCTGTGTCTCCCTTTCTCTCTGACCCTCCCCTGCTCATGCCGTCTCTCCCTCTCTCTCTCAGAAATAAGTAAAAACATTTTTTTAAAAAATAAATAAATAAATAACCCAAACAGTGAGTACAAAATATTCAGGATGCTCGATCACAGGGGACCATGAAAACGACAAGGGAGTTGGACATAAGGGCTGGAGAGGTGTGAATTTTGAGGACGAGAGGGAGGTGAGGGAAGGAGCCAGGTGAACACCTACGGGAAGAGCATTCCAAGCCGAGGGAACAGCAAGGGCTCAGGCCCTGAGATGGCGGCACGTGGGTGGGGGTGGGGTTGAAAAAGAGTGAGGAGGCCAGGTGTGGCTGGGGCATGGCAGGTGGGGTGAGAGGTCAGGGATGGGGGTACCTGGTTGAGGGGGCCTGCTCTGTCACCGAGGTTCTGTACAGAGGAATGACGTGGTCTGGCTTGTGTTTTTGAAGCGTCCCTCTAGCTACCAGGGGAGAGAGTCAGTGAGTGAGCAGATTGATGAAAGGGTGAATCAATTTTTATGTCCCTACTATGTGCCAAGGACTGAGCTGGGCTCCGGGGAGGGAAGGTGTGGGCCCCCGGTGCTACGGAGGCCCGTCCGGCTGCGGCCCCTCCATCAGGGTCACCTCTCCGGAAGCCACTTTCCCTGGCCCTGCCAGACCCTTTGCCCCTTTCAACTGTCACTCGCGCATTGTTCTCGCTTCCAGATGATCTCCCCACTCCCGAGAGCTTCTCCAGGGCACAGCCACACCCCAGCTCCTCCTTTCCCTCTGGGGCGAAGACAGTCCACACATCAATGAACATCCCCCTGCGCGGCTGGGGGCCGACTCTGCCGCCCTCCTCACTCCGTGTCTCTCTGTGTCTTACAGATGGATTTGTGGACGCGCAGAGCTTGTGGAAGGGCCGAGTTCCTGTTGGCAGAGAAGGGTCGCAACTGAGCCAGGCCGTGTCTCCGGGGGGGCTGCCAGGCTGCCCGGGTCCCCGCCTCGCCGCCATGGGCCGCCCAGGCTGGTCAGTTACCAGCCAGTGACGTCATCGCGGTTCCTGGCCCCCCACCAGGAGGGCTGGCCAGTTGCTCAGTCTCACTCTCAGGCCGAGAGATCGTCTGTCCTGGGGAAGGGTGGACTCCGGCTCCCCTTAGCCTGCAGCCTCCACCCCTCTGTGTCCAAGTTTCCTGGCCTCTAAAGGAGAAGGGATACATCTACCCCTGGGGTTACGGAGAGCCAAAGTGGGTGTGCTTGGGGCACCAGGAATTTAGAAGGCACTGACTAAATGGTGGCCAGCATCCTGTGAATAGTGAGAACAGCCCAGGTGAATGTGCAGTCTCCAAAGTGCCAAGCACACTCCCACATCCCCTTGGCCGGTTTTCTCCCAGGCAGGAATGGACAGGAGAGGACAACCCCCCTATGCCCTTATCCCTCCAGACCTGCATCTATAAGCACAGCCCAGGGAAGGGGCTGGGGAAGCCAGGTGCCCAGGAGCCCCACAGTGTCTGAGGCAAGGGCTTTAGGACCCAGCACGCATCCCCATGTGCCTGGAGCCCACCTGTCCTGCAAACTTGCAAGCCAGCCCCTTAGCAGCCAGCGCCCAGGCCCCTGAGCCCCGGGCTTTTCTGCTGAAAGTCCCCAAGGCTGCTTGGCCATCTGCCTCCTTGGAGCAGTTCCAGCCGGTCTGTGCAACTGAATGGGGCTGAGGGGTAAAGCGTGAGGCTTTGAATCACAGGCTGCCGGCAACCCGAGGGGGACCGGCCTCACCAGGCAGAGGCCTGTGTGTCACACCTCTGACAACCCCTGCCTGAGCCCGTGGTGGCCACGTGTCGTAGGTAGCACTGGCTCAGTCCTTGGGAAGCTCACAGGCGTGTCACAGAGAGCAAAAGGGGCTCTGCCCAGACCTCGGCCCATGGCCCACGGTGCCAGCCTCCCAGGTGAGGAAGGAGATGGCGCTCTGAGACCAGCGGGCCCCCCACGGGCCCCCTAGCTGGGCTTTGGAAGCTCCGGCTGGTGGTGGAGGGAGGTAGTTTTCCGAGCTAGGGACGTGGCAGCGTGCCCTGATGCGATGCGCATCTCTTGCAGACCGGCCACTTCCTGCTGGAGTCTCCTGGTGTCATCTGGGGAGAACATGTCCAGGGCCCCTGACCGCCTGCTGCGGCTGCTCCGGGGAGCCCCAAGGCAGCGGGTCTGCACCCTGTTTATCATCAGCTTCAAGTTCACGTTTTTCGTCTCCGTCATGATCTACTGGCACATTGCAGGAGAGCCTGGCGGCCAAAGGGAATTCTCTAACCTGCCTGCCGACGTCCCCTGCCCCCACTTGGTGGCCCCTACGCTGATCCCCAGCGCCCCGCCTCTGGGCAACATCTTCTTCCTGGAGACCTCGGACCGGACCAACCCCAACTTCCTATTCATGTGCTCAGTGGAGTCGGCGGCCAGGGCGCACCCCGAGTCCCGGGTGGCGGTCCTGATGAAGGGGCTGCCTGGCGGGAACGCCTCCCTGCCCCGGCACCTGGGGCTCTCGCTCCTGGGCTGCTTCCCCAACGTCCACATGCTCCCGCTGGACCTGGAGGAGCTGTTCCGGAACACGCCGCTGGAGGCCTGGTACGTGGCCCGGCGGCGCCGCTGGGAGCCCTACCTGCTGCCCGTGCTCTCCGACGCCTCCAGGATCGCGCTCATGTGGAAGTTCGGGGGCATCTACCTGGACACGGACTTCATCGTCCTCAGGAACCTGCGGAATCTGACCAACACGCTGGGCGCTCAGTCCCGCTACGTCCTCAATGGGGCCTTCCTGGCCTTTGAGCGTCACCACGAGTTCATGGCGCTGTGCATGCGTGACTTCGTGGCCCACTACAACGGCTGGATCTGGGGCCACCAGGGCCCGCAGCTGCTCACGCGGGTCTTCAAGAAGTGGTGCTCCATCCGCAGCCTGGGCGACAGCCGCGCCTGCCGCGGGGTCACCACGCTGCCCCCTGAGGCCTTCTACCCCATCCCCTGGCAGAACTGGAAGAAGTACTTCGAGGACATCAGCCCCCAGGAGCTGCGCCGGCTGCTCAGTGGCACCTACGCTGTGCACGTGTGGAACAAGAAGAGCCAGGGCACGCGCTTCGAGGCCACGTCCAGGGCGCTGCTGGCCCAGCTCCACGCCCGCTACTGCCCCACGACACACGAGGCCATGAAGATGTACTTGTGAGCGCCCTGTCGGGCCGCCCCCACCCCCTGCACCCCAAAGGGTATCCTGATGGAGAAGGGTCATCTTTCCCGGGGAGGCTAGACAGGAATGCCTGGGAGACAGGGGCTCATGTTGCTGCAGCCCCAGATTCGGATTCAGGGCGGGCTGGGGGGAGGGCGGAGAGCTGTTGGCTGGAGAGGTGTTCTTGGAGGACACGCCACAGGCCCCCGGATACACTCCCTTTAGTGCGAGGCTGGTGGGACACCCCCAGGCCAGGGTGCTAGCTCAGGCTGAAGGCAGCCAGCGCAGGGCGGGGAGGGGCCCAGCCAGAATCAGCTGGAGCGGGCTGGGTGAGCACCCCCCCACCCCCGGGTCTTCTAGACAACACACCAGAGCCGTTGTGAACACCAGAGCATCTTCCGGGGCACCACAGGGAAGCCAGGCTGGCGGGGCCAAGATAAACCCAAGCAAAGGGGACAGGAAGGCGAGGAGCGCCCCTGAGGAGCCGGGGGCGGGGGGGGGCGGGCAGCCTGTAGGAGAGCAGGGGGCGCGAACCCTCGTGAACCCAGGTAGGTGCCTTGCTCTTTTCTGCTTTTGGTTTCTTTTTCAGAGGCTCTGAGACCAGCAGAGCTGGCCCAGGAGGCCTTTGGGGGAGGCCTGCGTGCCCACCCCACTCTTTCTTCCTTCCGGAGATGTTGCAAGGGTGACATGTGCCAGTGGCCACTCCAGGGCATGGGGGCGTGGAGTTCTTTGGGCTCAGGAAAAGCATTTTAAGGAAAACACCCCCCAACCCTGCCCACGATCAACACATGATAATAATAAATATAATAAAAGTGATGCCCTGACACCCAGCGTTTGGTGGTTGGTAAAACAAATCTGCTCACACAGCCCACATTAACCCCATTCTGCAGATGGGGGAGCCTCTGGGGCTGGAGAGGGTCGTGACATGCTTGAGGTCACTCAGCCAGCTGCCCAGAGAGCAGAGTCCAGGGACCCAGCACCCAGGAAGCTGACAGCTGGGGATGGGGGTGGGGTGGGGAGCCTGTGTTCCCATCCCTGCCGGGCAGGGCATAACCTAAATGGGGCAGATGAGACACCCCAGGAGCCCATGACCAGAGCAGGGCCATGCTGCCCCTGGGCCTGGGGGTCCCTCCTGCCTCCCCTTGGATGCCTGGCCAAGATCCCCAGAGAGACCAGAGGTACCCTGCTGGCAGCCCCAGGGCTGGGTCGGAGGAAAATGCTCTCTGCCAGGCGAGGCCCCAGCTGGTTGGTGTTGAGGAAGCATCTCAGAGCTGGGCATTCTGGCCAGGCTGGAGAAGCACTCCCCCCACGGGACCACGACACTGCCAGGGACTCTGGGGCTCAGTAGGCTGCACGCTGGCAGCCAAGGGGGAGGTGTCTAGAAACCCCTGGATTCTGCCTGCAGAGCCTCTTGGGCAGCCTTGTTAAGAAGTGAGCTCCCTGGCTCTAGGGGTATTCAAGAACAAGTGATATTTTGATGAGAACAATGGATTATACGTAAGTTATTTCTCGAACCACAACATCATTCTCCTATCTTTTAAATTTTTTCTGGAACAAGCAGTTTTTACTTCAATCGTATAAATATTCTATGTAGCTCTACTTAGGCAGGTAAGATGCCCTCCTAGGATCAAGCATCGGTTAATCAGTCATTTAGCTGTCGTGAGTGCTAGGTCCCAGCACACAGAGGTGAACAGAGGACGTCACTTGCTCACCCTAAGCGTTGTCTGTGGAACGAAGCCTAACTCAGGCCCAGCATTGCCCATCGCCACTGTCCTGCCTCCCTCTGCAGCCTGGAGCAAGGCCCCTCCACTCCGGCTACACTGCAAATGCTTGACTCCCCTCCCTCTGTCATGGCTACTCTATGCCTGTAATGCCCTTCCCAACCGTCTTCACCAACAGACTCTTCGTGTTCCTTCCCATAAGGCTGATGTCCCCTCCAGGAAGCCTTCCCTGACTGCCCTTCCTGCCCCACAGCTTCCAGGCACCTTTGACTACTATTGGATTCTTGGCCCGTCCCCAAAGATCTTGAAGGGCAGAGGTGCGTCCGAGCCCCCTCAGGGCTATTGCTGGGTTTGGGCTCAGGCTCCCAGTGAGGCACATCCATGTAACTTTGGGATGGGGAGCGGGGGTGGGGAAGCCTCAAGAAGTTCCCAGAAGTCCACGCAGAGCTGAGGGAGCAGCTCTGGATCCCGTCTCCCCGGGCAGGGAGCATCAGTAAGATCGCGGGGCCTTGGGCACCCGTGCCACCTTCGAACCCAGAGGTCAGGCCAGGCCGGAGCAGCGAGCGGAAGCCCGTTTTGCAGGAGCGCAGCCTGGCCAAATGTTTACAGACCTAAGAGCACCCCATTCTGGAAATGGGGCCCAGGAGGCAGCCTTGGCTTCCGGACTCTCTTCACATCATGCCAGGCGGGGCCGAGAACGGGAGAAGTCTCAGATGCTCCTGGCATCCTTCCTCCGAGAAAGTGGGCAGGGGGAGGCGGAGGGGGGCACTGAGGTGAGTTCTCCTCTTCCACGTTCCGCAAAGGACCCTCCCTCCCTCAACCCGACAGTTGGGGGACTGTACCTCGCTGAGCCCCACGCCCAGCCTCTTGATGCAGCAGATACAAACCGGGTCAGGATCCAGCTGGCCAGAAATAACAGCCGCGGCCTGGAGAAAAGAGGCCGAGAGGATGGGTGTGTGCAGGCAGAGAAGGGGAAGCGGCTGATTCATCCCCTGGCTGTGAGGCCGGAAGGTGCCACCCTCACCACCCAGTCTGGAGGACCCCAGCCTCCCCCACCCACCTCGTGCTCCATTCTTGCACGGTTGTGACCTTCAAATGGGCCAGCGGGGCTCCTGGCATGGGGTACATTTATATGTTACATTTATATGTTAAATGCTCCCTGGGGAAACTGAGGCTTAGCAAGTAGGCAGCAATACCGAGATTTGAACCCAGCCCCAGGCTGGCCTGAAGCCTGAGCTCTGAGCAGGCAGGAGGCAGGCTGGGGGAGCTAGAGAGGGCCTTTCCTTTTTCTTTTTTTGTTTTGGAGAGGGCTCTTCCTGACCTCCCTGTGCAACTCTCACGGAACAGAGCACCCACCCCCTCCTGGCTCCTCTGCCTCCACCTGATTTCCCCCAGAGACCCTGTGCCCCATCCCAAGCTCGCAGCCTTGGGCGGCCCCTCCCCTCCCTTCCCCCCACTTCGTAGTAGCAGCTGGAACATTTGCCGGGCAACCGAGTTCTCCAGTTCTCGGAAAGGGGAAGGGAGGGGCGGGCTCCCAGGGAAGCCTGCCCTGGGGACCGTAATCAGATGCTTGGAGCGCTGCGGTTTGTTTGGTTTGTTTCTGGCTGTGTGTTTGCAGATGTTTTTCTTGTTGGGGAAGGAGATGGGGACCCAGCCCTTTACTGGGGGTGTGGGGGTTGACGGGGGGCCCAGCAGGGTCTGAGGCAGGTGTCTGGTCAATAATTTAATGAACCCTCCCGGCTGGCCAAGGCCAGGCCAGAGAGACAGGAGCTTTCCCAGCAGCGCGGGGCTACGGGAACATTCCCCCTGGCCTCGGTATCAATATTCAACTTCTTGTCTAAATATTAAATTGGAACGTCCTCCATCCGAGTGCCTAATTCCCAGAAGTCTGGTTTCAGGGTTCACTTATTCCTAAGCCTCCGCTCATCCTGACATGGGCCAGCCCAGCGCAAGGCACGCTGGGAATTCCGCTCTGAGGTCGGAGCTTGAGACCCGACATGGCTTCAGGACGGCCGTGGACTCAGGGGTGATCTGGGCTGTGGCAGAAGGGGAGCCCGCTTTCCTGGGCAAGGGGCCACAGCAGGGGGAAACCAAGGTGGTGGGTGAGACTCAACTGTGGGGCGAGGTCCCCAAACAGGAAGACGTTCGTCACAGCCGTGGTCCCACACACGCACACGGAGCGGAACCCAGCCCCAATCCCCACCATCTTCCAAGGAGAGAGAGAAGATCAGAGACTCATCAACTTAAGGTGCCTCCGTGACATCACGGGTAAGGTACTCAGGAAGCTGCCGTAATGAAGACTCCAAAGCAGAGTTGCCTAAATAAGGCAAGAAGCTCTTCCTCTCTCACATCATGGCGGACTGAGCCATGGAAGTTGAGCGCTCCAAGGCCCGTGGGGCGTCCTGCCTTCCCCAAGATGCCGCATCCAAGAGGCTCCAGCTGCTCCCATTTTCTAGCCAGCGGGAAGGGGGGAAGAGAGTGCCCAAGGCAAACGTCTTTATTTATTTAAGTTCATTTATTTATTTTGAGAGAGAACAGGCCTGCGAGCCGGGGAGGGGCAGAGAGAGAGGGAGAGGGGGGGAATCCCAAGCAGGCTCCCGGCTGTCGCTGCAGAGCCCTACACCGGGCTTGATCTCACAAACCGTGAAATCCCAACCTGAGCCGAAATCAGGGATCAGATGCTTAACCCAGGCGACAGAGCCTCCCGGGTGCCCCCAAGGCACCTATCTTTAATCTAGAAGTTGGCCACATCGCCCCTCCCTGCTCACATCCCACTGGCCTGGACTTAATCATTTGGCCACACCCAGCTGCCAAGACCGTCTGGAGCTGGGGGAACCGATGGGCAGTTAAAACTCAGTGTGTTCTAGGCAAGAAGAAGGGACAGAGGAGGACAGTTAACAGTGTCTGTCACACATAACAAGGATAGAGTGGCTCTAGGCTTGGTTAATTCAGTAACTCATCAACATCTTCATTATCTTCAAGGACCTTGTGAGTTGACTTTTGGTGTCAGGCTTGTCCCCTCATGGCTTCAACGTTGTTGCCACTGCTCCGAGCATCATACCCTTATGCCCTAATGCAAAGAGGCACAAAAGAGAATGCTCCTTCCTGTGTCTATGAAAACTTTCTTAGAAGCCCCCTTTTCCAGCTGACCTCCCCTAACTCCCATTGACCAAATAGCATCCTATGCCCTTTCCCACCCCAACTGCTAGCAAAGGGAGTAGAATGTTAAAGACTGGCTTAGACCAATCAAGATTCAACCCCAGGGCCTGGGAAGGGGAGCCCACTTCACTTCCAGCACAAGACCACCTGAGGGCAGGATAAAATCAAGAAAGAAGGGGAAGTATGGGTGTGGGTAAGGAGCCTCCATGGGAAGTGGCACTTCCTGCCCACCTGCTCTGCCCCAAGGCCAGCGGGAGACGCTTTCCTGCACGCAGGACTCCATTCGCACCAGGCCACCCCAAAGCACCCGGTGGGGCTGCAGTTTCAGATCAGGTATGTCTAACTCAGGAGCCAGCTCCTTCCCCCTGGGGGATGCCTCTAACAGAAGTCCGATGACAGGACCCTCTTCGTTCTATGACCAGCAAAATCAGATCTGAGGCAGTATTTCATGATGACGTGCATGGCGGAGTATTTCCTCAGAGACGTGGGTTTTATTCCACGCCGAAATGGAATGCACGTTTTATAGTATCCTAAGGCTCTTTGCAAAATCGTTTTTTGGGGGGTACCTGTTTTCGTTGGATGCAGCGCACAGTTTTACTCCTTTTTGGCCTCTCACTCATCCACGACTGGCTGGTGTTGAGGCCTTTCGAGGCTTCGTTATTCATCAATGCAGTGAATCTGGCAGGATTCGTCTCAACTGTGAGTGGCAACGACAAAGTAAGAGTGGCTTCAACAAGTTAGGGGTTACTTTCTCACAGGGCGCCTGGTGGCTCAGTCAGTTGGGCCTCCCACTTTGGCTCGGGGTCATGATCTCATGGGTCGTGAGTTCGGGCCTCCCATGGGGCTCTGCACTGATGGTGCGGAGCCTGCTTGGGATTCTGCATTTTCTCTCTCTCTCAAAATAAATAAACAAACTTAAAAAGAATTTTTTAAAAAAAGAAAGAAATTACTTTCTTCACTTGCAAAGAAGCCCAAGGTGGTCAGCCCAGGGCTGGTGGCCACACTGTCAGTGAGCCAGGTTCCCATCAGCTGGAGGGGTGCACCACCCTCAGCACACAGCTTCCGCCTTACAGCCCAAGATGGCTGCTCAAGCTCCAGCATCACGTATGCATTCCAGCCGGAAGGAATAAGGAGGGATTGAAGCACGGCACTCTGCCCATTAGAGGGAGTCCCCCAAAGTGGCATGTGATATTTACACCTCGTATCACTTGCAAGAACTTAGCCATAGGACGACTTAGCTGCAGAGGAGGAGTTGAGCTGTGGTGCGATCCCTTGAGAGCCCCAGCACCCACGGGGCTGGACGGCCCTCCAGGATTGTCGAGAGTCAGGGCAATGGGCTGGGTCGTACAGCCCGTGCTGATTGGTCACTGGGGGCAGGTTGTCCCTAGAAGATGTGACGGTGGGCAAGGCAGCCTTTTTTAGCCCCAAAAGGGCCAAGAACTGAAGACCATGTTCCAGCCGCTCTCCCAGAAGCAAGTTCTTCATCCCAGGAGGGGAACCACTGGGCAGCTCCTCACGGCGTCCACCCCAATACTATAAGATTCTACCCACGTGCTGCTCAAAGACAAGGAAAATAATCCATGGTGTTAGACGTGAGGATCGCGGTCGCCCTTGAAGGGGGCATGGGGCTCTGGGTACCGTTTCTCGGCCTGGTGCCGGCCCTTGGTGAAAACCCGCTGACCTTACATTTATGGATTATGTGCTTCACTGAAATAACAGGACAGAGGCTCCGAGGGTGGATGGAGAGGGCCGGGGAGGGGGGGGCTGCTCTGCAGACGTGAGGGCCTGGGGTATGGCCTGCCTGCCGGCCTGGTAACGGGAGCGCAAGCAGACCAGAAACTCAGACGAGACTTGAACGTGAGCGGCCTCTGGAGATGGGGCTCTGGCTCCACAACAGCCCAGACTGAGCTGACCCAAGGCCATGGCCAGTGATGGCTTAGAAAGGATGGGCCGGCCCCAGGCAAGGGTGCCAAATAACGACCTGGAGGCCAGAGACCTGTTTTAGGGGGGTGCCTACCCCCGCCCCCCCGGGAAAGTGGGTCCCGGAGAAGCGACTGGATGAGGGGGAGAGAGGACCAGAAGTCAGCAGCGTCCCAGAAGTGCGCCGCGGTGGGGAAGGGGGCGTCCTTCTGGAGCTCAGAGAGGCCCTGGTGCTAACTGCTGGGGGCGCCCCCTGAGCCCCCAAGCCCGCAGTTCCAGGCCCTTCCCCTCCAGGCACGGGCCGTGAGCATTTATGAAAAGGGTTGTCAGCAACCAGGGAGGCCTTGCAGGGATCCCAGGGGGAGGAGGCCCTGGCGGGGCCGCTAGAGACTTGGCCCCGCTTTGCCAGCCCAGCCCATGCTCTCGGAGCGGAAGACGGGCAGGGGTCCAAAGCCGTCCCGGCCAGATGTGGCCCGGGCTGCACGGTAGGGAGGACAGAGCTGGGCTGGGATAGGACTCCAGCGTAGCCAGGAGGGGTAGGGACCCTGGAATCCGGGGCCTTGGGGATATTCAGCCCAAATATTACCTTCAGAAGTGGAAGGAGTTACTCAGGGGTGTGCAAATCATACATGATAAAGACCCCTTGGAAGGCTGCCTTGCAGGGTAGTGGGAAGAAATGGGGGCCCACAAACCTCCGGTGGGACTGAAGAAAGTCCCAGCCTCTCTGAGCCTCAGTTTCTTCATCTGCAAAGTGGGGACAGGGCACCGAGGAGCCTTAAACAGTTTCTGGCTCTAAAGTCCCCAAACAGGGCTACCTGGGTGGCTCAGTCGGTTAAGCATGGGACTTCAGCTCAGGTCATGATCTCACGGTTCATGAGTTCGAGTCCCACTTTGGGTGAGCACAAGCCCCGCTTCAGACGAATCCCACTTCTCTCTCTCTCTCTCTCTCTCTGCCCCTCGCTCACTTGTGCCCTCTCTCATAAACAAACAAACAAAATCCCCAAAGGGGTGAAAAACTCCCCGGGGGCGAGAGCTGGGATGTGGCCACAGAACCTTTGTGAGGTCTGGGTGGAGCAGGGGGCTCTGACCCAGCGGCCTGGGGGTGGCTGTAGCAGTGCCTGGGAGGAAGTTTCTGGATACAGCCTGCAGAGCCATTCTAGGGCATCCACGCCAGGAGATCACACACCTTGTCCCCAGCTCACAGGCAGGTGTCTACATGTCACCTCACCCACCTCCCTGGGGCAGGTATCATGACTGTCCTTTATCCAAAGACGAGATGGGTGTCACAGGCAGCCAGCTGGGTCCTGCCACCCGGAACAGAGCAATCTTGAGGACAGGGACACCCCCGCCTCCAGCCTGGCCCCACTGTCCCTCTGTGTCCCCTGTCCCCCCTCCCCCCGCCTCCTCTTCATGCAGGGAGCACTTTATCTCCCTTGCAGGCTCTGAGAGCCTCAAGGACAAGGACAAGGTCATAGCACAACCCTTTTCACAGGTGCAGGATTTTACGTTTCACCGAGTGCCCCGTCTTCCTGTGAGGCGAGTATTACCCCCACTTCACCGCCGAGACACCCGTGCCCGGAGAGGCCCGGGCCCAAAGTCCGCAGCTGGCGGGAGGCAGAGCCCGGACGGGACCCAGATCTGCCTGACCCCAAGCCCTGGAACTGTGCCGCTCGGCCGTCCTCTAGGGAAACCCAAGAAGGGTCCACTCGTTAATGGGGGGGGGGTGCGGGGGTGCCGAGAGGTCACAGGACCACCCTCCCTCCACGCTCAGTCCAGCCCACTGTCCACTCCATCCCGTCAGGTAAGCCACGGGCCTTTCTGAGCCAGGAGCCTGGCTCTCTAACGGGGGAATCGAGGCAGAACGAAGCTCCCTCCCCTACGGGCAGCCATTGCCCAGCCTCCCTGGCTCCTCCGAGGGGCGTCAGGCCTGGCTCTGCAGGTGCTCGAGCCTGCTGTGATGTCTGGGTCCCCTAAGCCTGCCGTGGGCTTGAACCTCACCAGCCCCCAGGGCAGTTACTGGAACCTAGAGGCTTGGAGGAGATGCCCGCGGTCCTGGAAGTCCACCTCAGAGGAGACACTGCTCACCTACAACTGCTGCCTCAGGAGCTTGGAGAACAGTCCCGCCCAGCCAGCCCCAGGCCTCTGAGGACGGGGCCCCGGTCAGCTGGTGCCAGAGTCTGAGGAGGCGGGACACGGCTGGTACTCAGAGTACGGAGAGACATTTGAAACGGGACTAAGTACCACTGTTGCCCAAAGAGGCCAGAAATAAACCCTTACAGTTTCGGTCAATGATTTAGTTTTTATTCTTTATGTTTTTTATTTTTCCTTTATTTTGAGAGAGTGAGCATGAGTGGGGGAGGGCCAGAGAGAGAGGGGGAGAGAGAGAGAATCCCAAGAAGGTTCTGAACTGTCAGCACAGAGCCAGACGTGGGGCTCGATCTCACGAACCATGAGATCGTGACCTGGGCCCAAATCGAGTCGGATGATCAACCAACTGAGCCACCAGGTGCCCCTGATTTTTTTTTACTAGTGTCCCGAGACAAGTCAGTGGGGGGGAAATGGTGCTGGAAAACCAGATATCCATTTGCAAACAAATGAAGCTGGATCCCTTCCTCACACCATCTACAAAGATCAGTTCAAAATAGATTAAGGAGGGGGCGCCTGGGTGGCTTAGTCGGTTAAGCGTCTGACTTTCGCTTAGGTCATGATCTCACGGTTCGTGGGTTCGAGCCCCGCGTCGGGCTCTGTGCTGACTGCCAGCTCGGAGCCTGGAGCCTGTTTCAGTCTGTGACTCCCTCTCTCTCTGACCCTCCCCTGCTCACGCTGTCTCTCTCTCTCCTAGAAATAAGTAAAACATTAAAAAAAAATTTTTTTCAAAATAGATTAAGGAGCTAAAACTATAAAACTCTTAGACAAAAACTTTAAGTATTGATCTTTATGATTTGGGATAAGGCAGCAGGGTCTTAAATATAACACCAAAAACACATATGTCAAAAGAAAAAATAGTCACATAGGATTTCATCAAAATTAGGATGTTGATGGGGGGCATCTGTGTGGCTCAGTTGGTTAAGTGTCTGACTTTGGCTCAGGTCATGATCTCACAGTTCATGACTTTGAGCTCCGTGTTGGACTCTATACTGACAGCTCAGAGCCTGGAGCCTGCTTTGGATTCTGTGTCTCCCTCTTTCTGCCTCTCCCCTGCTCAACACTCTGCCTCTCTCTCTCTCTCTCTGAAAATAAACATTTTAAAAAATCTTTTAAAAAATCAAAAAAATTGGGGCACCTGGGTGGCCCAGTTGGTTAAGCATCTGACTTTAGCTCAGGTCATGATCTCATGGTTCATTAGTTCAAGCCCCACATCAGGCTCTGACAGCTCAGAGCCTGGAGCTTGGTTTGGATTCTGTGTCTCCCTCTCTCTCTGCCCCTCCCATGCTCATGCTCTGTCTCTCTCTGTCTCTTAATAATAAATAAATGTTAAAAAATGAATAAAATTTAAACAATAAAATAAATTAAATTAAGATGTTGATGTTTCTTTTTTTTTTAAGAATTAACTTTTAAAAAAATGAACTGTTGGTACTTCATCAAAATAAAAAGCTTCTGTACAAGGAAGAAAACAATCGGCAAAACTAAAAGGCAACTAACAGAACGGGAGAAGATATTTGCAAATGACATATCAGATAAAGGGTTAGTATCCAAAATCTATAAAGAACTTATCAAACTCAATACCGAAAAAACAAATAATCTAATGAAGAAATGGGCAAAAGGCATAGACACTTCCCCAAAAAAGACATCCAGATGGCCAACAGATACATGAGAAAATGCTCAACATCACTCATCATCAGGGAAATACAAATCAAAACCACAATGAGATACCACCTCACACCCATCAGAATGGCTGACATTAACAATTCAGGCAACAACAGATGTTGGCGAGGATGCAGAGAGAGAAGAACACTTTTGCACTGCTGGTGGGAAGGCAAACTGGTGCAGCTGCTCTGGAAAACAGTATGGAGGTTCCTCAAAAAGTAATACAATTACCCTACCACCCAGCAATTGCACTACTAAGTATCTATTCCAGGGATACAGGTTTGCTGTTTCAAAGGGACACATGCAGCCCAATGTGTATAGCAGCACTATGGACAATAGGCCAAAGTATGGAAAGAGCCCAAATGTCCATTGACAGATGAATGGATAAAGAAGACGTGGTATATACGTACAAGGGAATATTACTCGGCAATAAAAAAGAATGAAATCTTACCATTTGCAACTACGTGGATGGAACTAGAGGGTGTTAGGCTAAGCGAAATTAGACAGAGAAAGACAAATATCATATGATTCACACAGATGAGGAATTTAAGATACCAAACAGATGAACGTAAGGGAAGGGAAGCAAAGAGAATATAAAAACAGGGAGGGGGACAGACCGTAAGAGACACTTAAATACGGAGAACAGAGGGTTGCTGGAGGGGGTGGGGGAGGGGGGATGGCCTAAAAGGGTGAGGGGCATTAAGGAATCTCCTCCTGAAATCATTGTTGCACCATATGCTAACTAACTTGGATATAAATTTTTAATTAATTGATTAATTTATTAAAAATTAATTGCTTGATTGATTAAAAATTAATTAATTAAAACAGGAATTTTACATTCATTTTTTAAGTTTATTTATTTTGACAGAGACAGAGAGACTGTGAGTAGGGGTGGGGCAGAGACAGAGACAGAGAGAGACAGAGACAGAGAATCCCAAGCAGGCTCTGTGCTGTCTGCGCAGGACAGGATGCAGGGCTCCAGCTCACGAAACTGCGACATCAGGACCTGAGCTGAAATCAAGAGTCTGACACTCAAACAACTGAGCCACCCAGGCACCCCCCCCCTTTTAAAGATTTTAAGTAATCTCTACACCCAAGGTGGGGCTCCAACTCACAGCCCCGAGATCAAGAGTCGCACGCTCCACCGACGAAGCCAGTGAGGCGCCCCTAGAATGTTGATGTTTCAAAGGACACCCAGTTGGGAAAGCGAAAAGATGACCCACAGAAGGGGAAAAAATATTTGCATATCTGGAATACATAAAGAACTGTTACAACTCAAAAATAAAAGACAACCCAATTAAAAAATGGGCAATGGATTTGAAGGCATTTCTCCAAAGAACGTATGCAAATGGCCAATAAGCACATGAAAAGATGCTCAACGGGGGCGCCTGGGTGGCTCAGTCTGTTAAGCATCCCACTTTGGCTCAGGTCACCGTCTCCGGGTTCATCAGTTTGAGCCCTGAGTCGGGCTCCCCTCTAACCGTGCAGAGCCTGCTTGAGATTCGCTCTCCCCCCCTCTCTCTGTCCCTTCTCCCCTCAAAATAAATAAATAAACATTTTTTGAAAATCAATAGGAGATGGGAAGTATGCAATGAGATCAGGAAGCACCAGGGCAAAGCCTTGAACTTGAAACCCATCCAACAGATATGTGTCAGTGCTGACTGTGCTTAAGAGACAAAAACCCCAAACTAAAATTCCTCAAATCTCAGAGAAACTGAAGTTGCTTTCTTATTTGCCTTTAGCCACCCACTGCTTTAATAGCAACATGAAACTTGCTTATGACAAAGCCTTTCTTGGTCATGAAAGGCCACAGCTGACTCCAGCGAATATCTATTTAAAAGGGGAAATGATGATGACGGCCACAGCAGTGATGATGGTGGTGGCAGCGGCCACTGACAGTTTTTGAGCCCTAGCTCTCAGCCAGTGGTTTCATGTGTTAACTCACTTACCCTCACACTCACCCTTTGAAGAAGGGGCAAGGGGCGCCTGGGTGGCTTAGTCAGTTAAGCATCCAACTTTCGCTTGGGTCATGATCTCGCAGTTGGTTCGTGGGTTCGAGCCCCGCGTCGGGCTCTGTGCTGACTGCCAGCTCGGAGCCTGGAGCCTGTTTCAGATTCTGTATCTCCCTCTTTCTCTGACCCTCCCCTGCTCACGCTGTCTGTCTCTCTCTCTCCTAGAAATAAATTTTTTAAAAATTAAAAATTTAAAAAAATTTAAAAAAATGAAGAATGGGCAATATTGACTCCACTTTGTAAGATCTCGAAGCATCTTCTAAGCTAGGATGACCCATTTGTGGCCAATGTCATTTTGAGGTTGGCCTTTCACCAATTGCTACGTCTCCCATGCTCGGCCAGTCTGACTCCTGACGCCTCTGGCTGGACATACCAGGCACGTCCCCTGGGACAGGAGCACCCCTTTCTAAGAGGGGCGCAGGGCATGGGGGGCTGTGGCCCTGGAACCAGCCACCCGGCTTCCTGATCAGACCGCTGTCGTCACCAGTGCTGCCCTGATACTCTCTCCTTCGTCCGCGTGTGTGCCTGAGCCTTGCTGTGACTGCGGCTCGGCCCTATCCCCCGGCAACCCCTCCCCTGCTCAATTCTGCTTTGGTCTCCCCCAACCCCTGCACCTCCTCTTCCTGCTCCCTGTCCCAGGAAAGTCCCCACATGCCCACAGAGGCCAAATCAACTGAATATCTCTTCACCACAAACCTCCATAGCCCAGCTGTGATAGGGAAACAAAATTAAAAAAAAAAAAATCAGAGTAAAAGAGAAAATAAAAGTCCCAAATGACTCCATGATGTTTTCATAGAGCAAACACACACACACACACACACACACACAGCATTTAACAAAGTAAATTTCAAGGGGCGCCTGGGTGGCTCAGTTGGTTGAGCATCCGACTTCGGCTCAGGTCACGATCTCACAGTTGGTGGGTTCGAGCCCCGTGTCAGGCTCTGTGCCGACAGCTCAGAGCCTGGAGCCTGCTTTGAATTCTGTGCCTCTCTCTCTCTCTCTCTCTCTCTCTGTCCCTTCCTTCTCACTCATGTTCTGTCTCTGTCTCTGTCTCTCTCAAAAACTAATAAACATGAAAGAAATTAAAAAACAAAAACAAAGTAGATTTCAGGCCGTTGCAAAATGATCATAAATTGTCCCAACTTCCCAAAGAGCCTGAAAGGAAAATTTATCTCAAACAGCTCTTTACTTTCCACTGGGCTTCAAAGGTAGTCCGACACCCCTCCCCTCCACGCCCCCATTTGATTGCAAAGGCCAAAGTCAGGTTTCAGGAAAATAGTTCATGTGAAGAAAGGAAGAGAGAGATCAGCATCTAGTCCAGAGCGTAGAAACTACTGGAAGTCCTCAACCCAAGCCAACCCTTTCCCATCACAAAGCCACAGGATTCCGGGACTGTGAGGGATCACAGACCCACAGGCCCAGCGGCAACATCCCTGGACAAACACTTGCCCTTCCATTTGAAGATAGTCTGTACGTTTTGATACAATTCCAAATGTAGAAACAAACACTGAAATTGACAATGGCTTAAAGAAGGTAGAATTTTATTTCTAAAAGTAAGAAGACAAAGGTGGCAGTCAGGGCTCAAGGATTTAGCTGCTCCTCAAAGTCATTCAAACACCCAGCCTCCTGCCACCCGGCTCTGTGCCTCCATATGCAGCTTTCATCTCATGGCCCAAAGCGGCTGCTCCGGCTCCTGCCATTGCACTCACACTCAGCCAGCAGATTCAACCCAGAGCTGGTTCCCATCACTTCTGCTCTACCCCACTGGCTAGACCTTACTCCCTTACTTGCAAGCGGAGTGGGAAAAACAGTTGTTAGGTGGGGTGCCAGGTGCCCAACTAAAAAGTCTATTGTTATATATCAGACAGAGAAATAGTTATTTGGGAGAAACTGGCCATTTCTGCCACCGAGGGTTCCTGTGGGAAAATATAGACCGTTTTATGGCACAGCTTTCCAGAATCCACCACGCTAAAGCATGACGAATGTCAAAGTTTGTTTTCTTTGGAACTTGCTAGCATCTTGGGCACGGTCCCACTTTGTTGTTAATGCCAAAACCGTGTCCCAAGATAAAAATGTAGTGTTGTTTTGGACTCTGCTGCTGGCTCCAAGGATGCGTTCTGGAGTTTGGCTCTGGTTTGACTCCTCAAGTGTGACTCTGGGCCTTCTCCCTGTAAACCATAGGCTCTGGGCCAGTCACTTACCTGCTTGTGACTCCACCTTCTCATCTGTAAAATGGGGCTAATAATTGTTCCTGCCTCGTATGATTGTTGTGAGATCGCACGCAGGAGCGCCCCGCACAGTACTGGGCACATAGGAAAAGCTCGGGAAACGCTCCCCTTCAGCCTCCAGTCCCACTGATCAGTCCCACTGTGCTTATCTATAAAATCATGGGTGTGCGGGGCGCTTGGGTGGCTCAGTCGGTTAAGTGTCCGACTTCAGTTCAGGTCACGATCTCTCGTTAATAGGTTCAAACCTCTTCAAGCTGTGCTGACAGCTTAGAGCCTGGAGCCTGCTTCAGATTGTGTGTCTCCCTCTCTCTCTGCCTCTTTGCAATCTGTCTCTCTCTCTCTCAAAAATAAAATAAAATAAAATGTTAAAAATATTTTTAACTCATGGGTGTGGTGGCTGGTCCCCAAGGATGGCTCCAAAAATCTCTCCCCACTCAGGGCACACATGTCACACGTCCCATCAATGGGAGCTTACTGGTAAGCCCTTGGGTCTGGGCTGGGCCAAGGATGGTGAGTGACTACGTGCCACTCCGGGCCTGACCTTTAAGAGAACAGGCAGCCACCACTCCCTGCCCTGGGGCACCCGAACGCCACGTGGTTTGGAAGCCCGAGCAGCTGTAGGGATGGGCCCACAGCAAGAACTGTGAGCCAGCCGTCAGGGGGTGGATCTGCCACACGGTCAACTATCCCCGCTGACGCCCAGTCGAGCTGAGACGTGATCGTGCTGACCCCACGGAATTGCAAACATATAAATGATCTTTGCTCTAAGCTACGACATTTGACGGGGGGTGTGTTATGCAGCGATGGATGACCAGCCAACAACCTGCACGTAGAAGTAGGATGCTGTGGAAACAAACATTTTTTAAAAACGTTTATTTTTGAGAGAGAGAGCAAGCATGCGCATGAGCAGGGGAGGGGCCGAGAGAGAGGCAGACACAGAATCCGAAGCAGGCTCCAGGCTCCAGGCTCCGCGCTGTCAGCACAGAGCCGGACGCAGGGCTCGAACCCACCAATCGTGAGATCATGACCTGAGCTGAAGTCGGACGCTTAACTCACTGAGCCCCCCAGGCGCCCCCCCCCCGAAACAAACACTTGAAACGTGTGCTGTTGGTTTGGGGACCAGACGGTAGGAAGGGCCTTGTGGGAGCACAGTGAGGAGGTTGCCAGTGGCTGCTGAGGTAAAGGGGACCCCGGTTATGTAACCCACGTTGGCAAAAAGCAGACCCTGTTTTGATCTCGGCCTGGCTGACTCGTTGGTGAGACGGAGATTATGGAACGGCTGAAAACAAGACACCCAACACCAGGCAGATGGAGCGGACAGCAGCGTCTGAGTCACCGCAGGCCGGGCAGGGCCGCTTGGGGCTGGACCCGGGGCACGGCGGGAGCAACCAGGGGCGGTGGGAGGCAAGCTGTGTAGTATCAGGAGGGTGGAGGGCCCCGGGTTCCCACGGGAGGATGTGATGGGCCGGTTTGTGTAACTCTCCGGTGTCGGCAGGGAACCGAAACTCGCTTACTCTCAGGAGTAAGTGGGAGTTGTACCTGGCCCCGGTGAGAAGGCGGCTTGCTTAGCTGGGGGACCCCATCCACCCACAGGAGCAGAGCTGAGGTTGGGGGGACTTGCCGTTCAGCCATGTGAGGGCCTTCTGATTTACCAGAAGTCAATGCAGTATTCAATATCGGCTTTAATTTTAGCCTTTATACCACAGCACTTAGCCCAGCTAAGCGGTGATGTAGAACATAGGAAAGGTGTCTAAGGTGGGGGGAGGGGGCGCCTGGGTGGCTCGGTTGGTTTAGCGTCCAGCTTTGGCTCAGGTCATGATCTCAAGGTTCATGAGTTCAATCCCTGCATCAGGAGCCGCTTTGGATTCTGTGTCTCCTTCTCTCTCTGTTCCTCCCCTGCTCATGCTCTCTCTCTCTCAAAAATAAATTAACATGGGGGGGGAGGAAAGGTATCTAAGGAATGTGTAGATCTTGTTAAAGTGATGTCTGGGCAGAATGTTGAAAATTCCAGCTGCCTTCTCTTAGCTGCCTATGATCAAATACAAGAGCACTGAGGTGCTAAAAAAGCAACTGTTCAGGTTTTGAGCAGAATTAAGAAGAAATATAAAAGAGCCAGGATTGTTAGCTTCAAACATTTAAACTATTATATAGTTTCATCTTGTTTACCATTCGTTGATTTCTTTTTAATGTTTATTTTTATTTTTGAAAGAGAGAGAGAAACAGAGTACAAGTAGGGGAGGGGCAGAGAGGGAGGGAGACACAGAATCTGAAGCAGCTCTAGGCTCTGAGCTGTCAGCACAGAGCCCGACGCGGGGCTTGAACCCACGGGCCATGAGATCATGACCTGAGCCAAAGTCGGACATTTAACTGACTGAGCAACCCAGGCGCCTCTCGTTGATTTCTGTTGTAATAAAATTAATCTCAGAATGAAAGTTAAAAAATGATAACAACAACAAATAAAAACCTTGGTTGTCTTTGTGCTCAGGACAGAGCCTGGCACGGTGCTTCTCTGCATTAATATCTGAATGAATGCACCATCCTGGGTCGGTTTCAACAAGTTTTTTTTTTTTTTTTTACCTGCAAACAATGTTTCCGTAAGAGCTTCCTTAAGTAGAGCAAGTGACCCCAAGCAGGGTGGGTACCCCAGAAGCTGAGATGACAGAAAGCTACCAAGAAGGTATTTTCCAGGGGTACCTGAGTGGCTCAGTGGGTTGAGCATCCAACTTAGGCTCAGGTCATGATCTCACAGTTCGTGGGTTCAAGCCCCACATGGAGCTCTGTGTTGACAGCTCAGGGCCTGGAGCCTGCTTCGGATTCTGTGTCTCCCTCTCTCTCTGCCTCTACCCCACTTACACGTGCTCTCTCTCCTTCTCTCTCAAAAATAAAATAAACATTAGGGGCAGCTGGGTGGCTCAGTCGGTTAAGCGTCCGACTTCGGTTCAGGCCATGATCTCATGGCCCGTGGGTTCAAGCCCTGCGTCGGGCTCTGTGCTGACAGCTCAGAGACTGGAGCCTGCTTCAGATTCTGTGTCTCCCTCTCTCTCTGACCCTCCCCTGCTCATGCTGTCTCTTTCTCTCAGAAATAAATAAATTAAATTAAATAAACATTAAAAAATTTTTTTTCAAAGGAAGGTACAGTGGGGCACCTGGGTGGCTCAGCTGGTTCAGCATCTGACTTCAGCTCAGATCATGATCTCGTGGTTCTTGAGTTTGAGTCCCACATGGGGCTTTGTGCTGTCAGTGCAGAGCCTGCTTCAGGTCCTCTCTCCCCCTCAGCCCCTCCCCCACTTGTACTCTCCAAAAAATAAATAAATATTAAAATTTTTTTAAAAAGAAGTTATTTTCCAGGCAAAGTTAATTTTTTTGGTCCTGCCTCAACAGCCACAGCATGTTCCCCAGAGAGAATGGTCTGTGCGGGTTCCTGCTCACCTTACAGGACTTCTCCCCTGCTTTTCTTGTTCATTTCACACAACCACCTTCCTAAGTTGAAATAAAGATTCCCATTTTGTTTCAAGTAGGCTCTGCGCCCAGCGTGGAGGTCAATACAGGGCTTGAACTCACGACCCTGAGATCAAGACCTGAGCTGAGATCAAGAGTCAGACGCTCGACTGACCGAGCCACCCAGGTGCCCCTAAAGAGTCTCATTTTAGAGATGAGGCTATTGAGGCCTCAGAGAGGTCCAGATTTGAATCGCTGTCTCTCTGAGGATAGAACTCATGCTCCTTCAACCACACCAGGGAGTCCCAAGCTTTCTCCCAGAGCCCCTGCCCTGTGACTACCCAGGGGACCCATAAAATCCCAGATCTGAGATAGTGATGAAAATACATGATACATCCCATCCTTGCTTGTTATAGTGCAAACAGCGGCAGTGCTCGTGTGTGTCAGTGTGCAGGCTGGGGTGTGGGCCGCAGATCCCAATCTGACTTGAGTGTGTCAGAACAGCGAGGCTGGCTCCTCTCTCTGAAGGACCTGAGCCGACTATCTGACATGGCCACACAGCAGTCCCTGGGGACTGGGTCCAAAGAGGTGGCTGCCAGGCCAGGCTGCCTGGATGTGAATCATACTCAGCTACATGATACTAGGGAGCAAGTCAGCTGTGTGTTTTCTCATCTGTGGAACGGTGCTAATACAGCCGTCTACTTCCCAGACTGGTCTGGAGGAAAGGATGTGTTAAAGTGTGTGCACAATGCCCCTTATAGCATATTAATAAGCACCCTCCTGTCCTTATTATTATTTGATTAACGGATGGATGGATTTAATTGCAACACTATAAAGTAGACAGGAGAGGCTATAATTAGGCCCCTTTTACAGATGAGAAAATTGAGGCTCCGAGGCATTAAAAAGTTTGCCAGAGACAGAACGGGTATAATTATTCTCATTTTACAGACTAGAAAACTAAGGCTCAGGGAGTTAAGTAATGGGCTGGGCTCAGGGCCAAAGTCAATGTCAAAGTCAGGTCCAGGCCTAGACCTCTCTGGCCTAGGCCTCACCTCTGCCCTCAGTGATACCCCCTGCTTTGGAATTCTGCAGGATTTCACAGAGGGCACAGGTGGCCGCGGAGGACAGGCGGCCCAAGATGGCGCAGGTCCCGCATCCCCCGGGCTGCCCGGCTCAGGCCTCACCAGCTCAGGCTGTGCAGGAAGGCCCCTGGGAAACGTTGGCTCTCCCTCTGGGCTCAGGACCTGTATGCTTGACTGGGTGGAAGGAGAGGGGGTCTGGACCAGAGCACCCCAGGATCCCACCCTCCCCTGGCTGGGTTAGAGGGCCTGGCGCTGTGCCTGAAAGTCCATCATAATCACTTCCTTCGGGTTTAAGTTGCCATGTAGCCAGAACTTTCTCATAAAATAGAAATGTTACCCAGAGGGGAGACTCTAAGAAGTCTTAACAGTCAGGTAGAAGACAGCCAGGGAGGAGGTAGGTGTCCTTCCTGATTTTTTTTTTTATAGTTTTAAATTTTATTTTTGCTTTTTTTAATTTTTTTAATGTTTTGTTTATGTTTGAGAGAGAGAGGGAGAGACAGCGTGAGGAGGATCAGAAAGAGAGGGAGATACAGAATCTGAAGCAGCTCCAGGCTCTGAGCTGTTAGCACAGAGCCCAACGCGGGGCTCGAACCCACGAACCATGAGATCATGACCTGAGCCAAAGTCGGATGCTTAACCAACTGAGCCACCCAGGCACCCCTACATTTATTTTTGAAACAGGGAGAGACAGAGCATGAGCTGGGGAGGGTCAGAGAGAGAGGGAGACACAGAATCCGAAACAGGCTCCAGGCTCTGAGCTGCCTGCACAGAACCCAATGCGGGGCTCGAACCCACCAACCGCGAGATCATGACCTGAGCCCGAAGTCGGACACGCAACCGACTGAGCCACCCAGGCGCCTCTGTCCTTTCTGATTTTTAGCAAAAGGCAGCGAGTCTGTTTTGAAGGGAGGTAGGTGGAAAGGGACAGAAGAAAGTTCCGGAGTGTGAAACCTGGAGAAGTTAACGGGCACCTACGGGAGGTTTGGGGGAAAACGGTATTAGAAGCGCTAGCGTTTATTAAGCACCTTCTCTGTGCCAGGCTCTGCCCTCAGCTCCGACCGCAGGACCTCCTTGACCCCATCAGGTGGGGACGCCTGGGGGGGGGGGGGAACGCCTAGGGGATGGCCCCGCCCATGCCGGGTGGGCCCCGCCCCGCCCCCGCCCCGCCCCCGCCGTCTCTCCCAGGTTCTAGCGCTTCATTGCCGCCTCCCGCGCCTGGAGGCCCCCGGGGCGCTGGAGAATTAGGGGCGGGGCTTCAAGTGCCGAGCGCCCCGCCCCGCGGGAGGAGGGGAGGGCAGGGGAGTTTCATCGCCGGCGCTGGAGGCCTGGTGCCGCCGCCTCGAGGCTGTGGGGGGACCAAGACGGAGACCCCGAGGCTCCAGAGAGCACCCCGCAGTCCCTCGGGTGTCTGAGGCGCCCCCGCGCCTCACCAGGGCCCCCAGCTCCCCCACCCCCGGGCCTGTGTTTAACCGCGCCCTCGGCCAGAGCACATTCAGCACCCATTGAACTCCGCCGGTCCCCCCAGGCCTTCCCGGGCAGCCTCCCAGCCCGTCCACCCCGCCCCAGGACAGAGCTTCTGCTCGGAGCCCCACGGCCCGAGGGGACCGCGCGGTTCCCAGAGGTGCCGCAGCCTCCCCTCCCCGCTGAGGGGCCGGCTGAACGCGAGCGTCTCCTGCAGGGGTGGAGACACGCGCACACACACGCGCACAGCGGAGATGCACGCACAGGTTCATAGGGAGACACACGCCCCCGCCAGGGGTGGTTATTCGGGGTGCAAGAGGCCACAGGCCCGGAAACCTGAGCAGAGAGCCTTTTCCTGGCCCCCGGCACCCCCTGGTGGCCGGGGCCCGCCCGCAGGCGCGTACCCTGACCCTGCGTGCCCCCCACAGCTGACCTCAGGACCGGGGCGGCCTCCGGAGACCCCGAGGCCGGGTGTCCCCTGCCCCGCCCCACCCCACCGCTCCCCAGCGTCCTCGGTCTGTGAAGAGTGTGCGCCTCCTCCTGGAATAGCCGGGTCGAAGGGAGGGAGCGGGCGGGGGAGCCGAAGTCCGGCGGATCCGAATCCGCCACGGGACAGACCTTTCCTTCCCGGTCCCCTCCCACCCCCACGCTGGCTGGCACGCGCACACCGTGCGCACACACGCACGTGCCGGGGGCACACACTCGGCCCACCACGCGCCTGCAAACCGCACTCGCAGGTGCGCACGACGCGCGCGCTCACCCACCCACACGTGCATGCGCGCACTCGCTGACACGCCGCTCTTTCTGTAAGTGGGGTTCACCAGTTGCTCACCCCGCCGGGTTCATCACCAGGCTTGCTGCCCGATCTTCATCCAAGATCGAGGCCGTGGACCCTCGCACCTCGCCCCCTGGCCCCCCAAAATCCCACCTGCCGCCGCCCCTCCCCTGCTCCGCTTCTGTTTTCTAGCACAGGGGAGCCTTGCTACCGGCCTGGGGTGTTCCTTTGTGCTGCGGCTGCCCTGAGAATTAGCTGACGTGAGACAGGTTATCCGGAGAGAAGCATGCAGATGTATGCAATGTTCCTATGTCTACACAGGAGCCTCTAGAAGAAAAAATAAAGACCCAAAGAAGCCATTGGGCCCAAAAACTTGTATACCTTTATTCCATAAAGAAGGAGATATCTTGGGGGCCCTTGGGTGGCTCAGTTGGTTAAGGGTGGAACTTAGGCTCAAGTTAAGATCTCAGGGTTCAGTGAGCTGGAGCCCCACGTCAGCGCAGAGCCTGCTTCAGATCCGGTTTCCCTCTCTCTTTGCCCCCCCATCGCAAAAATAAATAAATGTTAAAAAAAAAAAAAGTGAGATACCTTGTAGGGATCTGACAAGACAAAGGGCTTTGCCTGGGGCAGTAAGCTGTGGGACAATGAGTAGGAAATATACGGGGAAACTCTTAGAAGAGGTGGCTTATTTTAGATTTGTTTGTACACATCGGATTTGGCTTGGACCCCTAGTTTCCGGTGATAAGAATGTTCTCTTCTCCGTGCAGGGAGGGCACTGTTTCTCTTGGCAAATGTTAGGACCAGCTTTTGGGTAGAAAGGTGGAGGGCAGAGGGCCGTTACTCCATCTGCTGCTTCTCAAGGACCTTCAGCTCCAAATACTCAATATACCAAAGCTGCGTATGTTGGGGTAACAGGTTCTGGACCTGTCCCCGACACTTAGAGCTCTGGCCCCAGACAGGGGACCCTGACTGGTGAGTCAGGATGAGGACAGAGCTGCCAGTATCTGCCCCCGCCCCCCGACCGCCTAGGCCCCAGAGTCCCTCCCACTCCTAGGTATGGGGGGCTTGGTGGCATCCCCTGCTGCTTGTGGCTGGATGGGGAAAGTGTCCCTCTCTGAGTTGGTTTCCTTTTTCTTTTTTAATGAATACAGTTTGTTTTTTGGAGCAGTCTTGGATTTACAGAAAATCAAAGAGATAGTAGAGAGTTCCCATACACCCCCTCTTCCTTGTCTACTGCTCCCCTATTATTTTTTTTAATGTTTTTTTTTTTAAATTATTTCTAGGAGAGAGAGAGAGAGACAGCGTGAGCAGGGGAGGGTCAGAGAGAGAGGGAGACACAAGAATCTGAAGCAGGCTCCAGGCTCTGAGCTGTCAGCACAGA